>NW_004524629.1:9860033-10027128 GCF_000260255.1 Octodon degus
AGTAAGTGGCTCCTTAGGCAAGCACAGGGTTGGGGTTTGATCCCAGACACTGCATGATACATAAGCCCAGCCCCCAGACACACTGAGCTGGCCCCTGAGACTGGGCTTGGTAGCACACTCCTGTAATCCCAGCACTAGGGAGGCTGAAAACAAGAGGATCACTATGGGTCTGAACTGAGTAGTGAGACCCTGTACCAAATACATTAAAAAAAAGAAAGTGTACTCAGAGATTTGCACTTGAAAAAGTTGCAGAGCCTGATTTTAGCCAATAGGAAGCAAATGATCAGAAAAGATGGCACCACCTGACTTGTCTGTTCCACTAGGGGATAGTGTATCCTTATGATAAGACAGTTTCTAAATAGGCTCTAAAATATGCCGGAGGGGAAGTGTGGAAAAATATTATGTGTTTTCATAACAGATGAGGCAAAACTGGTAAAAATAAACATTCTAAGCACATTGCTATAAAATTGGAGGTGAACGAGATGGTCTTCTTTTTCTTTAAAATGTGTTGTCAAATTCAACAAATGGAGCTGCTAGTTTAAGTGCAATGGACACCTGTTCCTCATTGAGAAAATATTTTAAACATCAGATGTAAATTAAAATGTTTCACGTATTTTAAATGTGCTATAATTTCTAAAACTGTTTACATGAGGCAATAAAGTGAAATCTTAGCTTGGCAATTTTGATTTGTTATTTAACAAACAACTCTTAGTAAATTTTGTGTGGAGGTATAGTTATACTTATTCTACAATTATGAAATCACTTTGATTCTTTCCATTTGGCTTTATACTAGAATAGCACTGAGTTTTTTGCTTTTGATCTGGTTATTAGAATTCTATAATAACTATTTATATAGTATCAGGTTCTGATATTTTTGGACCAAATAAAAATTCTTAACTTTATATCATGAGGACAATATCGCTTTGATTAATCTCAATGTTTGTGAACCCTTGAAATTGTTCAGGGAATTTTATTATGCATTTCAAATGGCATACTTAGTATTGCCAACCATGAAATAGTGATAGAGAGTGTATTCCCCAATTTGCAAATGAAACTCAGGAAAGTTCAGGGAGGGCAGCACTCTGGAGGATGATATTTCAATGCAAAATGACACCATTAAATTGGAGAAGCAATCAGAAATCAACAAAATGAAGCTTTTACAAAGGAAGTCATGAAGAAGAGAGAAAAAAAGTAAGTGGTTCTATTGCAGGTAGGAGAATGCTATAGGAAATTTTCCTGTACTCAATCAACTCAGCAGATCACAGTACAAGTAAAAATTAGGCCAGCTACTAACAAGGCCTTCTGTTTTCTTTGGTTTTCCTTAAGTGTCCTATTAGAATGAGTAAATAGTTGTCTAGTAGATCAATTGACCCTCTTTCTTTGATCTCTTTTGCTCCTTACTGTCTTCTACCTTTGTCTTCCTCAACTACTTTACGTCTTTCTGTTGCCTTCAGTGGTCACTTGATTGGTCCTGACCCTCCTGATAGGAGTGGTTATTGGAGTGCTATGGTTCATGTCTAATTGTCCCCCAAAAGCCTCATGCAGTCAGGGTGAGGATTTCTAGAGTTTGTGATTAACTCATGTGGAATCATGGTTGTGAGTGCTGCTGGGATTAAGGGTGTGAGTCCTACACCCGGCCTGGGGCAGATAGACTGAATGCAACTAAGGGAGACAGACTTGCTCTCTATAGCCACTGTTGCCACTACTCCTCCCATTTCTTCTTGCTGTTTTGCTGTTTTCCACTGCCATGAATTGCTACTCTCTACCATGTGGCACTCTGCAATGGAGCCAGTTGAGTATGGACTCCACTAACAGCGAGCTAAATAAACTTTTCTTTCCTTAATTTTGTGTGTCCGATATTTTGTCCCACCAAGGAGAGAAGAGTAACTGAGACATGGAGAAAAGGAGTCTTCCTGAACTGAAGCTTGAAATCTAGGAGTCAGTCTACCTCAAGTTTTGAGAATTTTAGCAGTTCTAATATTCCCAAACAGGTGGGAGCTGGATATATTTTAGCATGACTCTCAAGGGAGGTACCAATGTCCTCTCCTCTATAGTCTTAGTAGAAGCCTGGGTTACTACAAAAAAAGGGGCACAATAATCTGTTCCTGTTATAAAAGATGCAACCAGCATTATCTATGACCCTGAACAAGGCCCAGGATTTATGACAGGAGACAGAGATAAGAATTAAAGCTGTACTGTAGAATTAAAGAAAACTTCACTTTACAATGAAAAAGTAAACAATACTCAAAATTAGTTGTGCCATATTACATGTTTACTTCACAGTCTCAATCATTTTGTATTGTCATGTGTTTCTTTAATTATAACCATTCAAACAGGTAGAAGATGGTGTCTCACTGAGGTTTCAATTGGATTCCTCATTTGATTTCTAGTTTGAATGTCCAGAATACCAATGGGGTTAAGCACCTATTCACTTGGTTTACTGCACATTCATATATCTTTCTTTGTAAATTGCTAAATACTCCTACTTATTTTTAATTAGATTTTTTTCCAATTAATGATTTTGGTGAACCCTTTCTATATGCGTCATACAATTTAATCATTAATTGTGCATTTTGAATATTTTTAGGCTGTGTTTTGCCTATTCACTTTCTCTATGGTGAGTTTTGATGAAGAAATATTTTTAATTTTGGTGCTCTCCAATTTACCAGATTTTCCTTTTTCTTTTCTTTTTATTTTTTGAAGCAGGGTTTTTCCATGTAGTGCAGTCATGCCTTGAACTCACGGTGTCATATAAGCTGGCCTCAAATTCATATTAAACCTCGTGCTTTAACCTCTCAGAGGGCTGGAATCATAGGTATGCATGCTGATGTCTGTTCACTTTAGCAAATTTTTTGTTTCCTATCATTATTACTGTTTTGCAAGGCTCAGGATAAATAGTATTTGCCTTCCACAGCTAAATTTATTCCTTTACACTTTCCTCAAAACTTCATGAGTTTATGTTTAAATATATACTGATCAAAAAGTTAAAGACAGAAGTTATTTTTCTTCATGTGTAAATAATTATTAGGAGTCTTGACATCACAAAACTTGTTCTTCTTCCAGGACATATCAGACTCTCTTGATAAGAGGACAATTCCTAAAAGGGTCCTGAATTTCAGTGAAGCAGGGAGAATGGAAAATTTTATGTATTTTCATAGTAGATGAAGCAAAACTTAAAAGAAAAAAAATACATCTTATATGGGTATCTATTTTTTCAGAACCATTTTTTAAATGTTTTTACATTTTTACACCATTAATTAATATATTGGGCTTATCAAAAATTAATTGGCCAGACCTACTATGAACATTCACTTTTGGAAACTTACATATTGATTCAATGTAAACCGAAGGAAAATTCTAGCATATTATTTTTGGTTAAAAAAATGACAAATAGATTTTAAAGTCTATATCAAAATACACAGGCTTAAGAAAAACTAAAGGAGTTTTGAAAAAGAAATTTAGATAGAGACAATGCATAGTGAGAGCTGGATGGGCACTGGGCGACTCTATACCTCTCTGAGGAAAACAAGTAAACATGGGCAATGGAGATCCTAAGAAGCCGAGAGGCAAGATGTCATCATATGCGTTCTTTGTGCAAACTTGCTGAGAGGAACACAAGAAGAAGCACCCAGATGCTTCTGTTAATGTAGAAAACTCGGAGTTTTCTAAGAAGTGTAAAATGGACAAGGCTAGTTATGAAAGATAAATGAAAACTTACATTCCTTCTAAAGAAGAAACAAAAAAGAAGTTCAAGGATCCCAATGTGCCCAAGAGGCCTCCTTCGGCTTCTTGTTCTGTTCTGAGTATTGCCAAAATTCAAAGGAGACCATCCTGGCCTCTCCATTGGTGATGTTGCAGAGAAACTTGGAGAAATGTGGAATAATACTGCAGCAGATGACAAGCAGCCATACGAGAAGAAGGCTGCTAAGCTGAAGGAGAAGTATGAAAAGGACATCGCTGCCTACTGGGCTAAAGGAAAACCTGATGTAGCAAAAAAGGGAGTCATCAAGGCTGAAAAAAGCAAGAAGAAGAAGGAAGAGGAAGAGAAGGAGGAAGATGAGGATGATGCTGAATAAGTTGGTTCTGGCGCAGTTTTTTTTTTTTTCTTGTCTATAAAGCATTTAACCCACCTGTACACAGCTCACTGTTTTTGAAGAAAAAGAAAATGAAAACAAAAAAAAAAATTAGAAAGTTTTCTCTACTTGACTTTAAGGTATACTATAAGACCACCATAGTCAGAGTAGTTTGGAAGATAAAGATAGACCAAAATATCTTTATGAAAAAATAGTTCATAAAATAGAAATATGAATTGATTTATGTCAAAGGTGTCAAGAGAATGCTGAAAACATATTGAAAATATGAGTGTGTATAGGGAACTTGTAAGCATCTATCCTTACTTTGCATCACAGAAAAAAGTTAACTAAAATTAGAATACAGATTTAAATATAAAACCCCAAAATATAAAAATTCTGGTAGAAAAATCTCTATATTTGTATAATTACAATTAGTTTTTTTGCTTGTTTATTGCTTATTAATTGCTAACACAATAAGATGAGCCATATTAGAAAAGATAAATTAGACTTTGTCAAAATTCAGAGCTGCTGTTCTCTAAAGGCACCATAAAAAAAAAAAAAAAATGTCAAGCCAAGATGGGTGGATTATGTTCATAGCACATGTATCAGCCAAGAGTGTTATGTAAAGAATATATAAAGACCTTTCAGAATTCAGCTATAAGGAAGCAATAATTCAGTAAGAAATTAGGCAAAATATTTGAAAAGCAGGGAAAACCAAAATGGCAGAGTGATGAGCAGCAGCAGAGAAAGAGCCTCTGTGAGAGCTGCCATCCAGAGGCTGGAGTGTACCAATGCGATGAAGACAGCCCAGAGAGGACATGGACCAAAACGTGAAGCACACACAGAGTGGAAAGAGGAACTTCACCAAAGAAGAAAGAGTAACTGGCGGTGCCTTCTCCCTGACATGGGACTCACTGTGCAAGTGGAGCGATTGAAGCCTTCAGGCATGTGGTGTCTGCTGGTGACTGCAGAGGTCCTATGGAGAGATGCAGGAGTGGAGGAAGCACCGGAAGTGAGAGACTTCATGGTGGGCAGTGAGTGCAGAGGGCTCCACAGTCCTGCATGGGAGATAGGCATTGGCTGGGACCCATCTTAGAAAAGGGCTGGCTGAGTTCAGAACTCAGAGTGGATGCTGGTTCCGTCTAGCAGCATGCGGCAGAGCTCATGTACAGGAAAGGGCACTAACCATGACAGGGAGAATGAGTCTGCTCTCAGCCAGGAGGTGCAGGCTTACTCATATTATCTACTATACCTCCAAAAAGGTAAAGCAGCTTTGCTGGCCTATACTGAAAGAGATGTGGATTTTGTCTCTCATGCTGTCTGCCAGCGACAGCAAAGACAAAGCTGGAAGTGGACTCTGTCTCTGTCTCTGTCACACACACACACACACACACACACACACACACACACATTTGCTTTCGTTTTAGGGGGTGGATTCTCCTTCATTGTTTGGTTTTTATTTAAGTGTGAACATAGTTTCTAGCCACATTGTTCTATTCTGTTCTTTTAATCTCTTCCTGTTCTCTTTCCCTCCTACATTCTCCAAAAGTGTCTCCAGTTCAGAATGCTCTCCTTTTGTCCTCCAACATAACTTCTAATCTCCTTCTCTTCTTCTACTTCTCTAATTTCTCCCCAAGGCCTTTTAAATTTTAAACACTCAGGGTAAAATTGACATATTAAGAAAAAGCAGAAGATACCACAAATGACATTAAAAAATTTACAGACATCATGGCAGAAAACTACCCTGCTAGATAAAAATAATTAGATGTACAGTAAGTGACACGTATAGAACTCCAACTGGCCATGACCAAAAGAAAGAAAATCTATAGACTGGCAACACAGTCTAGATTCTAGAAATTCTACAAAAGAATAGAATCTTAAAACTGGTTGGGAAAAAGAAACAAATTGCCTATAAAAGAAAGCCTATCAGTTGTGTCAGATTTCTCAACACAAAACCTCAACTCAAGTAGAGCTTGGACTGAAACATTTCAAGTTCTAAAGGAAAATAGTATTCAGCCCAGACTGATGTATCCTGCAAAGTTTTCTTTCAAAACTGATAAAGAAATAAGATATTTCCACAACAAAGAACACCTGATGAAATTTATGACCACTTAAATATCACTGCAAAATATTTTGAAGGACATTCCAAAGAGAGATAATGAGTATTACAACTCCCTGAATCCCAACATAAGGAATCCAGTAAAAAAAGGAAATCTAGTAAAACAGGAAAACAGAGCAAGCACAAAAAGTATAATGGTGAACCTCAAACTGCTATAAAATAAAGAGCAGGCTGAGCCAAAAGCTCATATGAGAGAGGAAATTATAAAGATCAGAGTAAAAATTAATGCACTGGAGACTAAAAAAAATCAGTACAAAGAATCAATGAATCAAAGAGATGGTTCTTTGAAAATTAATTAGAATTGAGAAACCCTTAGCCAACGTCTACAACAAGAGGAAAAAAAGACTCAAATGCATGCAATTAGGAATGAAGAGGGTGAAATCATGATGGATCCTACAGAAATCTAGCTCATCTATACCTACGTTGAGAACTCGTATTCTAATAAGATATAAAATGTAGGAGAACTACATAGACACCTACATGCATAGGAATTATGCAAACTGAATCAAGGAGATATAAAAATCCTAAATAAAGCAATATTAATCAATGAGATAAAAGATATAATTAAAAACATACCTACAAAGAAAAGCCAAGGCCCAATGAATGCCATGCTGAATTATATAAGAAATTTAGAGAAGATCTAATACCACTAATTCTCAAAACTTTTTCACTAAATTAAAAGGAAAGCAATACTTCCAAATTCATTCTTGAAAGGAAGCATTACCCTGATACCAAAACAAGAGAAAAATCTAACTAAGTAAGAGAACTGCAAGCCAATCTCCCTCATGAACACAGATGCAAAAATCTGTAGTGAGATGCTGGCAAAAAGAAGGCAGCAAGTTATCAAGATTGTACACTATCACCAACTAGGTGATCCCAGGGATGCAAGGATGGTTCAATATGTGTAAATCAATAAATGGAATATACTGTATTAACAATATATATATATATATATATATATATATATATAGTGAGACACTGTAGAACCTGTAATAAATACACAAAAAAATAAATAAATAAATAAATGAAAGAAACAGAAGGAGAGGGAAAAAGACAAGGAAGAAAAGACAAGGTAGGGAACGAAGGGGGAAGCATAGCCTAGTGAAGTTCATCCAGGAAGTGAGCTTCAGCACTGTACTACTGAAAGTCAACTCTGAAACTCAGAATATACAGTGACTTTTCTTCTTGCAGTGCTAAGGGAAATAACTTTTTCCCTTATTTATTACCATTTCCAAATTTATTACCATTTTTATGCATCAAATAACTATAAATACATAATTTGCCACTTGTCCTTTGCATTCCTATAACAATGAATGTACTGAAGCTCCTCATAAATTCTCCCAAATTCAATCTTCCTTTTGGACTTTAACATTTGATCAAATGCTATCTCTTGTGAAAAATAATTTTTGATCACACAATCTTAAATAACTCGCATCTTCCTCACTTGTTTTTCAGATTTAGCCTATTTATCTTCTAAGCACTAGAAAATATTTTTGCATCCTTATTATTTGTATTTATGCATATCACCATTGGCCAACTAGGAGACAAGATCATAAAGTTCATGGATTTTTGTCTGATTTATGGTTATATCTTACTGACTCAAAGAGCAATTGATGCACAGTAGCCATTTAATATGTACTTGTGCCTTGAATATCTTCAGTGCTGATGTATATGTACACATACATGTACTACTTTAATCCCATGATCTAATAGAATTAGAAATAATCCTATTTTCACACTACTTTTCAAAAACACTTTGTTGAGTTGTCCAATTATAATTTGAGATGGTAGTGTAATGGAAACAGAGCCCCTAAATAAGCAATATTAATACATGGCTAGTATTAACAATATCAATATACTAAGGTTCTAAGTGAATTAATTATATTTATTGGATCAGTCCCTAATTACTCTTCATAATCTTCACATGACTTTTGTGAGGAAAAAATCTGTGCAAAGGTATTAAGTAATTGAGATAAAATCATTTAACATTTCTTTAATATTATGATTTTTAATTTTGTGTATTTGGTACAGTGTCTCGCTATGCAGCTTGTACTCATAGTGATCCTGCTGGTTCAGCCTCCCCAACACTGGAATTATAGGTATGAACCACCACACCCGGTTTTGGTGGCCATCTAAGTGTGTCCAGGACAGGGCCAACACTGCATGCATTACTGGAGAATGAACCTGGATCTTTGTGCTTACCTAGGCATGCGCTTAGACCACTGAGCTATCTCTGTGGCCCTCGTTTAGCATTTCTATGATAAAAATCAAGCCATCAAAAATGATCATTCACTCATTCACTCATTTGTTCATTCAGGAAGCATGTATTAAGCACCTGTTTGTGTCAGGTGTAATGGTGGGAACAGTCTTGAGAAAATCAGGAAGAACTTTATCTTCATGAAATGATATAAAATGCCATATTTTGCATCTATCTTTCTTCAAAATACAGAAATATTACCAAGCTTATGAAACTTTTTAACTCCAAAAACATTACAGATAGAAAGATAGCCTAATACAGTGGTGGTGAACCTTTTAGAGTATTCACTGATAATAAACAGCCAGTTGTTGTGGCACATGTGCCACCAGAGGCTCAGCACCACTGTCCTATGGCATCCAAGACTCACCTTTTGAAATCAAATGGCTATAGTGATGAATCACATACAATTCTCTCTCTATATATCTCTCTGTCTCTGTCTCTCTGTCTCTGTCTCTCTCGCTCTCTCTCTGTCTCTCTGTCTCTCTGTCTCTGTCTCTCTCGCTCTCTCTGTCTCTCTGCTCTGTTTCTGTCTCTCTGTCTTTCTCCTTTTGGTACTACAAATGGAAATCAGAACCTTGTGCTCACCAAGCAAGTGCCTGTGCAAGCAAGTCCTTGTGCAATTGAGCTATATCCCTGGCTACTTAAAGATTCTGATTTAGGTATCCTGTATAAAAATATATCCTATTTCCACATTGTCTATTCTCCTTCTTGAACTTTATTTATTTGTGATTTAAACTCACTGGTAGTTTAAAAATGATTAGATTTCTGTTTCCAAACAAATTTGAGGTCAAGGAAATCTTTACTTTTGAGTTTTCATTGTGTATGCAAGGAAGGGAAGTGGGCTAGCCCTCCCAGGGGATCCCATCTGTCCTGATTCTCCTGACCCACTCAGCTGCAATTTGACATTCCAGGGAATTGGGGTATATTCTTCACTGGAGAAATCCCTACCTGCCTGACAAATCTAAAGCGTTTGACCTTTCCAGCCATGTCTCTTTCATTATTTAAAATGAACAGATGAACAGTGAATAAGAAAAATGAGAGCACAAGTAGAGCTACACAAACATTTCCTTATCAGAGTCCACCTCAACTATGCCTTAAACTTTTCTGAAGTTGTTACCTTTAGAATGACTGCAGCAAATTGAAAAGCCAACTTGGAATTCAAAGCCTTTCTTGTTATGAGCATCCAATAGTAGACTGGAACCACAATGATGATGGATATGGATATGGATACAGATATTGATATGGATGAGGTTATGGATATAGATGTAGATGTGGATGTCTGTATCCATCTCCATCTCCATCTCTGCCTCCATCTCTGTCTCTATCTCTGTGTATATACATTCTATGGCGGATGAGAGAGTAGTTGATTTTAACATTTTTATATCTTACTCTGTTAGTAAAGCAAGAAGGAGTAATTTTGTGTCTGAAGGAAATTGTACAACAGAAAAAAATAATAGTATGAGACTTTTAAGGAAATCAAAAGTCAGCGTACTATATTTGATGGATTTTGTGATTTTAGAAAAATAAAATAATGATAGATGAAATGCAGTGAAAGTCTATATCTCCCTGATACACGGTATTTATATTTTGTGTTAGAAATACCTACTATATCTTTTATATATTGCATATTATAAAATAAACGTTTATATCACATATTTCTTAATATTTAAATAAAATATACAGGATAAATATCCTGAAACATACATATATTGAATAAAAGATAAAGATGTAAAAATGAGATAAAGATCTCAATAACTATGTCCTGAATTATCTAAATGCGGTGTTCCTTGACAATAACAACTTAATATCAGTTGTAGCTTTAAGTGTTCGTGTGTACTTAGACATATAATGGGAAGAAATATCAAATCTTTATATTGAAATTGCAACAGGAATTTTCTTTAACCACACTAAACCGGACTTAGAGGACTCTTGAGGTCTATTAAATTGTCCCACAAATAGAAAAGGTAGTATGTATTGTGTTGAGAGTGGGGATTATCTTTCTACTATGTATTCCCTATACAACTTAACTTTGAGGAATGTGTACAGCATCATTTTTGAAATACTAACGATAGTAAGTCTTATATTTTAGTCCTTCTTTTGTTTTGTTCAAGAAACTACTGATAACTAGTGAGGCCCCTATACCCTTAGTTTCAAAATGGCTATTTTCCCATAGTTAATAATCAAAAGATACAGAAGAAAAGGGTGAGAAAGGGCATCACAAAGGAGAAGAAGAAGAAAAGGAATAAAATAAAGAAGATAGGACTATATAAAATGCATAGATTATTGTCCACTTCCAGTAACCTGACATATCAGTCGTGTCTTCTAGCATCACCAGATCTGTGCACTTGGCTGCTTCTTTCCCTAGAATTTTGTTCTTCTCTCTTCCGGTGACTGCAAATCTTCTTCCCAAATAATGCATCTCCCTGAAACTCGAGTCTTTGCCAATCCTCTGTAATTTAGCATGGAATTCTCACAGCATCAGCTGGAATTTATGACCATCTCTGTCTTCGTTTATGTTCTACTTCATCATCCCGTTCAAGGCCATGCATTTCATGTTTCTCTCCTATTGCATGCTACTAATTCTTAGGGACCCTCCTGACATTCCTTCCATCTTATTTGGTCTGCCTTTTCATCTCACTGATGGTCCTAGCCCTTTCACCCTACAGCTGTCTATCAGCTCTCTTCCTGTCTCACTTCCTTTCACAACCATCCTGGATCATTTCCTTGGACCACTTGGACATGACTGCTCCTTCATTCACATCTTGGAAACACTCATCTGTCACACTTATGTAAAGGCATTTTCTGTTTCTGTATTGGGGCTGTTCAGGAAAATCCTACTGTCCAGGAGATGTATAGCACTATGTACTTTGGTTTTCCTTCAGTTCCCAGTTTCTTTGTGAGGCCTCTTCAGAATGGCCATTACCATCCTTATTTCCACCGACATTATGTTGAAGATTACTTTATACAATAAGAAGCCTGTCACTTTCTTTATTGTTGTCCTGTCTTTCCATTCCCTCACAAAAATCTCCCTTAACAGCACACCATACAACCATTACACTTTTTCTTTTCTTTTCTTTTTTTATTTTAGGGAAGGGTTTACAGAGCATTCAGGGTCTCACTACTAGCTCAGACTCATAGTGATCCCTGTTTACGGGCTCCCAAGAGCTGGGATTACAGGTGCGTGCAACCAGGCCCAGTCTCAATTGCTGTCTCAACATGGCCAGGGGGTGGTGTCAGCACGGCAGGCCTGGGGTTTGAACTCCAGGCCCCTGTGCCTGCATGCAGGTGCTTTAATCCACTGAGCTATTTGGCTGGTACAATATACACTTTTTACAATGGGCTTCTCCAAAGTCTTTCAATATCCATTATCCAGTCCCAGAGACCTTTTCACAGCATGTCATTGGTGAGAGCAGTGCCTTCCCTTGTCAGTAGGATGCTTCTCAGTCATTTAGTGTACTATGAAAATACACAGTAGACTACGCGAGAAGCCCAAGAACAAGACACTGGCAAGCACAATGACATTTAACCTTATGAGTCTAAAGGTTCATGAAAAATAGAGATGCATCAAATATATGAGGCTGCCATGAGAAACTGCATTGAAATGTATAACCATTGCTGTCACAGAGAGTGAGAAACATGACATAGCCATAGCTGATTAGGCACTTGGGGTCACAACATTCACAAAAATAATAATATATACCTGCTGTGAAGCTATTGGCACACCATGGAGCATCTCTATCACTGACTTTACTTTTTTTTCAGTTTCTAAAATGATCTTTATTTTCATATATAGATTTACATACATTTTCAGTAGTGTGTAGAAAAAAAAAACAGAACTGTTTTTTTTTTAAACAGAGATGACAAAACCCAACAAAAAAGCAGATTATTCAAAAATTTCAATTTTGTACAAAAGTGGTGATGTTTGAAAAGGAAATAGAAAAAGGAGGACAAAGAACACAATGAATCTTTGAAGAAACAATGGCTGAAGAATTTCCACAAATTTCTACAAAACTAAATTTCCAAGAATCTTAGTAAATGTCAATGAGGATGAATGTTAGAAGACTAACCCAGGCATCGTCTTCCAGCTAAGATAATGAAAATATCTTCAAATAAGGTTGAGAAAATACACTTTTTTATTGTTTTTTATTTTATTTTATTGAGAAACAAATACCAATGAGACAGTTTCAAAACTGATTAATAGGAGAGTTTCAATAATTAATACATTGTACATTGTTATCTTCTTATTTGTTATCCCTGGTACAAGAAGCAGATAGGATATCCTGTCCAAACACTATTAGTACAAATCTTTCTTCTAACTGAATTAAGAGAAAATAGCTGTATATCTATCCTAACTATTCTGTATATACAAATACAAAATGGTCCTTCTTTTTTATCCCCTTTTGTTGTTTAGTCTTGTCAGATGGTTATTTCATTGGCATCTAAATAGTATAGGTGTGTGAATTCAGCAAGAAAATCCAACACAGTCCAGCAGTCCATAATAGTAGTGGATTATGTGCAGAAGTTATTGACTTGAGCCTTTCGCAGCTCAGCATATTAATATGGTTTTACTTCATATATCTCACTTTTATACTTCTTTGCTGGATGGTTAAGGCCAACCTAAAGCAAGACCTATATAACAAAAAATGTAACTTTTGTATCTGCTAAGGTCAGTCAAGTCCCCTCAAGATTTATCCTGTAACCCTGTACTGCACTTTGTAGATCCTTTGTCAGTGTCAGTCATGTGGGTGAGTCATGGCCATTGCTTGACCAATTGGCTCACTATGAAAGCCTGAGAGAATGTTTTCTCTCTATGTGACTCTCCTTAGGCACACTCTACATCAACAATCACATTCCTCTGTGGCTCAATAATCTCCTTGATCAGAAAATTTGGGACACAACTGAGTTACATGATGTTATAGTATATGTTCTCCTATATCTTGAGTCTTCACTGATCTTGAAAGGCTAGGGCCATAATGTTGGATGACTTTGAAGCCCTTCCATTTCTCTAATTTTTGATCTGTAAACTTAGGTTGTTAACCCTCCAGAAGAGAATCTTAACCTAAGTTTACAGATCAAAAATTAGAGAAATGGAAGGGCTGCAAGGTCAGCCAACATTTTGAAGACTCAGGATATAGGAGAACATATACTATAACATCATGTAACTCAGTTGTGTCCCAAACAAATAAACACTTGCATATTTTTACACAGAAATTTAGAAATCTAACCATATGCAGCATTGTAGCAGGACAGTCCTATGGTTTTTCTTTTTCTTTTTTTTTTCTTGTGGGTTTTTTTTTTTTCATTTACTACCATTCTATTAAAATAAAAAAAAAACTTTTACTTGAAAGACAGTATGGTAATAATTGGTATGTCATGACAAGAAGTACCAAGCTCAGGCCCAGCGAGTATGAGATTGAGCTCCTGCATTCCCCTGCACTGGTTGGATCTCCCTGGATCAAGCCCAGGCCAGCCCCATGAGCGAGACCTTCCACAGCATTCTCAGGACCCTTTGTGCCCCACTCTCTTGCTCTCTCTGGAAACCTCCACCCCTCCCATCCAGCCCAAGCTCAGGCCCCGTGAGTGTGGGCGTGAGCTCCTGTGCTCCTCTAATCTGGTTGGATCTCCCAGGATCAAGCCTAGGTCAGCCCCTGACATTAGGGCCTCTGGAGCCTCTTCCCCCAAGCCTAACACATGAGTGAGAACTTCTTCAATGCTCTAGGGACCCCCAGAACCAGCCCAAGCCCAGGCCTGGCTAGTGTGTGGGAGAGCTTCTGCTCTTCCCTGTGCCCCCTGGGGAACTACAGGTTCACTGTTGACCAGAAGGGCACAACAGGTTCACTTCCAAGGGCTGCAGCAGGAAGGAGCTGAACACAACAGCTAGACCCAAGCCAGGCATAACTGGATAAACTCAAACTTAATAGATCTGCACCTGAAATTCATTAGATGCTAAAGTTATAACTGCACCAAAGCTCTACACCAAGGTCAGAGGTCAGAGCTATATGGAATGACAAAGACTTTACTTTGAAAATGAAGTCAATTTCATAGATGGAATGTACTCGAATGTGTAAAGAATGGATGGGTGAAGATTACAAAAGACAAATGAGTGCCTGTTCAGGAGACATTCCAGCTGGTATCTGCAAACATGGAACAATACCTCGTAGAGAATTTAATCTTTGGTCCAATTGGTAGTCCAACAATCTCCGCAAAACCAGAAGATATATGAGTTACAAAATAAATGGTCCAACTCTCCCTTTCTAGCTTGCCTAGAGTACATATGCTAGGTTCTTTCTCTTAAAGATATTTAGGCCTTTTCTTTGCATTTCATGTAAAACTCAGTAATGAACTCTGAAAGTAGGAAAAGATCAAGCAAAGAAGCTTTTCTTGTTTATTTCTGAAAGGAAAATAAAGATGAATTATATTAAATACTTACATAAAAGAATCTATGAAATGCTATTAATAAATCAAATTTTCAAAAGCAAATAAAATTTGAAATAATACAGCCATACCCTTGTGGTCCAGACCTTGTTACAGTGATTTAATTTGAAGCCTTATTAAAATGAGATTACTCACTTTATAAGCTTCTTTTGGTACATTTTATAAGAAATTGAGACAGTTCAACCTTATAAATAATTTTATTTAGTGGTATGCCATTGTATTATAAATTCTATTTATCTAGTTTCTGAAACTCAATTTTATACTCACCTGAGTAATGCAGAGATGCACAGTTGAATAATTTCAGTGGTTTTAATTAGCCCAAATATAAATGTCTAATTGTCGAAGAAATAGAAATTTAAGTGAGCTTGAAACACTATATTGCATTTAATGAAGTAGAAATTTTTTTATAACTTCCATTATCTGCCATGTTGTGGTAAAAATGATACACTCCAAGGTTACTGGCATTTATAGTGGTCATCACAAGTAATGAAAAATAAAAATATACAGGAAAAAATGGTAGGAGAGTCGGGTCTTTTTACTCAGTGTTTTATTGCTTGGATTTATCTTAAGTGAATAACTGAGTGTGAATATTAAAATTATTATTGAAGTGTTACTACTAATACCAATAAACAGTTGGAAGTAATACAGGTATATCACATTAAGGGATGTCTTTAATAAATTATGACATTAATTTCACAAAATGTTATATAACCTATGAATATACAAATATAGAGACAAATAAAACAAATATCTGGTATTCTGAACAACTAATTAGAACACAACAATATTCAATATAACAATAATTTTTGAATTCCTATCATCTTCTTTACTGAAATTTTGTATCATTTGTAAAGTTTTTTATTATTTCTCTTTAAAAAGTTTTAAAAATTAATTTTTAAAATGCAGAACAAAAAATATCCATCCTATTATAGATTTAAATAAAATGTAAGATTTAAAAATTTAAAAGTGCTTTTAAATACTGATTAACAAATACTGATCAATAAACTGCATTAAAAAGTGACAATCAAAATGTCTGGGAAGCTGCATTCCTTCCTTTGCAGAATGTTAGGCAACACCTATGCATTAAAAGGGAAGTGCTATTTCCCCCTGTGACTCCTAAACTGACACAAAACTTCTCACTTACAGTAGTTAATTAGAATTACCTGGTGCTGTATATTGATGGATCCTTATTCAGTCCCTTGGTTCTTAACAAATAAAAATCCATTTCCCTAGGCTGACCCACTAATTGAAGTTATTCATTTGGTTTTTGTTTGCCTTTTTTTAAACATATGCAATTTTGTCACTGTAAATTTTAATTTCCCAAATGGCAAAACATTTGAAAGTATGTGTAACGCTCCTGGAATTCAGGCTTAGCCACAGAGGTATTGAATGCATGGCCACACTTCCCCCACACTCTCCATAGGCCTTTCTAATTAGCCTTTTGTCACGTGGTATCTTACCAACTTCGAGCTGTAGGGTGGTTAATCCCAGATCAGCAATTTCATTACTAAGATGATTGAGTTTAGAGATATAGGTGAATAAAGTAAACATTACAAGATACTCTTAGGAGGATGTTTAATGGAGATGAACTTGGGCTGCTTGCTGGATTATGCCAGAGTTAAAAACTTGAACTGCTAAGATTTTTACTTTTTAGTCAATCTAATATCTCTACTTCCAGTTCACCTTTTTATTTTCTGCAGAGGCGAAACAGATTTAGAAATATCTTGTAAAAGTAGGGCTGGCCTGATAGCACAGCAGATTAAAGTGCCTGCTTAGGCAGAGCACAGATGCTGGGTTGGATCCCCACTTGCTGTGCTGGGCCTGCCCCCGGGGCACACTGAGACAGCTGTTGAGACTGGATGTGGTGATGTGAGCCTGTAATCCTGTGTTTGGGAGGCTGAAAACAGGAGGCTCACTACAAGTCTGATCTACATAGTGAGATCCATTAGACCCTGTATTACCTGTACTAAATGAAAAAAAAAAATAAGGAAAGAAAGAAAGAAGGAAAGACCTTATAAAAGCAACTTCCTCATAGGAATATCTGATGGAAAATTAAAGAAGGCATGCTATACTGCTGGACAAAACACATAAACGTGCACAAACTCTCTATTGCATCGTTTTCCTATATCTTTCTTAACTGTTGGAATGCAGAGATTTGTCACTCCTTATGTAATCCAGTTGCAATTCACTGCCATATTTTGTGAACAATTTGTTTTATTTTATTTGTGATTGCAGATTATGTGCAAAATAGTAATCTCTCTTGCATAGTAAACTAAAAATGCTATATAATAACCACAGCTTTCTAAGCCCAAAATCCTTTTCAGACAGAAATTGATCATTTTTCTTTCTCTCTAGAATACAGCCTTTTCTCACTGAAGTCCAAATTATTCCATGTTCTTGCAGTTTTGCTGAAATCGAGCCAATATCTGAGCTGGGAACACCTTCGCTCCCATAAAACCTAAAATAAGCAAGTTTTCTATGGTCCCAAGAAAGTGAGTTACATGGCTCTTATTTTATTCCTTCAGAGAAATTTGAAATAGCTCTAGCTTTTTAAAATTCTCAGTACTCACTCCTATTTCTAAAAGGATAATAATAACTCATGTTATTTGGAAAGCAAAATAGTACATTCACTGCAGGGTTATTGAATTGATATATTCTACATTGCACATTTATTAGTTTAAGACTGTCATTAGTTTTCCTACTATAACATTCATTTCCCATGAGTTCATGTAAGATTTTAATATCTTTTTTTTTCTGTTGTTGGGTACTTCCTTCTTACTGGTTATTTACTTAAAGTTTTCACCATACTAATTTGATCTGAATAAATTGAATGAATATATGCATTCTCTTTATAACCAAGTTCAGCCTTTTATGGTGTATTTACATCATATTTTATATAATGTCAAAGAAACCCCTCATTTAGAGAACAACTTTGATTTGCTTTTCCTGATCTTCTGCAGTTGGATAAAGTGTCAGATAAAAAGGACAATTGCAAGTAATTCTCCTCTAATAGTCACTATCTTTCTTCAAAGAAATTCTGAAATAAGAATTAATTTATAAATAAGGTGTAAATAAGGTGTAAATCTACCTGGATACTAACTTAAAACCTATAATTTCTGAATTACTGGATTTTACCACTTTTGTGCAATTTGGAGATATGGAGAGAGAGGCAGAATTTGAGCTTCCTCCTAGGAATTCAAAGCATTGTTAAGTTCTTGGTATACTTTACTATAATTATAACCTGCTTCACCATGAAGGCACATCAGAGTGTTGCTTATTCATGTTTCATAAATATCCTAAAATGGCTCTTCCCTGCAAAAGACTATATATTCCATTTTCCTCAAGTAAGACTTATTCTCATGATTTGGCATTCCCAACTGTTGGTAATACTATGGACAGAAGCCATTCCTGTACTGGAGTCCTAAGATAAATGTGACAGGGCATAGACTAACAGGGCATAGAAAACCATGTTACACAAGCTGAAGGATTTGAAATGCTATTTTGTCATTCTAAGAAATAAAGATTTTTGGAGGATTATTTGTTATTGTAGCAAAACCTATTTTCTTATAACTAATGCACATATTAATGTTAGGCTATGTAGTGGCTGCGCTCAAATAGATGTCAATGTCCCATTTTAAAGAAGCAATAAATGACCCCAAAGAAAAGCCAAGGATCTCAATTTGATTGACTTGGGTCAAGCATAGGAGTATAGAATTTATGGAAAAGACCTGCTAGACCTATATCTAAGGTATAAGATTTATGTCCTGTTATTAGAGCAAAGAAATGATGTCCATATAGAGAAGACTTGAGGCATAAGAGGACACATTTATTCCAGGTGAATGAGTAGAACAAACTGGAAAAATGAACTTACAAATTGTGTTTAAGACAGTGATTTTTACATGGGGCATCTGAACAGCACTTGGAGAGGAACATAAGCTCATATCTAAGGAAGCAATGCTGAAGTTTGATGGGTGAGGAAGGGGTAAATGAATGAACAAATATGGAACGAAATATGAGAATGAGACAGGATACGAAGTGGTTAGATTTAGATGTTCCAAGCAAAAGAGAAAATTCTCATGACTATTTAATACCATCACTATTCTTAGTACTACTACTAAGAAAGTTAGAGCCTAGAAATGGCTATATGGAAGAAAATTTTACTGAATAGAGCCATTGTCCTTCCTTTCTTCCATGACTTCAGAATTCTCAGCCCTTCTGCCTAAATATCTCCCCAGACCAGTTGCCTAGACTCATATGTACATCTTGAAATGGGTGCTATATATCTGGCATGTACATTTGCGACAAAAATGCATGGTGCCTACTGCCAACAGGTTCAGAGATGACTCTGTCTTAATTAGGAATGTGAATTTCAGTATCTTCACACTTGTACTGTGAAATTTTCCATCAACCAAATGAGAACCCAACAGAAGACCACACATGTCTCTTTAGTTCAAGGTTGTATCAAGGGAAAAACTCAAAGGGTGAGCAAAATCTGACCATTGCAGTTCTAAGTGTATTATTCTGTCCTCTCAGTAGGCAATCTAGAGAGCTATGGTTAACATTTTCATTTTGCAGATGAAGGAACTGCAGCTCCAAGAAGGGAAGTAACTTGCTTGAGACTGTCTAGCTACAACTGGTGGGGTTCTGTTTTGAATCGGAGTGATTCATATGCTTTCTAACCAATAACAAATGACTAAATGACACTCTACATAACTGTTTAAATTTTTGAAGTTAAGAATTTATTTGTAATTCAATAATGATTATCGAAAAATACAGTTCAGATATTTCTTCAATAGTCCAAAGATCTTAGGATTTCCCTTTCACACATTATTTGGTCATGGAAGATACAGCTTGATTTCAAGAAAAACAGTGCCTTTCTCTCATTCCAGAAACAGAACACCTTTCCACTCTTCAAAATAAGGCAAACAAAAAATATTATTTTTAAGGTACTTAAAGTTATATAAGATTTTTAGGTCTGATTTCTATTAAAGAAGTCAAGACCAAATGGTCACCTGAATAATTCGGAGGAGAGATATATTCTCCTCCCTTTGTTTATCCAATTAGCTGACAGCAATTTAGGTGCTAGCCCATATAATTTGTGAACATGTGCCTGTTTAGGCTTCATGAAGGCTGATGAGACCAGATTCCAGTTGATCTTTGCCTCTTTATTCACAGTTGTGCTTATCACTGGTCAGCACGCACTGCAGCCTCAGGAGGACGGGTGAATGATCAGCCTATTGCTGTTCATCAGCCCTTCACCAGTTCTCACCAAGAAGCAGAAACAAGACTCCTGCTGGCTACAGAGTGGGTTTGAAATCACAACTCGTTACTCTCTAAAATCTAGCTCAAAGAACAGAGAGTTATCTTCAGGAGGCTACAGTGAAGCGATCTAATTATCAATTATACTATATCTTCCTTCCTATTCTCTTTAATTTAATCTCTTAAATTCATCTTTTGAACTGAGGACAGCTTATATATTTTTGATCAGACACACAATCAAACAGAATTGTAAAGGATAGGGGTGATGATAAACTTTCCTAGGGAAGTTTTCGTTATGAAAAATTATGTCTTCTGCATCATCCAGAGACTGGATATCATGAGGAAAGAAAAACGAAAGCAGAACAGTCAGGTCTTTTGGGAGTCAGACCTTGTGCAGAGGCTCCATTATTTCCTGGGTTATTTGCATGGTTCAAAATATGAATCATAATTTAGAAGGAAAAGCAAAAGTATATGAAATAGGCAGAATGTTGAGAGAAAGGGTAAGGAAAGGATGTTATCTTTCTCCAGGTTGCTAGTATCTTGTGATAGGGGTTCTATGTGATTTTCACAACTGAAGAGTAGTATTATCATTTTTCCTAGGAGCAAAGCCCTTCTCTTCAGTTCTTCAAGGTTTTAGAATTATACAACCTGTAGGATTATATCATCCAGCAAATCATTACAGTGACCCTCATCTTTACTAAATTTTCACTGCCTAAGTTGATGAATATTGCAAAGTGCTTTGAGTGGAAGGATTTTCTCTGGGATTGAGGATAAGCTTCATTAACTTTTCCAGGATCTTAGAGAAAGGTATTTTCCCCTCTCAGATACTCTTTCATCCATCAGAACACCACATCTAGGAAATATGATGCATAAAGAAGGCCCTACTATGGGTTCCTGTTATAGGAGAATCTTCCTACAGCATCTACCTGGGAGAAAGACACAGGCCAGCTTGTTGCTGTCCTATTATTTCATGAAATGAATATCAAAGTCTGTGCAAGGTTTCTAATACCCCCATAATTTTGCTAGGGATTAGGAAAAAAGTGGAGGTAGTCAAATACAAGAAACAAACAAAAGAAAGATACTAGATGCTTTTCTATAACTAGAGGAAAAAATTAAACCCAGAGAAGAGAACAATCTGGCTGTAGCTACTGAATTTAAAAAAAAATATATTTTTATTCACTTATTCATTCCTTCATTTAGTATAGGGTCTCCCTATGCAGGCTGGACTCAGTGATTCTCCTGCCTCATTCTCCCCAGCACTGGGATTACAGGTGTGTACCACCACACCTGGCTTCAATCACTGGCTCAGCACTCTGCGGTTCCAGAGCTGGCACAGCATGCAGTACCAGTGATCAAACCCAAGTCCCTTTGCTTACCAGGCACGTGCTTAGACCACTGAGCTGTCTCCCCATTCCTGGGTATAGCTACTTAAGTATATCCCAAGAAGTATAAAACAACAGAGATATTTTCACTATAAAAAACTAGAGACTATTAAATATTCATACTCTGTGCTGATTATTTAGTACTGCGAGTCAGCATGCCCTTCAAGGGTATGCAACGATGTGTGCTCTAATTATTTTAGCATAATTAAACCTAGATCAAACACTGGCACCAAGGACTTTCAGGGATTCTATGTAGAATCTGGAGAAGGGACACTCTATGTTTGACTTATTTTTTCAAGCACTGTGCTAAAGGTAATTGCAATACTCACTGGCAGGCTGCAAAACAGTTTGGACACACAGAGAAAACAGCCTGCTATAATGTATTGTGCAATATCTGCTGTAGCCCTCTTACAGACATCTTAAATTGCTTCCACTACATCCTCAGCTGCTGAAGAGTCAGAGGAAGCCTTTGGGCCATCTAGACCAAATTACCATCGGATAATTCTCAATTTGCCACCTGTGGAAAGTATATCATTGTAAGGAACAATATTAAGACATCTGAGCAAAAGCAACCATTGCTGGAATCAAAACGCAGATGTTGTGGCATTCACAAGCCATGCCAATGATCTAATCAGAAACAGAAAGAGTTAGAGATAATTAACATGGTTTGATATAAAAAAGATTGATGGCTACTAGCAGAAATTGTTAACACAAGCAAACGAAGAAGGTGTAATTTTGAGTGGTCAGACTTCAAGTTCCCTGACTTTAAATAGTTCCCTCTCTTTACTGAGACTTTCTGCCCTTGTCCTTATGAAAAATGATGAGAATATCAATAGTTATACAAATTATTTTGTAGCATTATTATGAGACCTGAAAAGATGTGAAAATCTTTTATAAATCATAAAGAAGAAAGTGAAAGTAGCAAATCTATTTGATGTAAATTTGCATATGGACATATATTCACTTTTCTTTCCACAAGGGAAATTTTCATTTTAGGTCATCTATAAAATATTGCAGTTCAGTACATCTACCAGGGGGAAAATATTATGTGATTTTATAAACAATTCTATTAACTCTATGACTACCAAATGATGTCTTCTAACTCTTTGAACCCCCAGTAACAAACTCAGGTTTTGTTAAGATACATTGCTTCTAACAAAATAAAGAAAAATTCTTCCACTATAGAGGAAATTAGATCAGAAATAATTTCTCAAGTTAAAAAAAATTAGAAATGTCAACATTCAAAAGGATTTACTCATCAAATCTAGAGTAGAGATAGATTTTTTTAAAAAATAATGAAAGGAAAAGAATGGAATCCATGAATGATTAATGCAGGAAAGAAACAGAATGCATAAAATTAATTCAAACATATCCAGGAAATTAAAATTTCTATTGAAAGCTAGCAAAATCACTTGAACAAAACTAAAGGTAAATTTTCAGACCCTGAAGACAGGATCACAGATAGTAATCATAAAAAGAATGATCTCTTAAAAACAATAAAGGATCAGAAAATAACAATTGAACAGTTGCAAAACCATGCAAAGAAAATTAATATAAGCTTGACTGGTGTCAACGAAAAAGTAGATTTGACACAAACGACTTTAAAAAAAAAAACCTATTTGCAGAAATAATAGTAGAAAATTTCCCAAGCATGGGAAGACTTGGACATGCAGATAAGTAAGACATATATTACTGCAGTATCTATACCCAGATATATATTAATTAAGATCCCAGAAATTCAGCATGGCAACAGAATAATAAAAGCAGAGAAAAAAAAAAAAAAAAACAGATCACCTATAAAGGAAAGCCCATCAAAATCATGGCAGATTGCTCAACACAAACCATTAAGTCAGAAGAGCTTTGGTGAAGTATTTCAGGTCCTGAAAGAAAACAACTTCCATCCATTCCTTACAAAACTATCTATCAAATGTAAAGGAGAAATAAGATATTGTGTCACAAAGTACAACTGTAGAAATTCATGACCACCAAACCAACACTACAAAGAGTACTTAAAGATATTGTAGAAAGAGATAAAAATGACCACAATTCCAATGAGAATAATAAAAAGTAAACACCAAGCAGGGCAAACAGTTAAACAGAGAGCAAAAGCAGGGAACCAACAGCAGGAAAATAACATGATGAAAATAAGCCCACACATATCAGGTACAACCATTAATATAAATAACTCCAATTCACCAATCAAAATAAACAGACAAGGGCACCCCTCTCAGTCCCCCTTCTGTACCAGTCTGACACAGAAATTTCTTTCCCCCAATAGATATATTTTGCTCTAAAAAAAGAAAAAGACTGGCAAACTAGATCAAGAAACAAGATCCAACAGTTTGTTGCATAGAAGAAACACATTTAACTCAAAAAGAAATTCATAGACTAAAAGCAAAATGATGGAGAACAATACTCCATGCAACAGAAAGTTAGAGAAAAGCAAGCGTAGCTATTTTATTTGCAGATAATACGAATTTCAACCCAAAACTTATCAAAAGTGATAAAGAAGTTTACTACACACTTGCTAGGAGAAAATCTCAAGAAGAGAGGTCAACAATCTTAACTATGCATGCACCAAATATGGGAACACTCGACTATATGAGGCATATTAATATACAAGAAAAATCAAATGAACAATAATGCAATTAGTGGGGATCCTTAATATCTCATAATCACAAATAAATAGATCAAGCAGACAAAAAATCCGGAAAAACATAATCAGAACTGCAAAACCCTTGTGAATAAATGGACTTAGTAGATGATTACTGAGTGTACCACCCAACAATATCAGAACACACATTCTTCTCAGCTGCACATGGGATGTTCCCTAAAAGAGACCATATACTAGCCCACAGAACATGTGTAAGTAAATGCAAGGTATTTGACTTTATCCCTTGCGTATTACCTGACCATAGTGCAATGACATTGGAAAATAAGGACAAAAGAAACTGCAAAATCTCCATATTCACAAATAATAAACTCACTAAGAAATAAACTATGAAAATCACACCCTTTAGAAGAGCTTCCAAAAATGGAAATTAATCTAATAAATTAAATAGAAGTTAAATATATTAAAATTAAAGTACTCTGAGAAAGGAGTTTGAATATGATATCAGAAAATGGAAAGGTATCTCTTGCTCATGGATAAAAAGAGCCAAGAGAGTGAAAATGACCATGCGCCCAAAATTGTTATGCAGATTCAATGTAAACCCAGTTAAAATAGCATTAGCAAAGCTCACAGCACTAGACAACAAAATCTTAAAACTCATTTTGGAAGCAGAGGAGTCCTAGAACATCCGTGGCAAACCTAGGCAACAAAGGCAAGGCAGGGAGCATCATAATCCCTCACCTGAAATAATACCACAAAGCTACTGTGAAAAAACCAGAATGATAGTGGCAAAAAAAAGTGTACCTAAGGTCTAGTGGGGTAGATTCCAAGATGGAGGCGCAACAACAAACAGACTCAGCCATGTTATCTTTAACAAAAAAGCCAAATATTTTAACTGGAAGAGAGACAACCTCTTTCTTTTTTTTTCTTTTCTTTTCTTTTCTTTTCTTTTCTTTTCTTTTCTTTTCTTCTTTTCTTTTCTTTTCTTTTCTTCTTTTCTTTTCTTTTCTTTTCTTCTTTCTTTCTTCTTTCTTTCTTTTTCTTTTTTTTTTTTGTACTATACTTTCTCACTCTTTTCCAGTTGGTAAGAAATGTTATAGAGAGGAAAGGGCAAGTGGCTTTTTTCCCCCACCTGTGTGCAAAGAAGAACTAAAAGTCCATTTAAAAATCAGGCATATTGCCATATGGAATCTGTAGCCACATACCTGGATGTGCCTCCTTCGGGTGTGCTCAGAAGTCATTTGGGGTTGGCCTATATTGAGTGCTTTCTTGGTGTATTTGCACCACTTCTCAAGGTATCTCCGCTGTTGGTTGGTGATGCTACTGTATAATTCAATTCGTCTGGGTGACATACTCGTTCATGGCCATAAGCTTGGATCAATCAGGCGGTGTCAATAGCGGAAATGGATCTGCTCCTATCGTGCAAAGCCACCTCTCTATCTGTTTGGGTCAAAATATCTGAGTCCACAGAAGTGGTGGTAGAAAGGATGTTGGTAGGCATTTCTGTGAGTCACTCACTTTCCTCTGAGCGCCTACAATCTGAAGATGTGTTGCTGACAGAATTAAAACATGGCAGTCTTTCCAGAATATATTTATCAAATTTAATCTGTTCAATTTTGATCTGGTTGGGGCCCCCAGTCTGGTGAACAGAAAGTACCTTGTGTTTTTTAAGATCACCTAAGTTTGTATGCCCTTTCTCTGGGCTTTTATGCTGATTCTTCTGAAGTTTGCTTTTTCTCTGCTGCTGCTCACCACTCCATTCTTTTATGTCTTGCTCCCCTCTGCTATCATCTTGCACATTTTCTGTGGCCTGGAGAGAATTTGTGATGGGATTCTGAAGAAGTTTAGTCAACCAATCAAGTTTTTCCAGTAAGGATAGTTCTGTTCTGTGGCTGACATCAGGTGGTTTCTTTTGCCTCTGTCGCTCCTGGTACTTGTTCCAGAGTTGATACAAACTCACAGTGTGCTGAATCATTATTTCTGAGGTGATCTGACAGTCCTTTTGTGAATCATTAATCTGTGTGTTACTCTTTGGGGGATCTCTGCCCTGATTTTTAGTAGTATGTATCACCTCTTTGTCTCCCAAGTTCACATTGATACTGAGACTCTTTATTCCAATATAATCTGTCTTAGTTTTGTCCACAT
Source organism: Octodon degus (assembly GCF_000260255.1). Taxonomy (NCBI): domain Eukaryota; kingdom Metazoa; phylum Chordata; class Mammalia; order Rodentia; family Octodontidae; genus Octodon; species Octodon degus. The sequence continues at coordinate 9,886,315 of NW_004524629.1, forward strand.
TTTGATAAGTTGGAGAAAGAGAAGTGTGTTCCTTCAGAAAAATATCTTTCTTATTTTTGAATGATGCTGAAAAATATCTTTCCAAGATTGTCTCATGAAAACACTCCTTCTCAAAGCTTCATGGCAAGTATCTTGATCAGTTGGTAGGTGCACTGGACGATGAAAGTAAAGCTTAGCTGACCTGAAGACAGAATAAGTAGTATTTTCAAATTCTGAATGACATTGAGACTCTGAAATATCTATGTGTAAGGATTCTTTCTCCTCTGTCTGGGCCTCTTTTTGAATGGTTGCCTTAATATCAATTTCCTGTTTAGTGGCTTTACTGTCTGACAGGTTTTCAACCTTTGTGCCTTGTACTTGAACTATGTGCTCCACAGGAGCAATATCACGAGAAGCTGCAGTGTGTTTTTGCAAGGATTCTTCAGGCCACACAGTCTTAGTCTCTCCCCCTGACTGAAGATATCCTCTTTCTGTTTTTTTGTCTGAGAGGTTCTCATCCCCAGTAATGGACACTTGAACTGAGGCTTCTGCATTATCTTTCTGAAAGGGTTTCGTCTCCAGACAAGGAGGCCTTAGTCACTGCTCTCTTACTGTAGATCCCTTCCTTATGTTTAATGTTCACAACGCATGGGAGGTCATCATCTCTTGTGCCTAGCACCTGGGTTGGAAAGTCTGAAGCAATAGCGTCATTGGATCCTGAATGTGAGCTCTCAATGCTGGTGTCTGATTTGGAATCCAGAATTGGAGGAACTGTTCATAGTTGTGGAACACAGCACATTTTCGGACTACCAGATGGCTTATGTGGCAATAGTAAAGGCTGGACTTCTGTGCCATGATTAGAAGTAATCTGTTGCGTGGAAGATGATGAAGCAAACCTGACAGGAACTTTCTGTAGCTTTTGGGTAGTGGGCTCCAGAATTTCATGTCCACAATCTTCAGCATTAATAAAAATCTCAGATGAAAACATGGTCTTTTCTGGACTCTCTGTTGTTATCTGCATGACTACATCAGATTGTACAACTTGGATGTCCAGTGGAGATTTAGGTACTAGAAAATCTAAAGATTCTTGATTCTGTGCTACAGATCTACTGATCAATAATTTGGAGGTTGGTCCCAGGGATCTCGAAGATACAGTTTGTAGGTCAGAGTGAAATTCACTATTCATCCTTGTTTTAGAAGCAGGATCCAGTGAATAAAATCTCTTATCTAAGGTTCCACTATCCAACTTGGAAGGAGTCTTGGGACCAAGAGTGATACGAACACAGGAAAGTGCTTTTCTATTTGAAGGTGGAGCAGATGTAGATGTTGCTGATGTATAATGATCAGGAGGTGACTGGGAGGTCACATTACTGAACTTAGCTTCAACATTTATATTAGAAATGTGTGATTTAGGTGTATGTGTGTTCTTTTCTACTACACAGTCCTGACCTTGAGATAGTAGATAATGGTTTTCCTTCATGTGCTCATCTACATCTGGGGCTTTGCTTTGATGCTGTTCAAGAAAAATGGAAGGAGGAAGATCTGAAGCTATATAATCCTGACAATGGGGAAAGGAAGGATGATTTTCTCTTATCTCATGAGGAAAACAAAATTTGACAGCAAGTTAATAGTAGCATGACAATAGTTAATACATTACATGTTGTTATCTTTAAAGTACTTGCTCATGGTACAAGATGTATGTGTAAAAAAATTCTCCAGGGGCTGGGAAGATGGCTCAGTGGAATAAACACTTCCCTGGCAAGAGCAAGGGCCTCAGTTCAATTCCTGGTTACACACACACACACACACACACACACACACACACACACACACAAATTCTCCAAACAATATAAGTGCAAACTAAGGGACACTACTAGTATAACTGACTGTCATTTTCTCTCTCTTCCTTTCCTTCAATCCTTTTCTCTTCCTCCATCCTATTTTCATTTTCCTTTAGACTAATTTCTTCCCATTTCACAATATCTATCTTATATTTTAAACCTTATTAACTCTTTCAGTATCTCACAGTGTGCAAAAGGAAGAAACTGCTCAAAATAAAAAATAAGGTGAGGGAAAAGGAAAAGGAAAGAAGGGAAAAGAGAAAAAAAGAAAGTCAGTTATATGATTAGTGTCTCTTAGGTTTGTGCTTATATCAATGGGAGATTTTTTATGCCCATATCTTGTGTCTTAAGCAACTACTTTAAAGATCACAACATGTAATGTATTAACTGTTGTCATTCTCTTGTCCTCTTGGTATGAAATTTTGTTTTGCTTTTTTCCCCATAAAATTAAAATAATTCCTTCCAAAACATTTCATTTGTTTTCCCTGTAGCTTTTTTGAATCCTGTCCTTCACGCACTGGTTGTCTGTTATGTTGTAGGGGTATAAAAAGGGCTATATACAGTGGTGTGTAGCTAATTAGACAACCAGAGCTTCACAGAACTGAAGACAATACACCCATATTGCATTATTTTTCTATGTTACTGAGGCTGATTCTATTTTCTTGCAGAATTTTAACCACACTTGTGGTGTCCATTTCAATGTCACCTCCTCTGTTGATCATCCTCTGATTTCGCCTAAACAAGGATGGCTCTTGCCTGTTTTAGAATCTCCTTTGTCACTTTGTCTCCATTTTTCTCATGAAACTAAACTCAATCTAGTATTTGAGTTCTTCTTCAGAATCTGAGATGTTGATGTAGTCTGCCCTTTAACCAAGAAACTGCACCGACCTTGATTAACACCAATTATTTGAGACCTGCCCAAGCCCAGGCCCTGCAAGTGTGTGGGAGAGCTTCTGTGCTCTCCTGTACCACCTGGACCTCTCCAGACCCAGCCCAGGCTTGGTATACAGGTCTGGGATGAAACTCTGCAGCTGAAGTCCCTGCAGAGAGACTAGGGACCTAACCATCCAGCTAAAGCAAGAGCAGAACATCTTGTCAGAGGGGCACAACATGTTTGGCTCCAAGGGCTGCAGCAGGAAGGAGTGAGCACAGTAGCCAGACCCAAACCAGGCACAACTGGATGAACTTAAACTTAGTATATCTACACCCGAATTTTAGTAGGTGCAAAGGTTATAACTTCACTAAAGTTCTACACCAAAGGTCAGAGGACAGTGCTATACAAAATGACAAAGAGAAGGAGGAAAATGCAATCTCAGGTCCTGAGCCCACCCAGAACAATTGTAGAGGCCACTAGCACAGCTGAAATGTCTTAATTAATAGTGTTGGAAGTAAAGAAACAATAGCAGAAAGGTATAGAAGGACTCAGATCAGAATTAATCTCTGAAATAAAAACAATAAATCTCTGAATTATAGCATCTGAATTAAAGAATCAAATGCAGAAACATAGAGAGGAAATCAGATCAGAAATAATCTCTGAAGTACAAGAATTACTAATTGCTTCTCAAGAAGACACTGATAAAAAATAGAGATTAGGAAAGTGATGGATTCCTTCAATGAGAAATACAGGAAACAAATAGATCAAATGAAGCAGCATCAAAGAGATATAGAGGAACTTAAAATTTCAATTACAAGCTTGCAAAACTGTTTGACTGAAAATGAAGATAGAGTTTTAGATCTTGAAGAAGCTGTTGCAGATAGTGAAAAGGTAGAAAAGATCTCTTAAAAACAGGTAGGATGCAGGAAAAAATAATTCATCACCTGCAAAGATGAACAACGTGAGACTAATTGGCATCAATGAGAAAGAAGGAGTCTATACAAATGATATAAAAAGAATATGGGCAGAAGTAATAGCAGAAAACTTCCCAAATATGAGGAAACAATCTGCCATTCAGGTAACCGAAGCATACAGAACTCCAAATAACTAACCCAATTTCAAACACACTGAGATATATAATAGTCAAGATCCCAGAAATCCAGCATAAGAGCAATATACTGAAAGCTGCAAGAGAAAAGAAACAGACCACATTTAAAGGAAAACCCATCAGAATAATGGAAGATTTCTCTTCACAAACCATGAAGGCAAAAAGAGTATGGAGCAGAGTACTTCAAGTCCTCCATGCAAACAAATTCCAGCCCAGACTACTATACCCTGCAAAACTCTCTTTCAGCTTTGATGGAAAAATGAAATACTTCCATGACAAAGAAGAATTAAATAATTTCATGATTACAAAGCCAATCCTCCACAGACTAATAAAAGATGTTCTAGAGAGGGACCAAAATGATCAGAACTCCACAAATGAGAATAGAAAGATCCCACTAAATAGGGCAAACAATTAAACACAGGACAAAAAGAAGTAATCAACAGCAGGTAAATGACATGTCAATCATAAATCAATGCATCTCAAGTATAACTATCAATGTAAATGGACTCAATTCACCAATTAAAAAAACATACTGGCATAGTGGACTAGGAAACAAAATCCAACAATATGCTATATACAAAATATTTAACTCATACAGAAATTCATAGGCTGAAATTCAAAGGATGGAAAACAATACTACATGCCCCAGCACCTCAGACAAAAGCAGAGGTAGCAATTCTGTTCTCAGACAGTCTCTACTTCAAACCAAGAATGACCAAATGAAATAAAGAAAGCCACTATATACTGGTTAGGGGAAAAATTCAAGAGGAAGAGGTAACACTTATAAAGCTATATGCACCACACATGGGAGCACCCAACTATATGACAAATATTAATGGACATGAAAAATCTAATATCTGATACCACAGTCATAACAGGAGACCTTAACACCCTCTTATCCCAAAAAGATAGGTCAACCAGACAAAAAATTAACAAAGAAGTAGTAGAAATGAAACAGAGCTTGTAAAAAATGGACTTAGTGGACATATCCAGAGTGTTCCACCAACGACAGCTGAATATACATTTTTTTTCAGCTGCACATGTGTCATTTTCTATAATAGACCACAAAATGGTCCATAGGTCATGCTTAAGTATATGCAAGAAAACAGAAATTATCCCATGCATATTATCTGACCTCATTGCCTTGAAACTGGAAATAAACGAGACAAGAAAAAAGAAAAATCCCATAAATATGTGGAAATTAAACAACACTCTACCCAGCAACTAATGGAGTACAGATAAAGTTAACCAAGAAATTCCACAATATCTACAATTCAATGATAATTCAAGCACAACTTATTGGAATTTACGGTATGCAATAAAAACCGTTCTCAGAGAGAAATTTATAGCTGTGAAGTCACACGTTAGGAAAACAGAATGGGAACAAATAAACACCCTGATGTTGCATCTCCAACACCTAGAAAAGGAAGAGCAAACCAAACACAGAGCCCAAAGATGGCAGAAAAATAAAGATTAGAGCAGAAATTAATTCAATTGAGACAAAGAAAACAATTCAAAAAATTAACGAATCAAAAAGCTGGTTCTTTGTAAGATTAAAAAATTGATAAGTCCCTAGAGTGCTTTATCAAAAAGAGGAAAGAAAAAATTTAACTACAAGCAATAAGGAATGAAATGGGTGTAACTACCACAGATCCAGTGGAAATAAAATTGTCAACAGCTACTTTGAGAACCTTTACTGTCATGCAAAAGAAGACACAGAAGAAATGGACAGATTCCTAGAAAGGTACAAATTACCAAAACTGAATCAAGAAGACATAACAACTCTCGATAGCCCAATAACAGCCAATGAAATACGAAATGTAATAAAAAATCTACCGACGATGAAAAGCCAAGGTCCTGATGGATTCACAATTGAATTCTGCAAGAAATTTATGGATGATGTAATCCCTATACTCGGCAAAACCTTCAATGAAACTGGAAAGGAAGCAACCCTCCCAAAATCATTCCTGGAGACAATTATTTTACTGATACCAAAACCAGGGAAAGACACAACTAAAAAAGAGAACTACAGGCCAATCTCTCTCAGGAACATAGATGCCAAAATCCTCAATAAAATCCCAGCAAATAGAATACAGCAAATCGTCAAGAAGATTATACACCATGAAAAGGTAGGATTCATCCCAGTGATGCAAGGATGGTTCAATATATGCAAATCTATAAATGTAATATAGTATATGAATAGAGCCAAATCTAAAACCACATGATCATCTCCATTGATGCAGAAAATACTTTTGACAAAGTTCAACACTCATTCATGTTCAAAGTCCTACAGAAAATTGGAATAGATGGCCTCTACTTAAATCTGATAAAAGCTGTCTATGACAACCTAATGGCTGATATAATTCTAAATGGGGAAAACCTGAAATCTTTTACTCTCAGATCTGGTGCAAGATAAGAATGTCCTCTATCACCCCTCCTCTTCAATATAGTTCTGGAATCATTAGATAAGAGAAATAAAAGGAATAAGAATAAGTAAAGAAAAAGTTAAATTATCCTTATTGGCAGATGACATGATAATTTACTTGGAAGATAAAAAAAAAAAAAAACTCCACCAGCTACTACAATTGATACACAAATTCAGTAGCATAGCAGGAAGCAATGTCAATATCCAAAAGTCAATAGCGTTCCTCTACACAGATAACAAACACACTGAGAGTGAAATTATAGAAACAATATCTTTTACAGTAGCACCACAAAAAATGAAACACCTTGGAATTAATCTAACTAAAGAAGTCAGAGATCTTTTCAAGGAAATTTGCAGTACTCTGAAAAGAGAGATCATAGAAGACTTCGGAAAAATGGAAAGATATTACCTCCTCCTGAATAAGAACTCCTCACATTGAGGAGATGGCCATACTTCCAAAATTGCTGTACAGATTTAATGCAAGCCCTATCAAACTACCACCAAGATATGTCACCAACCTAGGGAAATCATTCGTAAAATATACGTGGAACCAGAAAAGACCTAGAATAGCAAAGACAATCCTGGCCAAAAAAGACAAGTTAGGAGGCATTACAATTCCTGGCTTAAAATTATACTGCAAAGCTACTGTGATAAAATCATCATGGTACTGGCAACAGAATAGGCCTGAGGATCAATGGAATAGATTAGAAGTTGCAGAAGCCTCTACGAATACACTCAGAACCTGATCTTCAACAAAGGGGCCAAACATGCTTACTGGAAGAAAAATAGCCTCTTTAACAAATGGTGTTGGAAAAATTGGCTCTCTACATGCCAAAAACTAAAACTTGATCCAAGTCTTTCACCATGCACTAAGATAAAGTCAAAGTGAGTTAAAGATCTAAACATTAAAATGGAAACACTAAATTTCCTGGAAGAGATTGTAGGAGGAACTCTTGAAAACATGGGGTAGGCAAAGAGTTCATGAACAAAAATCTAATTGCACAGGTAATACTAGGAAGAATTAACATCTGAGACCTCCTCTTATTGAGAAGTTTTTGCATGTCAAAAGAAATTACCAACAAAGTGAAAGGACAACCCACAAATTTCGAAAAAATCTTAACTAATAAGCACTCAGACAAAGGTCTGCTCTCTAGAATTTATAAAGAACTAAAAACCATTAGGGCCCCGAAATTTAAAGACCCAATACAGAAGTGGGCATCCGAGATGAACACACACTTCTCAGAGGATGAAATTAAAGGAGCAAATAAATACATTAAAAAATGCTCCACATCACTAGCCATCCGTGAAATCCAAATTAAAAAAACACTGAGATACCATCTCACCCCACAAAAAATGGCTGCCATAAACAAAGCAACTAACAACATATGTTGGAGAGGCTGTGGGGAAAAAGGAACACTTCTCCCCTGCTGGTGGGAATATAGACTGGTGCAACCATTGTGGAAATCAGAGTGGAGACTCCTTAAAATCTAGGGCTGGAAATCCCATTCAAGCCAGCTATCCCACTAGTGGAAATTTTCCTGGAGGAAGTGAAAGCATCATACCATATAAACATATGTGTACCTATGTTTATATCAGCACAATTTGTGATAGTCAAATCTTTGAAACAACCAAAATGCCTGTCCTTTGAGGAATGGATGAAAAAGATATGGTATTTTTATACAATGGAGTATTACTCAGCTATTAAGAATGATAAACTTGAAGCATTTATATTTAAGTGGATGCCACTTGAAGGTATACTCATAATTGAAATAAACCAGACCCACGTGTGTAAATATTGTATGGTCTCACTAGTATAAGAACTCAAAAGAAGAAATAAAAATAGAAATGTATAACACAATTAAAAGGAAAATGGGAACTTGAGGATTAGACAACGAAGACAGGGCAAGGAGAAAAGCTGGGAAACATGACAGGGGCAAAGCCATACATTTATACATACAAGATGGGTACAACAATGATCCGAAGAAACATCAACAGGTTTTTGAAGCTACCAGTTAATTGGTAGAATTCTCACCCTCACGAACTATATATGCTGATACCTTTGAACTAAGCAACTGCATTGAAGATAGCAATGTGTAATAGTAGGGTCATGCTTGGACTTTCTGTGATTCTGGTCTTCTAAATACATACTGCTTTTCATGCAATACTAGTTATTTCCTTACTGTCTCAAGTAAATGTTTGGTTTTAAGAAAAGGGTAATAAATTAAAAACAGTGACAAGAAAAAAAAAGTCACAGGACTGTCCTGCCATAATACTGTATATATGTTTAGGTTTCTAAATTTCTGTGTAAAAATATAATTGTTATTCATATTTTTAAAATTTTTTATTTTTAAATTTTTTTCTTCATATTCTGTAGGGACTTGAAGTTTAACATATCAATAATCGGTGGAAAATACCTATTCCATGTTATACCTGAGATGTTCGATATTCAGACAGATAGTGAGGTCAAGTTCAACTGACTATTTTGTAGGATAACAATAATAAGCTGCTCTTCTGGAGGGTTAATAACCTAAGTTTGCAGACCAAAAATTAGAGTGGCTTCAAAGACAGTCAACATTTGGCACTAGCCTTTCAAGTTCAATGAAGACTCAGGGCATAGGAGATCCTGTACTGTAACACTATGTAACTCAGTTGTATCCCAAATTTTCTGATCAAGGAGATTATGGCACCACAGAGGAATGTAATTGATCATGTAGAGTGTGCCTAAGGAGTGTCACATGGATAGTAAACATTCTCTCAGGCTTTCACAGAAAGCAAATTGGTCAAGCAATGGTCGTGACTCATCCACATGGCTGACACTGACAAAGGATCTACAAAGTGCGGTAGAGTGTTTCAGGATAAATCCTGAGGGTACTTGACTGATCTTATCAGATACAAAAGTTACATTTCTTGTTATATAGGTCTTGCTTTATCTTGGTCTTAACCATTCAGCAGAAAGTTGTAAAAATGAGGTATAAAGGCTGAAGCCATGTTGGTATGCTGGGCTGTAAGGGGCTCAGGTCAACAACTTCTGACATTACTAGTCCTGTGGAAGACCCACTACTACTATGGACCACTGGACTATGTTGGAATATTTTGCTGAATTCACACACCTACAGTATTTAAATGACAGTGGAATACACTTCTCTGACAAAACTAAACAAAAAAGGGGGTAGAAATGTAGGATCATTTTGTATATGTATATTCAAAATAGTTAAGATAGATATACAGCTACATTCTCTTAATTCAATGAATAAGAAGATTTGTTCTAATTGTCTTTGTGGATGGAATGTCATATCTGCATCTAGTACATTGAATAACCACTGAGACAACAATGTGCAATGTATTTATTATTCAATCTGTCCTACTGATAGGTTTTGAAAATTTCTCATTGGTATTTGTTTCTCAATAAAATTATTTTTAAAAATCCACTATTTGTTTAATATGGTTGGTAACTATATAAATGCCAATGTGAATAAAACATAGATGTAAGTGCAGTTTGCTTTTCCTGATACACAGAGCCATTTATTTTAGATGCCAATAGATAAGGAAGTGCTAAAAAATAACATAAACACCTTTGTCTGGCTCACTGTGGGCCACCACAGCCAGCTCTCATTATCGAGTCCTGTCCCAGAGTTCAGGGAGCAGCCAGTCCAGCCATATCACACTGCCAGGCTCTGGCACATGAGTGTTGACGGGATGAGAAGGTGAACAGTGGTTCATGCTTGCCAGGAATTTCTGCTCCACCCAGCTATCCAGAATCTTGAAAGGCCAAATATTTAGATATCTGTCATCCCTATTCACAGGCAGCTGAATTTGAACCTCATGTTCCTTTTCTTTCTCTCTTATGATTGGATTAGCTCCAGAAATGTTTCCTTTGTGCAGTGCTGTTCCTGCTGCCTGAGAGATGCTTTTTCTCTGGCAGATACCCATGCCTCTGCCGAGCCTTCAGTCTGCGGTGCTCAGTACTAAGGTCTTGCAGCCTGACTGCTCTGCTTGTCCCCAGGTGCACTGGACAGCTCTTCCACCCTCAGAATCCATGTGCTCACAACCTACAGCATCCTTAGTGAACTTTTTGGGTAAATACGGCTGGTACACAATTTTGTACATATTTATTTGAATGAGAAAGAATAAAACATAAATCTTTGCCATGAGAATGTGTGTGTGTGTGTGTGTGTGTGTGTGTGTGTGTGTGTGATTAACCGAGAAGAAGCCCTTGAATACATGTCCTGAATACAACAGAGCACAGTAGACAACGATATTGAAGTTGAGATTTCCTTTAATATTTTTTTCGTTTCGGGGCCGGGGAGATGGCTCAGTGGAATAAGCGCTTCCCTGGCAAGCACAAGGGCCTGAGTTCAATTCCCGGTTCCGCAAAAAAACAAAAATTCATCTCACCAATTTTGATTTTATGTGATGAATTTCTAATCGCTTTGCCTAGATAAGACAGTTTTCATTTACATAGTGTTTGCATGATTTTAGTATGAATTGCTTGTATGTGTTCCTTGGGGTTTCCTTAAACTAGCTGGCAATGGGGAGCATCACTCCCTATCTGTGGCTTTATAAAGAAAAGTTCCCTCACAGCCTTTAAATGTGCTGGAATCATTTTGAACCATCTTAGGCCCGTCCCTGGCTTTTCTTCCCTCCAACCCTAACAGAATTTCTGCATTCTATGAAAGGTGTATTTTAGAGAAGAATGGAAGGAATTTGTTGTGATTTTGACAAGCAAGACAATTATAGTAGCCATTTGAAGTCTGCTTTTCAACATTATCAAGCATGGAAACTCAAAAATGGGTTTGAAAAGAGTTTTATATGAATTTTCAAATTTTTACAAAAAATACCATGAGGGCTGGGGAGATGGTTAAGTGGAATAAGCGCTTCCTGCTCAAGCTCAACGGCCTGAGTTCAATCCCCATTTCTGGGGAAAAAAAAATACCATGAATTGCCAACATGACTTGATTTAGTGACTCAGTTAAGTGCTCCCATTAATTTTGTTTTTGAACAAATATGACTTTCCTAACTTCTCTTTTCTGACCTGGACCTTGCTGACTCTTGTTGGAAACTTTACTGAGAATGACAAGAGATTGAATATTAATAGATATCAAGGCCACGAAATGTGTTCAGTGTCACACTCCCTCCCTGCACAGTGGTGCTGCCGAACTTGATTCAGATTTGGATTTGTGCTTCACCACCAATGAATTACATAAGCTGAAAAGAAGTCTCTTAGCTTTTCTCTATATCTGTAAAATAAGGATAATTAGTTTCCATTTTCCTCCCGCACAAGGGTACCATGGAAGTTAATGACCTAATATCTTCAATTTACCTCACCCCTATGGCACAAAGGCAAGAACAGAGTGCACAAAACAACTGTGACCCTGTGACCATTTTGTTTCTGAAGTGCTTTCTCTCTGTCTCTCTCTCTCTCTCTCCCACCTTCTCTCCTGTCCACAATGAAAAACTAGCTAATTTCCCTGACATGGAACAGGGCACTTCTGTCTGCCATGATCTGATTCATGCTGGAGACTATTTCAGTAAAAGAAATTAACCGCAGCCTCTTGCTCACACATGAGCAGTTCTTCCAGACCTTGCATTCATCTTCCTTCTATCATGGTTGTTACTAAAATGCCTAAAGATTGCGTCTTACTCCTGCATCTACGCAGGTGCCTTTTTCTCTCCATTGTTCTCAAAACCATTCACACTGGAGGGCAGAGCTGAACAAGGCAGGCCAGGCGGGTGGTGGAGAGGGACAGAATCATCCTGTGATGCCACAGCAGTGCAGAGCAGAAATGTGGTCACACACATACATTTATCAGATAGCATCCAAGCGAACTTGTGACGTGATAGCCCAGAAATCCAGGACTCACCTGAACAGTTAGAAATGCACCATACTGTGGGTTACTTAGTGACCAGCCTAGTAGCAAAGCTTCTAAATGCTGATTTTTTCACACTGGGGGAGAGGGGAGCAGTGATACTGGAATATTGTTAAACGCAAGGGAAGCAGCAACTTCAATTATGAAGGGAATTAAACACTTTGCTACTGTGCATAGATGAAGCAATTTCTAAAATATGCTGCTTAGAAGTTTGCTGGGTCATATAGAAGAGAAGATGCCATCTTATCAAAAGCTGAAAGCATAAGTGGGAAATTTTGATTTTTTTGTCAAAATGCTGAAAGATTATAGTACTAGAAAGAAAGATAGAAAGAAAGAAAGCGAGCAAGCAACAAACAAGCAAAGTTGGCAAAACATAGATGTTTGCTTAAGATAGGTAGACCTTTTCCTGATTGAACATACTAGAGAAATGCTCATGGAAAAAATTTTCTAAATATTACCAAGCAGAACTGACATTAAAAGGAAAATGAGAGCTGTTTAGAAATTAACACAACTGCAAATTAAGTAAATTAAATTAGTAAATAACTGCCATTGTTCTCATGATTATTGTGCCTCATTAGTGCCTGCTGCAGTGTTGCCTTGCTTTTTAGTTAGTTCCCTGGAATACGAGTGGCGACCAGTGAGTGCACCTGGCAAAAGGGACTTTTTTGTAAAATGAAACAATTGTTGGCACCAATGCTGCCTTTGTCAGAGAATGAGTCTCCTTCCCTAAATTTGGAAGGCAGATTTATGGTTCAGAGAAGTAGTTTGTGTTACTGGCCAAGAATCGTCTACAATTTCTCCTCATATTTGCATATATTCATTTAGGCAGAAGTCAGTGAGTCTGCAGGAAGCTGTGCTGAATAATTGAGCATGGAGCCTGGCACATACTGGGTGCTCACTGAATTTAATTACTTTCTTCCTGGATCTCCTAGACTCTTTGTGCTCCTCACTAGTTCTACTTTTTGTGGGTTTGTTTTTTTTTTTTTTTTTGTAATATAAGTAGTTGTTTTATTTCTTTTGACCCAAAATTGTTTTACATATGTAATGCTTGTCTTAAAAATAGATAATTATTCATTAGCTTCCTGGCCTTGTGTGAACCATTTGACCTATTTGGGTCTCAATTTCTTCATTTCAATGCAAGATAATTACTCTGTTATTTTTTAATTGCCCTTTTAAAGTCTAAACTCTATTTTCTCATAACAATTTGCATCAGGTGAAGAATAAGGTTTTTAATTCAATTATTATATATTGTATTTTTCATGAACTGTGGATTGACTCAAATTATTGCAGCTTCTTAATTTCTTTCTTCCAATAACAGACTACAAACATTCTGGCAACAAAACAATTGTTTCAAGAACATTTATACATCTTTTAATTAGATTAGCTTTACATGCAACTTGAGCTCTTTCATAAGGAAACACTGCTTTTCAGATTACATGACTTTATCACAAACTTTATTTTTTACAAATCTTTGATAAATATACACTAGAGATACCTTTTCTGCTTTCCATCAGACAACCTTAATGTATACATATTTATTGCAAGACTGAAGACATTGCCCAAAAGAGTCAGTCTTTAAAGATTCATGGGAACCAAAGGACAAAAAAATGAATATAATGTAAAGTGACACTTTTCAAGTAAGTGGCATTTGGCATGTAATTTGTTTATACACTTGCTTTTGCATACAAGTATCCTCTGTGTGCTGGAATTGCATTTCAAGCAGTGATCTTTGTCCTTTTTAAAATAAAAAAAGAAATGTGCTTAGTGTATGAAGAATCAACAAATATGCTTCAGACTCCTATTATGTGCAAAAAAAAACCTCTCCCAGTTATGGCTCTCCCAAAACGGGATCTGGAGACTGAGGTCCCAAAGTCTTAGTTCAATGACAGAGCTTTTAGTGTTTGTTTTGAGTTGTATGCATTACATTAGTCTACTTCCTCTTATTTTTCTACCTTTGTCTTCATATTTCAACTTTTGATAGAAAAAAAGCATTTTGAGTCGGATTTAATACTATGTGAAGTACATACTAAGGACAAATGAAATTTATATAGTAAAGGTGTTTTACGACTTTGTTGCATGTACAAATATTTTAATCAAAAAAATTATCAGCATTCGTGAGTTTCTTGTAGAGAGTATCTTGTAACAAAACTCTATATACTTTATAAACTACTTTCATTTTTAAAATTTAATTTTTACACTACTCAAATTGTTATGATCAATGACTTTTCTGTGTAAACTGTACAATTTGTAATTGAAACATCAAGGTGTTTTACTCCTATTGAATTTCATCAAGCATGGTTTGTGCCTCTTACATGCAGGGTCTTTTTATGTTCATGTGTATATCTCTTAATTCCACCCAAATTAAACTTTGGGGATCATTTTGTAGATAGAGATTTTTATCAAGAATATTTTATTTTCAAATCAATTTTTTAGTCAATAAAGATGTTATTGTGTGGAACTTTAGCTGCTTTCAGTTATATTTTATTCCAGTTGTTTCTGCTACATCTAATTTTCCTTGGGTCAAATTTACAGTTCTTATTGTTCTCATGGGATATTATTCTTGAGTCAGTTTTCAACTATAACAAACTTTTCTATGTGCAATTTTGTATTCCATTATTTCTGCAAGCCTAATTTTTTCTGGGTCACTTGTTATACTTCTCAACTATACCAACACGTGTTTTTTATATAACAAGAAAAATATCCAGGTACACTCGCTGTGGAGTCAAAATATCCACAGGGTCAAAGAAGTGGAGTCTACACTTGCTTTTCTCAATTGAGGGTGCAGGAAGCAAATTAGATGAGAGTAGTCATGGTAAAAATGATCTATTGCATTTTAGTTGAATAACAATGGGTAAAGATGGATTTGAAAATAGACAGTTCCTTAGTTTCTGAAATTCTGGTCTTTTGTGGGAAACTTAATTTACTTCCAGTATCTTTGGGCCTGTTCATATCTATCCAATTAGGAATTTAATATATATTTTTAAAAGTTCATCTAGATTATCTGTTACTTACATCACTAAATTCAGGGAAATCTGAATTGTACCGTAATACCAGTGTTCCCAAGGAAAGTAGAGATTCAGGACATCCACATGAAAGACTGAAACATATTTCTAATCAAAGATGGAAAATTGAAAACAAATTCATCCGTGCTTCTTACCAAAACCTCAGTAAACTGAAAAAAAAAAAAAAAACAATGAAAAATTTAAAGTCATGAAACTTTTAAAAAAAACTTGCAGAACTATTGAGTAAAATAAAACTGAAAATTATGATGTGACATAGAGTTTGAAAAAGCTGAATTCTAATGCAAAAAGGTCAAAAGGTACAAAACCATATATTAACTCTGTAGAATCAGTTTGTCCTTAAAAACACCAGTACCTAGAGTTACTAGAACATTTTTGTGGGCAAGCAGAATTTTAGAAAGTGTTTAAGAAGTAGCAGGATCTTGCCATTTCTCCTCCAACTCTGTAACCAAATGCCTGTCTCTTGTTATGGTCCCCCAAATCAATAGGTGACATATTCTCTGGAAAGGACAGCACCCACATGCACCGAGAGAAAGGAACCAGCATGAGTCTTTCCTCTCTCTCTCTGGGTAGTGTGTGTGTGTGTGTGTGTGTGTGTGTGTGTGTGTTTGTGTGTGTGTCTGAGTGCATGCCTATGTGTTTGTACCATGTTATACTATACACTGTTTTCAATGATTCCATGAAGATGCTAAGCAGGAATGTGCGTCGTGTTAACTGTAGGTATGGTCAGAGGTACAGTCGTGGACACACTGGTGCAAAGCCACAGTCTGTCGACACTGTACACAAATAGTTCCACATTCTGCTGTAGGCGTCTTCATTGTAAAAGATGCCATTCATGTTAGGTATGAATTGGCAACCAACCCATGCAGGCCTGCTGTTGCTGTTATACTCACAGTGTGAATTATTTACATAATTTTAGGGAATTTGTGATGAAATGAATTTGAAGGAGAAAATGCACACAAAAACATTATCCCAATGTGTTACACAGCTGCTGTTACACTATTGTCTTTCACCTTCCAATGGAATTTGCACCAGACAACGAGCTATACAATCAGGGGATGCAGAAGTAGCTTATAGTAGTGTTTGTGTAACATGCATGAGGTCCTGCATTTCATCTCACATTCCACAAGTATTGCTACTACTACTACTACTACTACTACTACTACTACTACTACTACTACTATACACGTGCACATGCACACGAAGAAAAGAAGCTAAGCAATGAGCATTGAAAGCAAATTCTGAACCCACTTCTAATGTCTAACTTACATTTTTTAATTTTTTATTTTATTTATTGCTTTAATTTTTTTTGTTTTGGCAGAACTGTAACCTACAATTATTTTTATCCACTTAGCCCAAGGATTTTAGAATGCAATATTCATTAGATAAAACTCAGGGAACAACTGAGAATCTGAAACTTTTTGAACACTTTACCTCCTGGGAAACTACCGAGCTAGCCATGATTGTTTCACAATCATCTTTCCCCCAATTCTCCGCAGCACGTACAATGGAAACTAATAGGTTTTAACTTGTCCCTGGACATTCTTATTTATTGTCATTAACTGTTACAATACCTGAGGTCAATACCTGCGAGAGTCCAATCTGATTTTGAGTCCAGGTAAAATAGCCCTTCTCTGTTTTCTTCTCCTTTTCTTTCAGATATAGTAGTAGTTACGGGCATTAGCAGTTACTGTAATGGCAAGTTTCCATATTAAGTATGAAATGGAATCTCTCCACGTGGCAATGCTGGCACCAATGCTTCCAGCATCTGACCCTCCAGCCTGAATCTCTCATTGGTCTTGCATGTGCTTTTGTTTTTTTCCCTATTAACTGGTTTCTAGAAAAGCAATGTGGTCATAAAAAGATCAACATTACCTTGCACCATCAGTCACACTCTATTGGTTGAAAAGTGTTCACCTGGCAGCAAAGAGGACACATTGCATGAGCTACTGCAGAACATGCTTATTAACTTGATCTTATACAAACTGTACAACTTTCCTAAGCCTCAGTTTCTTCAACTAGAAACTGGGAAGAGGTAGTACAGAGTACATGAGCTCATAAAGACATGCACTTGTGTAAAATCTCCAAAGAAACCAGTCTGGCAACACATAGTGGATATTTAAGACTGAATACTTACTGTAATGAGAGACTAGCTTTGCTCTTCGGTTCTTTTAGGTTAAACTATGATTGCAGAATGACTATATCTGCCCGGCAGATAAAGGAACATTTAAAACAATAAAGAAGTTCAAGTCGCTTTTCAACTCAGTGAGGAATCCTAACAGAAGAGAAGAATATGTTCCAAAGATGTGTGCTCTTTCTTTTGAGCTCCCTGGAGAGAGGAGCCTGGCTCTCTTGGGAGAGTGGCTCTCATTGACCACGTTGCCATATAAGCCATTTTGTCTTTCCAGGCCCAGACAGCAACTTCTCCTGTAAATGTGACCTTTCATCAGAAGCTCAGCCAGCCCATGGCATCTCCCTGGCAGAAAGTGGCTCACTAGCTCTGTTTTCATCTTTCACTGTCAAGTTCATTTAAAGAATCAACCTTTTGAGACTCTTCCAGGGGACACTTGCCACCTCCACTAACAGCTGCCTTTGTAAAGTGTTGTGTTTTCTTTTTTTCAGTAGAGAATTCTTTTCATGTATCCCTAGATTTGTGGCACTTTTGAAGTTGACCCAAGACAGAGCCTGAAATTCAACATGATAGGGAACTTCTCTTGGTCCACTGCTACCCTTCTGGCCTTTTGAATTTTGACAAAAGAAATAGAAAGAGAATGACAAAGATAAAAGAAGAACTCCCATTAAGGAGTCAGAAATTGATTTTTTTTTCTTTTGGTCTACTGGAAAGGCATTATGAAATGGGAGGTTAGAAAGATTACTGACTTCCTTTAATATGGAGGTGTTGCCCTTAGAACTACACCACCAAGGGCAGACTGGGTAGATTGATCAGATTGTTGTATCCAGATAAAAGCCATGCATTCAGATGGAACATAGCATTCTAGGTAAACACATGCAAGCAATCATAGATTTGGCTGTTAGAAAAGCAGACACTGGAGAGTATGGGAAAATGAGAAGGAATCTGAAAGACATTAATTTCTAGGGCTAACCCAGCAGAGCAGCCCATGAGTGTCCCACTGTGAACAGTGCTTAACGAAGGAGAGCATACACAGACAAACTCTTGCTTAGCCTGGGCTTGCCAGTGCCACAGGCACGAAGTGGGGAACGTCTGCTCATGGAGGTCCACATTAATGGCCGGAAGAGGAGATCAGACAGAAGTTCCTACCATTTTTTCCTCTTGATTTATTTAGAATCAGAACTAAATTTTGGCAGTGTAACATGGGTACATTAGGAAAAGGTACTTTTTAAGAAAATGAAGGCAATATTTGGAATATAGCATCCCTAAGGTCCTTTCCTAAGGGCCTGGGGTGCACCAAAATGGAAGGCTCCTTCTTCACTAACTTGACAATTTTGTTTTAGGTTATTTATGATGAACACAGTTTGCATTTGAACACTTTCTTTAGACATAATTTTTACTATAACTTTACAAAACTGTCTTTGTTTACTTGAGGATTGGCAGAGGAAAAAAAAAACAAACAAAAAAACCAAAAACAAACAAACAAAAAAACCCCACCTGGATTACTTGGTTTACATTTGAAAGGCAGATATGCAGAAAACTTTAGTTTTCTGAATTTCCTTGTCATGATGAATGACATATTAGAAAAGACAATTTTTGATGAAAAATAACATAATTCATAAAAAGATTTTTGAAGAATAAAGGGACACCACTAACATCTGCCAGAATTATCCTGTTCCATTTTTCCGTAATCTTTTTCAAAGTTCTGCTTGTGTACATGTGTCTGTTTAAAGAAAATTTTCCAAACTATTTTTTCCCACACAGTCACTCCTTAGGCATAGCCTTACTCTTATAAATGTTAAAGAACTTCTTCTCTTTATTTATTTACATTTGTGTGATTTGTGTGTTCCTTATCACTGGTGGCCTGGGAGAGGCTTCCTTCCTAATTCTATGTTAAAGCTTTTGGTTTTAATATAAAAAGAATTCAGTTTTAGAATCTTAGGCATCAACTTATTGTGGATGGAGGAATTCTATTTAGATATATATGCTGAAAATCTTGACATAAATTAACTCCCTGAAATTGGATTGCTATGAAAGCAAAATTCTCCCTAAGGCCCAGGAGATCCCTGATTAGATTACTGGGTGACCTCTGGAGCATGTCCTGATCTACAGTCCCCACTCCTGTCACTTACTGTCTTGCATTTAGAAGAAACAGGGAGAGGGACTGCCTTTTAAATAAAAAAAAAATAGTTTTAATGTTCCCAAACAAATACCTCAGAGTCAGTAAAAGCTTTTTTGGGTGGTTGCCATACTGCTATTCCGTAATATATTTCAGAGCGAATATTCACTCTTTGTGTGTATTTATATGGCAAGTAAAGAAGGCTGCAGATCATCTTTTTACAGTATATAAATTCCACTAACTCTTTGTGCAATTTCTTTTTTAAAATCGAAGTACTTCAGTACAGTCAAGTTGCAAAAGCAGGATGGCTTGGCAAAGAAGTAGGGTGTCTCATGTAAGGAATGTGAGACATTTGTCCCAATTTTTCACTGCTAAGATTTTGCTCTTTTGTTTTTTTTTTTAAAGAGATGAAAATTCTTATCATATGATAGATTTCTTCCTGCTCGAGCACTCTAGTTCTTTAGTGGTTCCCCCATGCTACCCTTTCTTTTGTGGTTTGGAAGAGCAATCTTGGCGACCATTAGAAAATCTTGCTGTTCTTCTTCTAGCCTCACCCTAATGGTAGCTCCTGTCCTTCTGCTCAGCAGATGCTGTACTTTAGGGACAGCAAAAGTCACTATGATCCAAAATTCTATTCCAGCCACACCAATGTGAGGCCTCTCTGCAAGAACGTTTCATTCTCCAAAATTTTTGGCATTTTTGATGGCAATGAGCACATGAATTAAAGTGAAGATTAATTCATTCAACACTTTTTCCTGCTTCCTATATATGCACCAGAAACTGTAATTATGAATAATACAGGAAGGGTTTCTATTCTCAAATTGTTTGAGTCTAGTAAGAGAAGTAGATATTGATCAAATCACATAAATAAATATGAAAATGCAAAAACAGTTAAGTGCTACTGAAAATGAATACATGGTGTCATCGAGGTCTATAAATATTATTTGACCTGCTCAGACAAGTGAAGAAAAATCCTTCCAAGAACTTAACATTTAGCATGGAATATAAAGAATGGCTTATGGTGTGAAAAAAAAAGGAAGAATCTAGATAGAGGGCACAATGCATCCAAATGCCCTGTGGTGGTGGCAAGGGACTTGCATACATGAAGTTAAAGAAGGTGACCACAGTGAGTAGAGCCTGCTGTGGTGAAGCTGGAAACACTGATATGGCCCTAAATAGGCAAGGCTTTCTGTTCTGGTTCAGAAGATCCATCCATAGTCTTTAGCAAAGGAAAATTACATATGGGACCATACCAACATTGTGACACTAAGAAATAAATGCTCGCCTGAAAGAAAAGAGATGAGCTGAATTTGTCTAGAGTGAGACTATATGGGGAATTACACAGTGGTGTGGTAGCTTTGTTGTTATTCTGGATTCTGCAATGGACAGATAATTTCCCTTGAAGGTATCATTTCTGAGAGTCTGTCATGGGACTAGTTGGAACATTACCCGGGGAGCCTTGGCAGGCTCTTGTTCTCTTGTTTATTTCTGCATTATTTATGTTACTGAAATGGACTGAGCTATCAGAAGGATGTTCTCAGGTCTCATGGGATTCTCAGGAAGGAGTCTTACAGCTCTGTGTGTGAGAGACAAAATAGCGATGTGCTCTCTAGGATCAGTTCTCTGATGAGATAGAGGGTTATTTGCCAATGTGCTCAACACGGAGAACAGGAAACTCCCAAATTACTGGGGAGTTACAATGGTGGCAATGTTGGATTTGTCTATACAGGATAAGGCATTATGGGAAAGAAGACTGAGGAAGAGTAATGTGGGCAGTGGGCCAGGCATATGGTCAGCACCCAACATCTACAAAACTGTGTAGACTTGCCTATGACTAGGGTTTCATCTTCTGAGTGTCACACAAAGTCAGCTCCCTAATGAAAACAAAAAGACTCAATAATTTGAATAATTTTAGAACCATGCAATGATTGCTACCCCCATCTAAACACCACCAAAAAAGAGAAAAAATTGAAAAATTCACAAGGAATTGATTACTTTCTATAAAGATATATATCTTTCTCTCTGGGCTCAAAGGAATTAGAGAACAAAGGAGCAGATGTGTCCAGTGGCAATGCTTTGCTGGTGCTCTGAGAGGTGGGCCTTCCTTTTTTCTGCTAGTCCTCCAAGAGAGGTCAAATGGCTTTATTGTTTACAAGTAGCCTACGTATTACATCATTACATCTATCATCTGTGTTCTCTTATTATTCTTTTCCTCCTTTGAAATTTTTATTAAAGTAAAAAAAAAAAAAATATTTGTGAGTGACTGGGCTCATTAGCTTGCAGAGCCTGGCTTATGAAACAGATTGTGAGTGCCATTGACACAGAGCTGGGAACGCTGTCATTCCATCCCTGATGCAGCATGCCAAATATCAGGGGATGGCTTATCCTAAATAGAGTTTGCTGTTATTCATAAATATCTAATGACAGTGATCCTTAAGCAAACTTTATCCAAATCACTCCATCCTGCACTAGTAATAGCTGTATAACCAGGAAGGGCTGTGAGGAGCAGCCAAATGGCACGATTCATAGCATTAGCTGTTCATCACACATGGTGTCACTAACCTTCCATGGCTAAAATTTGGTTTTAGGAATGTTGCAGAGTTGCTACAGAACTTCAGAGTTTTCAAGGTTAAATAGGAAAAGAAAGCCATAATACCTGAAAAATGAAGTGAGCAATGAAAAGGAAACAGGTTACAGGCTCCAAGAACAACTTATTTTTCTCTCACAATTTATAGAGGCTAAAAAAGCTAAGAAAGAAATATATTAAAAAGACCCTCTGGTTGCCTGTGGAATTACAAATGAATGTATGAAAAAGGTTCAATAGTTTAATGATAGTATTTCTCTATAAAATTATCACAGTCAGAATCAAAGTACAAATATGTTTTATAGGGGAATAAAGCATGTAGAAAAGTCAGCATAAATAAGGAAAATAATGAGGGAAAATTGACACTACTAAATATGAAAACATGTTCAGGCACAATAAATTCTTGGAAAAGTAGTGGAACAGAAATCATAAATACAGATACATATATAACGGGATGTAATATGCAATAAAAATAAATTTTTGGTAGATTATCTAGAAAAATGCTGTTGAAATAACTGATTAGTCTTTTAAAAATGGTTGACTTCCTTTTTATATTTATATGAAGATACATTGCAGATAGAATAAGAATCAATAAATATGTAATTAGCAAGAGGAATGGATTGTATAAAGACAAAAGAAAATATGTTTTTTTCTTAAGCACCTGAAGTGAATAATTAAAACTAAGGATGTATAAAAATTGATCAATTTAGATTAAAACTTTAAAACTTTGGCACTTCCAACATCATCATGGAGAAAGTCAAGAGAGAAATACCGGCAGGGAAAATCATTTTGAGTCCATGACATCCTAAGGATTAATACAATCAGCCATCTCATAATTTTATACCTAGAATGATTCCATAACTAAGACAATGAGAAAACAGGAGCAAGCAATTCACAGAAACAAAAGATAACAAATAATTACTAACAGAAAACTATTCAAAATCAAACTCCCTCATAATTAAATAAATTTAGTTTAAATTGATCATTTTTATAGATAAATCACAAAAAGTTTAAAACTTTGATATTAGTTAACAGTAAAGAGAAATATATTTAAACACTGTAAATACTATAGCTACAGGTTAAATTAATATGTTTTGTATCCTTTGGAATATCTGTAAAATCTACATATTATTTGACCCAACAATTACATTTCTAAAAATTTATCCTACAGACATATTCACCAATTTTGCAAATTGTATGTACAAAGATGGCCATTATAATAATCTTGTAATAGTAAAATAAAACAGAATGAACCATACAAAACATGAAAACCCTGGAAATGACTTAAATTCATAAAAACAATGAATTAAGTCATTATCTGGTAGTAAAATGGAATGAAGAGGTCTATTTATAAGATATGCTGAATACCCTAGAGACACAGTTAAGTGAAACGAATTAAGCATAGAGTTATTTCTAACATTATCTCATTTCTTCTTTTTGTCTTACAGGTATAAATTATATATGAGGTTAGAAAGGCAGCTAATCGCTGTGCAGCATTTCTCTTAGCTCGTCCAGCACTCTGATAAGTAACGCTCTGAGCGTCCACTTGCCTCCAATACACAGCCTAGATAGGCCAGCCCCTGATTTCCATTCCCATCTACCTCTCCAGCTTCCTTAGTTTCAAGGGCACCTTGTTGAAGGCTCTTATCTTCCTCACATATTCACCACCCTTCATGTTCTCAGGGACAACTAAATACTAGACACCAAGTGAACTGAATGAATTATTTATATCAAAAAGCATAAATATCACAGATCAATATCAGTATTATACAATGGTAAAGATATTTAAATAGCATTCTATAAATGGAGATTTAAGTACTCAGATAAGTGGAGAAAAAGCAAATAAAATCTATCAGTTCTATCAGTGTATTAATCCTATTGAGTCAGTTCATGTAGCTTAGTTAATTCCTCAAAGTCAACTGTGTTCAAAGGTAGACTTCCCCTCTTTTCCCAAGAGGGAAAGTTCTTTCAAGCAACATGGACTGGCACATTTTTGTTGAGTTTTACAGAAACAAAAAAAATCCATGTTTGAATTCGAAGGGATAGAAGAGATTATGAGTAAAGCCAGAGGAAAGTCAGTCTATTGTGCAATGCCCTAGGTCACTTCAAATGAGGAGAGTGGGATAAGGGGATTTGACCTGCCCTTGACAGATTGTTGGTGTTTATCATCTCTGGGCTGTGTCAGTGCCATTTTCCTATCTGATTTTTCCCAGGCAGCATAAATTTGTATAAACTCCTGAGTTCTGAAATGCACAAGTTCTGAAATGTGCCACTGGCTGCCTACTAATTCAAATAAGTTACTTAACCCTTCCAGCGATGAAATGTACCATATTCCTCCCTTCCACAGAGTATACCATGAGGACCATGTCCTAGGTTTATTGAAAGGATGGAATTACATGAGGATCTTGTGGTGCCTACCACAGTGCCTGGAACATGGTAAACATATTGGAAAATGCAAACTGTAAACATTCCTAGTTTTAATCATGCTTTTGAAAATCACTATCTAGGCAAGGTATGTTTGAGCTTTTGTATTCCTACACTTAACATTTACACAAATTAACTCAGAAACAGCTCAACTGTCATGGCTTTGATTCTGCATGGTCTGTGCTGTTGCATGTCTGTTGATTCTACTATCTACCATAACACTGGGAACAATGCCAGTGCGAAGGATGTGCCACCTTTGCCTCATTTCCCACTGTCTGACGTAGCCACACACACCAAAAGCCCAACAAATGTTGTTGCTTTTTGCTCTAGCAGCTGGAGAGATTCCAGGCTGTTGCAATATTTACTGCCTTCATCACACAACTGAGTAACTATTTAACCAACCATACAACAAAGACAACAGCAGGCTGATTAGAACTTATGGCAGCAGTTCTTGTGCTTCGATTTCAGAATTGACCTTCCCGCTCAGTGTGTTGAGCTATTTCTCTAGAAGAGACAGTCTGGGGCTCCATGTCATAATTTCCCTTTCTCTCCTGGCTGCAGTACAAATGCTGGGCAATCGGCAGGGGCTCTTTCCTTCCTCAAGTGTGGTAAACATCAGGCTAGGAGATGAGTAGACTTTGCTGGAAGATATCTAGCAAAACACTTGTAGAGTGTTCACAGGCTAGCAAAGAATATCATTAGTTGATTGCTAAAGAAATGATCCTATCTACACCCGGAAAAAACAATCACTGAATTACTCCCATGCTTAATTTAACTTTGTTCAGTCCTAGTTAGAAAATCGATGAAGGATTGCTTTCATTATGAAAAACTTAAAGGCAATGTTTTAAGGAACCATGATTGGTTCTAATGATTACCATGTCAAGGAAGCCAACAGAAACACAAAATTGATATTAAAATCACATCTACAGTATATTTCTCTGCTTGTGTTTTTGTCTAATTTTTTGTTTATTCCTTAGATTGGAGGCTTCAGAATTTCTAACTAGAAGGGATTTCAAGGAGCTACCTGTTTAGAAGAAAAGGACTGGGGATTTGAATTGCACAGGAAGTTGTACAAGCACAGTGAGCATATGAAGGTGATATGTATATTTGGGATGGGCAGTTGCACATCTGTGTAGTGTTTTCTCAGAAGTTCTGATTGAGGGCCTGCTAGGTGAGATTTCATCCTACTACTGCTGTTTGCAAACTCTGGAGAACCTGGGATGAACACAAACACACTTTCAGCAGTAAAACTTGCAGCTATTACTGTAAAGAAAATAACAGCAGTTCATCCTTGACTTGCTTTGGCTGAGTTCTTCACTGAGGCTAAGTTTATTCACATATAAAAATAAATGAAGTTGGGCAAAACGCATTCTGGCATCCCACAAGTCTTTTATTACTAAAATCTCATCAATGCTTAATAACTGGCAGAACTTTACGACACTGAATTCTAATTCTAGATACTCAGTTTCTAATAACAAGAATATAAGTCCCTGTTTACATCACAAGGTAGGCAGGACGATGTGGTGGTATATAGCAGAAGAAACTTGACTTTTCAGGGATGGGTCTAGGCCCAGCACTTGGCTCTGACCCCCAGCTGTGTACCTCTACGTACTGAGCCTCAGTGGCACCATTTGTACAATGGGGTCAGTGGTCTCTACCTTGTGGGCTGTTGGATCTCAGAGGTTCTGATTACTGAATGTCTATTACTAGTAGTAAGCAGCTAACAGTAATAAGCGCGAAAGCAACTGATCCACTGGGTGAAATCCTGTTGTTTTATAAATCAAAGAACTACAGATTGATATCACATTTACAAAGGATATTTCACTCAACTATAAACTACCTATTTATATTGCTCTCCTGATATAAAAATATTCATTTTATATTTTATAATTAATATCAAGGTTATTGCAGTCATGCTTTTTCAA
The DNA here is from genome assembly GCF_000260255.1 of Octodon degus. Lineage (NCBI taxonomy): Eukaryota > Metazoa > Chordata > Mammalia > Rodentia > Octodontidae > Octodon > Octodon degus. The sequence continues at coordinate 9,912,612 of NW_004524629.1, forward strand.
GAAGTATCCTTCTGTCCTGTATTTCTGAGGAAAGAGAAATGCACAAACCATCTGTGTGATTAAAAACAATGACCACCTCGCACAGCAGAGAGCAGCTTGATTTCTCCTTTCAACTTCAGTGAGGTAACACTCCTGCATTTGTGACATAGCAGCAGGTTGCCATGGCGATGATAGCTTTATCAGCAACTCTGCTTTGCAATGGCTCCACTGCAAGGTTAGCAAGAAGCAGATGGGCTGTGAAGGAGACAAACCCTCTTGTCTAAACACAAACAGCATTGATAATTAATTAGCTGAAGCAGCAGGGGAAATTACAGAAATATGTAAAAGGTAGAATGATTTCTATTTATTACAAGCATGATAGTTCTATTCCTTCTGCCAGAGGAAAATCACATCCCTCCCTGTCTTGGGAAGGATACAGGGCATACTGAAGAAATATGGTAACTATGAGTTCCCCTTCTAGATCATTTTCTACTTCTTGGTTAAGGTATCAATGTAGTTTTGTTACTCTCTTTTTAAGGTCCAAAAGACAGACCATGGAGACAATTAGCATAGTGCAATGGGAACGCCCATTTGTTTGCAAAGGCCCTGTTCAAATGTGCTTCTATTTATATTCTTCTTTAAGGATTTTTCTCACAACTCTGAGGACTAACATCCCAAGGTCAATGCCTGGTTTTGTCTGCCTGGTTTTTGACTGTACCTATCGTGGGCTTACATGGTCTTTCCTCTGATCAAGCACTCGGTCCATGGTGTTTCCTTGAGTTTGTTTTTCTGCTGTCCATGAGAACTGATCAGACTCATCAGGGCCTGTCCTAAGGGTCTCCTTTTATTAGTCACTTTGGAAGAATTCCTCTTGGCAAATACATCCACATTCTGTGATCCTGGAATTTAGAACTTCATTGTAAGAATTTGGAGGACCATCTCCTCTTCATCACGTAGATAGAATATTGATTGTTGGCTCAATGAGCTGGCTCATACCAGGAATCCCAGCATTGGGGGGCCTGAGGCAAGAGAATCACAATTCTAACCCGGGCAGTGTCCATTCTCAAGACTTTGTCTCAAAGTACATGGGCTGAGTAGATAGCTCAGGCCAAAGTGAATGCTCTGGATTCAATACCCAGCATACCACACTTGCCCATGCCCACACACAAATTTGTTTAGCACTGTGTGCAAGACTGTCCTAGACAAATTTTTACCTCCTTAGTGGCTTTAGCCTCTAGCAAAGCTACACAAGGGGCACACAATGGAAACTTGCAGGGTTACTGGTAGCTGTGCAAATACCTCTTTTATGGATGTGCACTGTCTTTGCTACTTCTCTCATCTCACTGTCAACTTCTGCTAAGCCTCTCTTCAGGTGGCAGTCCTGCTACAGGCTCTTGTCATCACCTGTCTTGCTCCTGACTCCTTCTAGGAGTTAACCACCTTGTTCCTGCCTGCAGTGCTAGCAGTGGTCAAACAGAATATGGTTGCAATGTGGCCCTCCTAGGCAGTGGAGAGCACTGGCACGAAGGCTGGCTTGGGTTCCTATCGATGCTAGGTCAACCAGTGTCTCAGGATACAGAACTTTTAAACGTTTTCAGAATGCGTGGAGACACAGAAATGTGGAGTTGTAAGAAACAGAAGAAAATATGTTTAGGCTCTAAAACAAGTGTTCTGCTGTCCTTGAGAATCTGAAAAAGTGTGAGTTAGACACGTGGGAAAAAATTTCCCAAATGCAAGTAAACTCTTCATCTGGGCTGCTCTGAGAACACACTTCGAGGCAGGCTTACTCTTCACCGTCAGTCATCCATGTACTTTTCTTCTGATGGCTCAATTGTGTGAATGCTGCGGTTCAGGGCTCACCCTTTCCTCCTTTGATCTAGGGCCTAAGTGTCCCTCTCACAAAAGGCAAGGTCCCTGGTGGCAGAGACGTGAAAGTGTAACGCCTGTGTCCTGCTGTTCTCTCCACTGCCCAGACGCAAAGAGTGAGGGACCACTGCCCCCCTACAAGCTCACATTCCTAGTTCTACGGAGCTGCTCTGCCCCCAGGGTCTCCTGGTGCAGGAGCAAGGTCAGCTGTCTCCAGCTGTGCTGGTCTCTGTTTATCAAGCAGACTAGATGAACCCAGCTGAACCTCGGTGCACCGAGCTGCTAAAGAGTGGAGATTCATATGCAGAAAAGTACATGAAGGCCATTCTATCCTGTATGCACAGATTTTCAAAAATTTACTTTGACATAATTAGTCCAAAGTAACAATCTTTACTCCTATAATACCTTCCTTATTTTACTTGATCCATGTGTGCCTTAAATCTTGGTCAGTTCTGGTGGGGAAAAAGTGAATTAGCTGTTTGACATCCATCTCTCTGCATTTTATGTTTATGGTTCTCCTCTACTCAGAAATATACTGCTTCACGAACTTTTCCCACAAATTTTCTGTCCCAGCTCAAATGTGTTATTTTTAATATATGCAAATTATGGCATACGTTTTGACACACTAAATGTTTGTTGAAAGAGTAGCAGGCTAAAATATTGTCTCTCTCAGCCTTACATTTATTGTGATGCAGTTTCTGAAGTTTAATCTGAATTGCAGGTGTTGTTTAGAGGACAACATTTCCACAGACACTTTCCAGTGTCTCTGAAGTGTCTGTTCAATCTGTCATAGACAAGGGTCTCCTAATACCTCTTTCTAAAAATAATCTTATACATCAGCTCATAATCATCACACATAGTCAGAATATCCTAATATGACTGAAAATATTTTATTTACTTTAAATTTCTATATAAATTCAATATGTTGAAATTCACTATCACAAACATCAGAAGTTCTGACAGCTCCATGTCTTTGAATAGTTAAAAACCAGAAAATAATTTAATTTTTACTTGATTAACATAGTATGTTATTATTAAAAGATTCCCAAACAGAAGGTCTTGAGGAGGACTGATGTTTAATAATGAAAAGATTAGAAATTCATAATCTAGCTCACAACTTTCCGAATGAAATAATAATAATGATGATGATAAAAGTTTAATATGTGCTCACTAGGTTCCAAGCACTGAGCTAATATTAGCAGATTCTTGGTCCTCTCTCCATCTCCCTTCCTCTGCCGAAAAGAGAAGCAGGAAAAAAAGAAAAGCATGGAGAACAGAATGACTCCCCCCACTTTTCAACTGGACAGATGAAAAGAGATGCTAGTAAGATTTAAAACAGACACTTTAGACATCTTACGTAGCTAATACTTGGCATGAAGGGTTTATGTGCCTTTTGGAGATAAGAAGATCTGAATTACTCTAATTTTCCAATGAGCTGCCATGTCTCCCTATGTATTTTGCCATTTTCTTTTAGAACTTTTATTAAGGCCAAGTGAGCCTATTATCTACCCCTTTCCTTCGCCTATCTGATCCTTGTGGTGTGACACTCCAAAGTAAGCACTGGTTCCTGGGCACATGCATGCAGCGACACCTGCCACCACCCTGCACGGCCTCGTCTCATCTGACATGCAGCCTCTTCCAGGAGGCACCAAGGGAGTGATGATGTATAATTGCTTGTCTGCTGAGGTTTTGAATTATGTGACTAACTGTCTATCTACAAGAGGAACATGGCCATCCATTCTTTCCCAGGTCAGTACACGATAAGAACTTTGGGAAGTGAAAAGAACTTCGAAATAAATGACCTAGAGAGTCAATGATTTGTGTCCACTATCTGATTTTTCCAAAGAAAATGACTAATTTCCCAAGCTTGCAAACAAAGAAAATGAAATAAACAACAAATTTTATGGATGATGCTAAAAACACTCCAGATTCAAGAAAGATATGTTCTGCTGTGCCAACTGTCACATATTTAACCCTTCCATCTGTTGATGCACAGTACAAAAAGAAGGCTAGAAATGTAAGCTCCATCTAGCCTGTTAGCTGGGTAATGTGATTTTCATGTTTTTGTGAGCTGCTGAAGCACGCTTACCTCTCTCTGTGCAGGAGCATTGAGGCTGGCAATTAACCCTGTTCCTTTTAGCGACCACATTTATTTTGGGACCTTGCTCAAATTCCCCTCGGATTAAGCACAATGTTGATGAACTCGCTGAGCTTCACTAATATAGAATCCAGAGGGTAGCAGCTGAGAAAGTGTGGGCTTTTCTCTCAAAAATATCTTTGTTCGTAACTTCTGAACAGATCCGAAAACAAAGCATGTAGAGATAATATTTAAATGCTATTCAAGAAGTTTTCTTTTGTTTTAAACATAGTTGTGCTTTTCCAGCTTCACTGAGGTGTAATCAAGAAGTGTTCTTAGTATGAGATGCATAGAGTTATAGGGAAACAGAGAGGCAGAAAGCGAGGCAACACGTGAAATACTACGTGTGTGAAACTCCAAAGATTATTTTGGTTATGAGGAAGACTGCCTCTTTGTGGGAGGGAGTCTGGAACATCTCCCTAGTCTACCCTCCCTCAGTTCTACTCAGTGGGAACCAGAGGCTCATGTTGAGGTGGAGATGCAGTGTATTTGGGGTGGCTACAGCCAAAGCAGGCAGCGAAGCACAACGCCCCCCCCCCATGCATGCACCGGCTCCAGCTGTCAGTTTCCTCCACCACTGACTTTGCATCTCCTACAAAAGGGAAGGTGGATGGAGGAGCATGTGAGCTTGCAAGAATCCACGCCCTCTGAGCTGACTGTCCCAGTTTGCATCCAAGAATGAGCTGGGAGTTTCTCCAACCCGTAAACTTATGTCAGGATTCCAGGAAGCTAAAGTCTTCGAAGAGATTTATAACTGGGACCTCGAATTCTGCATCCTCCCTCAGCAATGGAGCTGTACAGATATAGAAGTAGCAACCTACATGCTATAAGAATCTTTTTTTATTTTTTCATGTTTCGTTTAGTAAAGTCCAACCATTACAAAGATAATTTTCGGCTTTTCTTTATGCCATACCTTCTTCACCTTACCCTAACCAAATTGTACCTTATTATTTTATTTATTTACTTATTTATTTATTTGGTACAGGGTGTCACTATGCAGTTCAGACTCATAGTGATCCTCCTGTTTTCAGCCTCCTTAGCGCTGAGATTACAGGCACACACCACCACCCCTGGACTCAGTGGCAGGCTCAGTGTAGCCTGCCAGGATGTGGGCCAGCACAGGATGTGGGACGAGGGATGGAACCCTGATCCCTGTGCTTGCCAAAGCAGGCGCTTAGTCCGCTGAGCTACTTGGCGGCCCTGTATGCTATTATAGTCACAACCTTATTTTATACATTTAAGACTAATAACTATCAGCTCATTATCTTTTTCAAATAATAATTTATACTACTTAATTTGTTCATAGCTAAAGATTTAAATTGTACAAACCATTTATCTATCCTTACATTCAGCAACCATGCATAATGTATTTAATACCATGCCAGGTTCTGCAGATCCAGAAAAAAATATACAAACCATTTGAACCTTTTATTTTCAGTGTAGTCTACAAAAGCAGAGTCTCCTCTTTAAGAAACTCTTCACCACAGAAACCAGCTTCTGTCAGAGTCAGCTTACTGAGGTGAGTTACCAGAGTGACAGCTTTTTAGCAAGGCACCTGGTGTTCTCTGCTGAACTATTTTCTTCTTCTCTGTGCTTGCTTTTAGAGCCAGTCATTGACCCCATCTCTCCCTGAACTTTTCCAGCTTTTCATATTTCTTCTTCCTCTGAGCATATTTTCTCCTTCAAAGATGTTCACTATAAAGAAGAGAACTATCATCTATGAATTCCTGGAAAGTAAAGCTTTAGTCTTCTACCTCAGAATTCAAAGGGACAATTTAAATCTAAGTGGCATAACTTTCTTTGCCCCTTTGCCACACTTAATACTCCAGTTCTTCATAATTTGTTTGTGTTATGCACAAAGAAATGAGTTATTTTAAAGATTTTGATTTTAGGGCAGGCCAGATAGCTTAGCGGATTAAAGCACCTGCAAGTAGGCCCAGGGGCCTGGGGTTTGAACAGCGGGTCTGCCCTGCCAGCCTTGCCCCATGGGGTTCACTGAGATGGCAATTGAGACTGAGCATGGTGACATCCACCTATAATCCCAGTTCTTTGTAGGCTGTAAAACAGGCCAATCACTACAAGTCTGATCTAGTAGTGAGACCCTGAACACCTTATAGACCCTTCCCTAAAATAAAAATAAAGAAAAAAGATTTTGTTTTTAAAGATGACTTTAAAAACAAAAACAAAAGCTGTAAATTTGGGCATAATTTGCATATAATCCCAGAATTTGGGAGGCTAAGTTTGGAAGATAGTTGCAAGTTCGAGACCAGCCTGGGCTACAATGTGATCTCAAGGGCCAGCCTGAGCTACATAGCAAGACCCTGTCTCAAAAAGACCAAAAATAAATAAACAACTAAAACTGTAGGGCAGAACATACTACTACTTTCAAATATGCTTTAGGTTATTAGTCAGTTTTTCTGAAGATTGCTTCACAATATAATTAGACAGAGAAATACCCTGAGATCTTCAATCAATTTGGTTGTTGAAGTATGTAAGTTCATAGATTTTCAAGTTTTAGAGATTTGGGATAATTTAATCAAGGATTTGGGTTACTGGAGAGATAGATGGTTGCATTATTGGGATGATCCCAAGTCTTCCATCTGAGAGGCAAGAGAAGGGGCTAGGCTCCAGTTCAGTCTCTCGCTGCTGTGCCGTGAATCATGTATCTTTGGCCCTTCCCAACATAACTTACCACTGCACACAGGCCACAGGGAGAAAAGATGCTGTCACTTTTTAGTCATTCTTTAGAAGGGACAAAGTAAAAAAGACAAGTAGCCTTCCCCCTCCCAACATGATCCTCGAGGCAGTGGCATCTCCAACCCCTAAGAGCTTGTTAGAAAGGCCTAATGTCAGTCCCTCCCCCATGCACTGAATTTAGATCTACACTGTACAGTTCCCCCAGTGATCCACATACAAGGAATTGTTGGAGGAATTTTCCTAGAAGACATGCTTTTCCATTGGCAAAAGACAGAAGACGAACAGGGTTCACCAGTTAAAGAAACTATCCCTTGGTGACAAGTGGAGGGGAGGGCAGAGGGAAATGAAGTGGATCAATGTGCAAGTGGCACAAATGTGCACGGAGAGTAGAGAGGTGGGAGAGAAAGGAGAGAAGAGGAGAGGAGAGAGAGGAGGGGAGGGGAGGGGAGGGGAGGGGAGAGGAGAGGAGAGGAGAGGAGAGAGAGGAGGGGAGGGGAGGGGAGGGGAGGGGAGAGGAGAGGAGAGGAGAGGAGAGGGAGAGTAAAACAGTTACATAACCCCCAAATCCTCCTGCCTACAAGTTTTCAATTTCTCTGGGTTTCAGCCACCAGCATTGCTCTCCACTGACCACTGGCCTAAGTGAGGTCTGTATCCCTCCTGAGATGTTCCCAGATAGTCTTAAACAGCAGGAAAAGAGCCTTTCATCCTTAACCCAGTGCTAGCTTTGATTAGAATTGTCTTCCTGATACTTCCCGCAATGGCTAAGGGTAGGAAGCTTGCTAAAAGACATCCTCTTGATTATTTGAAACACTAATCCAGCAGTGAAATTTTTTTTTCCAAAAGTAGTACAGCTCTCTCTGCCTCGTTTTTGCATTTGTCATGTGGCACCATCAAACAGAATTACTGATTTTCACAGTTTGAAGGAGCCATAAAGGACCAGGCCAATCCCTTACCCGGTGTTATGCTACGGAGCCCTCGCCACAGTGCAGGCAGCCCTAGCCTAGCTTATGGCTGGATGCCATAAATGAAAGGCAACTCCGGATTTATGCTCAGATGCTGCTGAGCAAACATTACTGCTACCTGGCTCATTATCTGAGAATGCAATACACCAGAGATGACACAGATCAGCCTCCTTTAAGTCTTCCATGCTTCTATTTTTAAAAAATGTTAAGCTTCATTGTGGTAGTGCAGAGAGGGCAAAGGTCTTTTTACAAATACCTTTTCACCTAAATGAGACAGAAAATACAGTGTTCATGAAGTAGTACTTAATGCCCAGCATGAGATGCATCGCTAATAATAATAAAATATGCCTGCAGACTTACTCTTCTATAGGAAATATGTATTGTTGCTATAACTGCCATTATTATTGCTTTATTGCCAAGGATAGTGGCAGGTTATGTGCTAAGAGATTGGGTTTTTGGCGTAACGAATCGAGCATGTTTAGGAAGGGCCCCATGAAGGCATTGCTTCCACTAATTGAGAATGACAGATCCACTCACTGCCTACCACCAGGTGCACATTGATTGTTTCCCTTTCATAACCATTTAATTTGCTTTCTTGTACTCATCATGTAGTGAAAATTGGTGGCCCCTGCCGCTCAGTGACAAGGTGGACGGTGTTTCAATAGGACCAGGGGTGCCGCCTCCTCCCCTACCTCAACCCTTGGCCCTTTCCATGCCACACCCTCTTCAGCCTTTGTCCTGCCTGTGGTCCAACACCCACCTGGAGTCCATGGCTTCCCCCAGAATCGTTTCATGGCAGTGAGAGAGGCAATCGGTCACGTGGTCAAGCCACAGCGCCAGGGAGAGAACCCTTCCCAAGTCCATGAGCTCTCCACATGCTGGAACAACAACAGCTGCAAGAGCTCAGTGCACATCTGGTGTGGCCTTACTGAACACACAGGATTAGAGCCATCTGAGGTCGGAGTAAGGAACTCGGTGACAGGAGGAGACATTAGATCCCTATGGGTAGAAGCCTGGGTGGGCAGTGGGCAGTGAACACATATGATGAAACACATGAGCAGCAGGGAGCAGGGACTTGTGGACACCACAGTACAGCATCAGGCACAGCAGAGGACATCAGGGCGCCACCCACCTGCAGGTGGTCACGTTTTTACCATGTTACCCTCACCGCCTATCTCCTTGTTGGGTGTGCTGGGCCTGTGCCTCTTGCTTGGGCTTGATCTTCCTGCCCTTTCAGAGGAAAGTCCTGCACACAGGACCAAGCATGGGGAGGTGTGCAGAGAGCTTGCTAGTACGTATTTCAAAATTACCAAAGAAACCTGTAATTTCAAGCTTTCCCTTATTTAGACACTATCCTGCCATCTGGTTGGCAGGATTTACAGTTTGAATTATCAAGGCCAATGACAAAGACCTCATGTCTTTTTAAAATTTTATTGGTACACTTTAGATATACATAATGATCATATTCGTCACAGGAAAGATGTACCTCTGCATAATATATCTTGCTTCTTCTTTTTCCCAACCCCCTCTCTTCCCTTCATCCCCACTTCCTCTCCTTATTTATAAAAGATTTGCTTCCATTTTCTTCCTTCTATTCTTTATTTCTTTTCCGCTCCTCTTTTTCCTCCTCCTCCCTCCCTTGCTCCATTTCCCATTTGAATATTTCCTTCCCTCTGCTGAATATAATTTGGTTTATCACACCAAACAATTAAGGCAATATTTAAAGAAGTGTGACCATTTTTTTTCACCTTACCATATAGTTTCAAGGTACATCCATTTAAACCTAAAATGCCTCAAGTTTATCCTCCTTAATGGTAGAGTAGTATTCTGTTGCACAAAAATACATCTTATTTATCCATTTATCTGTTGATGAACAATTGGCCTGTTTCCAGGATTTAGCTATTGCAATCTTTATTACTGTAAACATGCATGTGCATATATACTTTGGTATGATGCTTTTAATTCTTTTGGGAAGTTCCCAAGAAAGGAAATACATGGGTTAAATGGGACTCTAGTCCCAGTTTTTTTGAGAAATGTCCACACTGATTCCATAGTGGCTGCACTGGTCTGCAGTCCCACTCACAGAGAACAATGATTCCCTTTCTCCTTTCCATAGCCCATCCAGCATTTGTTAGTGGCTGGTTTCTTGAAGATAGACATTCTTTCTGGGGTGAGATGGAATCTCAGTGTTGTTTTAATTTACAACTCTTGAAGGATCAGTGATGTTGAACAATTTAGCAGATATTTGTTTGTTGTTTCTACTTTTTCATCTGAGAAGTGCCTATTCCTTTCAGATACCTGATTTTGGATTGGTTCTTTAAATTTGGGGGGTCCAATTTATTTTACTTTTTATTTTATTTTGGTACTGGAATTTGAACTCAGGACATTGCACTTGCCAGGCAGGCACTTGTGCCACTGAGCTATATGTCTGGCAGGGGGTCTGATTTTTTTGAATTCTTTATATATTCTAGATGTTAGTCTTTTGTCTGAGGAAGAATGACTGGCAAAAAAAAAAAAAAATCCAATTCTGTGGGTTGAAAGACCCTCATCTCTTACATGAAATTTCTGTTATTTTTAGGATCTCATAGAGATCACTCCCACTGATAGCATTGTTTTTCCACTTTGCACCTGTGCTTTAGTTAAGTAGAAAGCAGATTCTGCAGTACTTCACACAAAATTCCCCATTCTATAGCCTCTGCTTAGTTCTCTGCTCCACCTCCTCAGCAACTCCAGACTACCTCCATGACCTTACCTTTTCCACCCCATGCTTTCCTCTGGTCTGTGCCTTGTCTTGACATGCTCCCTTGTCAGGAATGTCTTTCTTCCTGTGCTTACTAACCAAACATTCCAGCCACTCATACCAGTCCGAAAGCCATTTTTTCTTAAAAATGCTAAAGGATGTGTTATTGCTCTTTGTCATACACTTCATCACTTGGATCATCTGAATGATGATTTAATTCTTTAGGATTGTTAAAAATTATTAGAGGGAAGACACCAATCAGCCTCTTTTATAAGCCCCAGAAGACATTTTTCCCTTATCTATGTCTCCTGTAATGATGTCCATCACAAAGGAAAACTTTACAAGCTTGTAGAAATGGAAGTTTTAAATGTACAAATTGTTTCTTTTCTTTTTTTTTTTTTTTTTTTGACTTGTTCTTTATGTAGGAACTAATTTCCCACTGCAAGAAGTATAAAATCCCTGGCCAGTGTCAGGAAGTATAACAAACGCTGATTTGATTAGTGGAAAATGAGCCAGCCAGCAGAGAGAACCCTTGGGAACTGAGAAAGCATGTGTCAATCAATCATCTCTGTAACCAGGAAAGCAGACAATAGCGGAGAAAAGTAACACTTGAGGAAGACTTGGGCCGTGATCTTAGAGTGAGCAAGCGCATCTGCACTATATGGCCAGTGTCACACCAACACAGGTTGTCCACGTGGGGCACACTGGAAGGGAAATGTTTGTGGGATGGAGAGTCAAGAGAAGACGTGCAGTTGATAAATCTCGGCTTGTCTTAGAATGCCTGCACAGGCATTACACTAAGACTCAGGACCAAATTTACTCAATTTAGAGGTGGAAGAACACTTTGGAGGGAAAGGTAACAGTACAAAGAAATGAAGATTCTATAAAATATAATTATAACTAACCAACCAACCTCCCAGCCACGAATTAGAAATAATTTTGCCCACACAAAGACCACATAGGAGACTGACAATATGATTCTACTCCTTGTAGCAGAAAGGCCCATTCACTAGTTTAAACTACCATCTATTTTTGTTGAAACTAATATAATGGCTTTCTAACAGGATTCCTCAAGTCCCACCTTGCTTCCAATGGATACATCCTCCATCCGATCAGGACGCTTTTTATGAATGAAAATTTGTTGGGTCAACAACATCCTCTGATACCCATCTCACTCCCTTCCCCACTCAGTCTGTGCATACCCTCCTTGCAGACTCTGAGCTGTTAGCAGGCATTAAAGGTACACGAGCAGAGCAGAGTGAGACAGATCTGGGCACGTAAGGCACTCTTATTGCAATCAGGGATTTAAGTTCAAATTCCTTCACATGGCGTTAGAGCCTTGCACAATCTGGAACTTGCTTATCTCTCCAAACTCTTGTTCAACCTCCACACCACATCCTTACCTTTGGCAAAGGAGCCATGTATACTGATCCATTTCTCCATCTGCAGACCCTGAACTCTCTGTTGCCTCCCTGCTTTCTTCAGATGGTGCTTTTCATGCTAAAGGACTAGGTCCTACTGCCCGCTGCATTTCCCTAGCTTTCCAAATCTTCAGCACACCTTTTGTCACGGTCTTCCATTTGTATTCCGCTACACTGAGCTCCAGCTGGGATGGTTGGGAGATAATTCAGGACCCGGTGCAAAAAGCTGATTTACATACATGTTCAATTATTATTGGGTGATTGAACAAATTAAAACTTGACCTTTTGTTACTGGTTTCTGCTAAATCAAGAAGAGGGTTTTTCAAATTGGGTCTGATGGCAGAGGCTATTTTGTTCACAAACATTTCTAGTCTGTGCTCAGTATAAATGTATTAAATGAATAAGTAAAAGGAGAATGCCACCTCCTTGAGCCCCAGTATGAAAACTATGTCCAGTTGTGATCAGAACTGCAGCTAGATATTGAGCATCTTTCTGCCCAAATAGAAACCTGGAACATTTTTTTGCAAGAAATTATGTATCTTAAGAAAAGTAATAAATTTTCTAACTTTTTATATAAATTTCAATTTTCCTTCCTTACATGATACAGTAAAAGCATTAGAGTTTAAATTGTGAGGCCTTTCTCACTTTTACATCTGAATTATGCAATGCCACATCCACTCAACTCGTCCAGAAGCAGCAGCATTAATATTGAAGCTTCAGAAGCCTACAGTATGGCAGCAGGATGATTTAAGGAGGAGAATAATCAGAGACTGCATCTTAGTAAATAAATCCAAGGTCTAATTTGTACAGTCTTTCACCCATATTTTTTTAGGGGAAATTAATATTCTTTTAAAAAATAAATCAATACAAGCTCTGAACTGCTGACTGAGTAGGATTAAAATGGAAATATTTCTCTCCTTTGCAGCATCCTACTGGCTAATCTCCCCTTTTCTAGCCTCTTTCTCTGTTCCATTCCAGAGAACAGAGATAAATGCAAGGATATCTGCAAAATATCACTCCTGACCCATTCACTAAGTCTTGCTGCTGTATTGTTTGGACATGTTGTGGCTATCCCACAGTGTCCAATCACAGACAGGCCTTTCTTTGTCTTGTAGAGGTTTGTACACCATCTGGGGAAAAGAAGTATGCAAAGAATGATAACAAGAAATGGATTCTCAGATACTGTGGAAGAAACTATTTTCACTACATAATTTCTATGCTTGTGAGTCTTTCATGATCTTTCCTCTTCCGCTTCCCTCTCCCCAGTGTAGAGGTTCTACAAGCCTTGTTTAAGTCACTTAATCTGCACACTAAGCCTTAGATTTTATTTGTGTGTGTGTGTGTGTGTGTGTGTGTGTGTGTGTGTGTGGCCAGCTCAGCCCACTAGGGTGCGGGGTGGGCTGGCATGTGGTGCTGGGAGATAGAACCGCGGTCCCTGTGCTTTGTTAAGCTCGTTCTAAGTAGGTGCTTTAGACCACTGAGCCATCTCACCAGCCCCACACTAAGCATTAGAAGCGTATCATATATAACCAATTTACAGATGTGGAAACAGAGGTGCAATGAAGTTAAATGACTGATTCACGGTCTTATGACTGAAAAGGGCACTACTCATGCTTAGAACTCAGTTCTGCCTAACTGGAAATTCTATCTTTCCCCCAGGCTTTCTCCCACCAGCTAGCTCTCTGTCTTGGGTATAACTTTATTACTACGTATTATTTACTAATATATCTACTTGGTTGGCACCATAGTGATCTGCTTGGCATCTTTGGGAAAAATTGGCTAAGCCATAATTTTGTGCCTTAATTTGCTCACCTATCACCAAGGAAAATGCTGAAGGTGTCAGCATAGCATGCAGGTTCAATGTTTGGTACACGAAACAAGCTCTGATGCAAAACCCCTTCACTGACATATGATCTTCAACAACTTGCCTTCTTTATGTGTTCCCTTATTCATAAAGTTAGAAAACAATGATTGGATCTACTTTTTGTAACTAAAGCTAGTTAATTGTGTTTTCTTTTGTGTTTCAGGAATGACCATTTCAATCTAAGATTAGAAACAGATTGAAAAAATAGCTCAAGGAGGAAAATATTAAGCAGCAAATTGCTTTGCCCATTAGAAGATACAACAACAATAATGTAAGTGTATAAATAGAAATTTATGTGCATGTTAATACAATCTTCAATTTTATATATAGGCAAAGTTAAGCCCCCAAAAGGTAAAATAACTTGTCCACTTTCACATATCTAGTTGTTGCTTTTTCAGAAGGTTTATATTATTGCCTTTTTCACCTAAGCAGTTTCTGACACTAAACATTCCTCCATACATAAATCACAAAAGCAGACTTCAGACAACCCCCTCCCACTCAGCTGGCCTATTTTTGGCAAAAATCCCAAACACTGTAAAATAAACTCGGCTTTCTTGACTAAATCTCAGGATTTACTCTGGTTTTAAATTATTACAAATATTATAATTTGAAATACTAGATATTTTCATATGCAATAAATATTTTCACCATGAAAGAAAAATTTAGTTCAACTCATTTCAATAAATATTTAAGTGTCTAATTCATTCTGGGATCATAATATAGAACAGATAAATTCTGCTCTCCTAGACCACCAGAACTTTATTTTGAAAGTTCTTCTCACCTTGAGAAGTGTCTTTTCTTTAGAAACTAATTTAAGGAGAACAAAGAAATATTACTTCTTGATATCAATATATTATTTGATCTAATTCTAGGAAGAATGAGGTAAGACTTCAATAATTTAAACTTTATATATTTAGAGAAGCTCCTTTTGGCATTATCATGTATTTAATAAATTTAAGCCTTTGCCTTCTGTATCACTTTCTTTCAAATAAAGTCCTTTCACTGAATATTAACCAAGATTGTTGAACAGCATTCCAGCTTTTGCAAGTTATCAGAAACAGCAACATACCTAACTTCTCTAATGATGCCATTTATTTACAGCTCAGTATGTTTTACATAATGAAAAGTGATTATATTTGCAGAAATTAGGGTTCTTTGTGAAGTTTTCATCTTTTTAAGTGGATATCATAATAATATAATAATTATCACCCATTTTTTAGTTCTTACGTGTGACATGCTAAAGACTTATTTAAATTAGCATCTATAATCTTACAGACAAGTGGAAAATATTACCTTCATCCCATAGCTGGGGCATGTGAGGCATGGCCTGTCTAAACATGCCCAAATTTAAATAGCTACACATGGTAGAACTAGAAATTGAACCCTGGTTGCACTGATCATGCCTAACGCATCTTTCTAGTCCCTGGGAGCTTTTTGAAGGAAGTAGGTGTTCAAAGAAATTGTTTTGAACTGCTAAATGATAAAAGAATGGCAACAAAAACAACAAAATGTTATACTGTGAAATAAAGTGGTGGAAAAGCTTAGCAACTAGACTTTGAAAGAGCTGTTAAAACAGAATCCCTTGTGACGAGGTCTATATAGGTTTGCAAAAGACCCTGAAGCGGCTTTGCGAAAACTGCTCCAAATGTGCAACAGTGAATTCAGAAGGGGTTTTGTACACAATTTTATTGCTACAGAAAAGGAAATAGAATTTTCAGTCATAATTCATCTAATAAAGCAATCCAAAATTCTGCTTTACTGAGATTTGAGGGAGAAAATAAAAAAATGTCATGTATGGTCCCTATGTGGAATTTTCAGATTTTGACCAAAATGGAGGGTCATTGCTTAAGAAGAGGCTTTTAGGCACCATGTGCTATGGACTCCATACATAGTTCAGGCCTTCGGGAGGCATTTAGCTTGGCAATTTTCGTACTTCTATCATCATCATCTGTGCTTGTATACACATGCACACCTAGACGATCTGAACAATTCTAGAGCTGTATAAAGGAATTCACTGCTATTTCTGTTTCATTGCTTTTCAGAGTGTGTTCCTAAACCACTAACATTGGCATCAGCAGGAGATGGAGATGCTCAAAGCTACACCAAGTTTTTCGGAATCTGCATTTGAACACAAGCATCCAGAAATTTACATAAGTAGTTGACATTCATACTGGTATGTAGGGGAACCAGCAGATTTCTGTATGCTGGAGCTAAAGTCAATTTTCATTGTGTAATGGCAGGAAAATTTATAATTAATTCATCTAATAATTCCTATTGCTAATGTTAGGTAATCCAGTTACATATCTGTCCATCAGACTGACTCAGGACCTTGGTGGGTTTCTTTGGTATACTGTGACAAAGAAGGGCTGGGTAAACTGAGTATTCCAGGCTGGTGAGATTCTTTATAATGCTCAATCTTCATTAAAGCTCCTTTATTGCATTCTTTAAGACACTCATCTCTGAAGGCAATTTTGATCTATCTTTTTATTCTGAAGACTTTTTACATATATACCTAAGCACTAGTTGACTCAAGTTCTTGTATTAAAATATGTTTCTACAGTTTCAATTATTTTGTATTTGTCTCAATTTGATTGGACTCTGAGTGAAGGACACTATAATCTGCCCTTATGAAGCCTCTCAAAGGAAAGGAAGAAAGAGATACTAAATATTGAAAGTGAAATCCTGCAGATGTGTGGGCTCAAAGCCAGAGCTTAGCACATGCTCAGCAAATGTTCTACCCTGACACATCCCCAGGTCTTTGAAAGTGAACTTAGAATCCCATGTATCTTGGGATTCAATTTTTATTTTGTGTTTAGTCCCCCAAAGAAAATTCTCCCATCTGTGCCCTAGTTAAATGACAATTCCTAAACTCTGTTCCCATTTAAAAATTAAACTATGTGATTTAGAGTCATGTTTAAAAATGAGAAGGAAGCAAATCTGCTCTGCGGAAAGCAGGGGCTGGACCAGCTGGTTGGCAATCAGTCCCCATACCAGTCCTTCTTTCCAGTTGGAGACCCCTGAACAGCTGCTTAGAACTTGCTGTGCAAGGAGACCTAAGCATCCTGTGTTTGTCTCTGGTGAGTTTTGCTTTATTTCTCTCTCAACCCTATGACCACTCCTTTGAATGCCATAGAAAAAGGTTAAGACATTCCAAGTGGAATGTACTGAGAACCACAGGATTTCTCTTCATTGTTAGGTCAAACTGAAGCTGCATTTTTATGTAAATTTTGCCTTAGGCTCAGCAGATGGTTCCCCAACAACAACAGTGACAATTTGCCTGCTGTACATTGATGTGGCTCCTTATAAGGAAGTATAAAGTTGCAAGGGACCCAAGGCCATGACCAGATTTGCTCCCAAACCCTGCCTGCCTTGCCTCCGTCCCTGTTTTTACTATTTAGATGCTTTGCTGTTGCAACCTGAACCTCAGAACATTAATCTCTCACCAATCAACATTCTGATGATGACAGGTAAGTGGATAAATGTAGACTGGAAGTTTAGAGAGCAGATTGCTAAATGTAATGAATTAAAATCTTAATGTTGATTTTTCTCTTTCTTGAAAAATAAATTCCCCTTCAAATTTGGAATGAGAAGGTAAGTGAATTGCATGGTGGATTTACTCGTTGGGATGCTTTCTCTTTTCATTCTCATCTTTAAACCATCCTGCAGCGGCACTCCCATCCTTTCTGGACATCAATATTAATGTTACCAGCTCCTGGCACTAGCTGGTGGAGGTTGTGTTTCATAATTCAGTCATAAAAATTAAAAGCCAAGTGCTGGAGGGGGCACAGCATAGCAGAACCATCCATTCTATTGCTGATGAAAGCCCTTCAGGAGGCAAGACTCCCCCAGCTCTTTTCTAGCAAAGAAGGCCAACATTAGCAGGTAAGTATTAGTGGCCCAGAAGTACACTCCCTCTCCTTACTAGGAAAAAAAAAGCCATAAAACGTATAGTTGGTTCCAGAAATCTTTCATGTCAGATTTGTTTACAAACATTAAAACTTTGAGGATCATCAGTCATGTTTTCAATGGGTACGAAAAGCAAAAAAGCTCTCTGACAAATCCCACTGGAAGCCAAATTTGATGCCAGATACTAGAGATTAGATATCATTCATCTTGGCATGAAAATGAGTTTCCACACTTTGCCTCTTTTTCTTACTGATGAGGGACCCCATGAAGAATGGTCCCACTCTCTAATCACCTGCGCACTTTTCCTTCCATTTCTAACAAAGTGTATCCCCAATGTCTTATGGTTTGGGGAATATAGTCTTCAGTTCTCTGTAGAGAAATTAGCATAGCATGACTGTCTTTGTACTATTGCATCCTTCTTTCAAAAACAAGTTGCAGTAACTTGGAAAACATAAAAGAATGATCTTTTAAAAAGTCAAAACGAATGCTTATTAAAATAAGGACTTTTCACCATACATTCAGCACTGCAAATCCATCAAAGGAAAAGAATTCACCATGTCTAACTAGGGCTATCTCCTTCCCTCAGCGACCAATATTTTAGGGTTGGAGAAAATAGACCTAGAATAACCCAGAAAAATATACTTACTCCCACTTCCTCTGTCATTTTTCTCTCATTCATTCATTCATTCATTCATTCATTCATTCATTCATCCTTGCAGTGTTTGTTTACATTCCTTGTGTGGATGTCCTATGTGTGTGTAATTCATCTTAATTCCTTATTTTATTTCTTTTTCTTCCTCTGCCTGCATTTCCTTTCATCTCTTGGTCCCTTTCCTATTTGAAAGGAAGATTTCTATTCACTTTGGTTTGCGTGTTTGTTTTGCTTTGCTTTACTATTTGGCTGTTCTAGTAAAGAAGGAGAAGGCAGCCTTTTGTCAATTCTAACCAACGTCTTTTGTATTGGGTACTGTCTCTCAGGATTTAAAATAGTTCACTTCTAAAACACAGCTGCTTTCTAAACAAATGTCCAGCCAGTGTCTACCTCCCAGTATTTATGAGAGAATTGGTTATGTGAGGAATTTCACAGTTACTTAAAACCTCCTTGTTAAAAGAGGCCTCTTTTTCTAAAAAGGATATGCAATGACAAGTGTCTCCACAGTGCTTTCTTTCTTCATTATTCCTATAATAGGTAAGTGCCTCTTGCTTGCTATTCATTTTATTCCTGTAATTTTTGTCCTAACCATCACTAAAGTGATTTTTATAAAGAACCAAAGCTTGCATTGCTTTTTAAGAGTTTATATTTTCTTTGTCTTTTGCATTCTTTTTTATAGATGTTGCAAATATAGTTTTATTCTTTACACCTCTTGAGTCTTAAGTAACTTTTTGTTGGGCTCTTTTTGGGACATGATGCAGCTTGTTCTTTTCATAATTTTAATAACTTCAAAGATTGAAGATTAAAAATAAAAAATGAAAGCAGCTGTTCATTGGTCTGTTACAGGATTGTAGGGGGAACCTGTGGTTCCAGGTTAGTTGCTTTATATTTAGGATGGCAGCTTTCTTATTTAAAAGAATAACTTCTAATGTGTCTTTTCAGCCTCTTTTGAATGAAGAGCCAGCAACTCAGGAGGTTTACAATCTCTACAAGCAATGTTTGCACTATACAAAGTAAGTCAAGAAGGCGAATTCAGTGAAGCACTGCAAATACTCCATAGCTCAGAAGGGCAAGGAGATGTCCCTGGCTGGGAGAAGGTCTGTGAAATAACATGGACCAAAAAAAATTATAAAGCTTAGGAAGATGAAATGAAGGCTTGTTTTAGAGAAGGCAGTCAGAGGGTTTGAATTCAAACTTGGATTTCACATGAGGACAGCTCAATCCTGCAGAGGCCATGCTATCCCATTGTTTCTATAAAGGACAATAAAAGAATTCCTGACTTCAAATACTGTGCCAAGCTTCCAGAATAACGTGGGTGCTGGCTGCCTTTCCGCACCTACCCAGTCCTTTCTGATGGAGTTTCTCCATCCTTGGGCACAGCAGAGGGCTCACCACCTGTGTGTTGTGAATCAGAATGGGCAGAAAACAAAATTTTGATGATTCTTTCAGAGGAAGAAAAGAAAAAAATTAAAGGCCATCCTTACTGAGATTATCTTTAACCATTTCTGTTTATTTGGTGGCTTTGTTAATTCAGCATCTTTCAACAATGTGGACGGCATCATTCTCATCATTTGACTAGCTACATAAACTTTCCAGGTTTCAGGTAAGTGAGAATCAGCACAGAATCTGAAAATATCATATCATAATGCTATATGTGTGCCTATGTTTATAGCAGCACAATTTGTGATAGCCAAATCTTGGAAACAACCAAAATGCCCATCACCTGAGGAACAGATGGAATCTGGACACACTGAGGCAGTGTCTCATTCTGTGTGGTCCCCAGGTATACAGTCTTTCTGGAGTGATGTAGGATAGTGGGAATGTACTGCTCTCCTGAGTTCACTTGTTTAAATAATGTTCTTCCACCCTTCTGTGCAAGGAGTCAAAGAGCACCACAAGCAGCTGCCACACTGGAGACCTCTTTAGCATGGCTGCTATTTCTCTTCAGTGTGCACAGCCGCCTGCCCCAGCCTCCCCAAAGTGCCTGCCACTGCTGTCACAGTCCTGCTGCCCAGGGGTTAAAAGGCCCACTGTGGTTTAGGGGAATATGGGAAAGTTTCATCATCCATGGCAACAGCAGAGACTGAAGAAATTGTGCCACAGATTTCTTGCCTGTGAAAGATTAAATAGAAGTGGACTCAAATGATACAGAGGAGCTTTCAAAATATTACATACTATATTGTTTATCAAACAGTCTGATTTTGCAGTCCATGGAGAAGTGTATAAGCAGTTACATTAAAACCCAGTCAGTGGGAACCATTCTGGGTTGTAGTAAATGAATGTGTAATGTCACGTAGAAAAACAGGAAGTTATTGCCTTACCAAGGTTGGCTATTTCCCCATGGTGGGCATAAAGCAGAATTGTTTTTCCTTGCGATACATCATTGGATGTGCTTTCACTTTGGTGTAATTGTTTAATTCAAAGCATGACTAAAGTAAAAATAAAATGCTGCGAAGTCTTAAACATTATGTGCAAACACTGGGCAGGGGAGCTGTCAAATGTAGAGATCTGGAGTTAGGAAAATTTATCTAAAAATCAAGGCTGCACATTTATGAACTTGATGGTTTTGGACAAGTTCCTTGACTTTTATCAGCATCATCATTTCCTTCTGTAAGTTGAACTAATAATTGTAATCTGCCAAGGTTATTGTTCACCCCACTCATTTGTCCTCAGGTATCCACCGGCGTGCTTGCATGATCACGAGAGAAAGGATGAAAGACAGATGCAACACTTCACATACATCTTTGATTAAGATCGGAATATCCTTATTGGGAGAAAGAAAGCTTCTTTCTGAGAAAGGGACAAAAGGAGACCTGAGTGAGTTGTCAAGGATCCTGACTCTTTTGGGAATTTTTTTAAAGAGCAAAACCATGAGTAGAGGTGGGACTAAGGTGGAAAAAATGGAAACTCTCAACATGGACATGAGGTGGAAGGAAACTATGGTCAAACAATAAGACTGCAAGCACAAATGAACAGGTAAAATTGAGTGGACCAGGACCACATGGGGAAGCAAATCAAGTAGCAAGGGGTGTGAATACAGAACAAGGACTTATCCTGTAGGGCACCACATGAGTGACTCTTCCTGGATTTTTCAAGGTAATTGATAACTATTTTTAGAATGTCAATCCCTGATGTCTATCCCTAGGGAGGTTACATAGATCTTTTAAACTTTAGCATAGCTATTTATTTTTTTTTCAATGTATACCTTTATAATGACTTTCTTAAAATTCCAATTTTCCAAGATGCTGTAAAGATACAAGCACAAACTTTCCATGTTACATTTATGCTTCATTCTTTTTTTATTTAGCAATGCGAAAAACTTTAGTGAATTCTCTCTCATGTTCCACAGTCTATGGAGTAGCAAAATGAATAGACTTAGAAGTTTGTAGGTCCCCTCCTATGAAGAGCAACATGCAGAAATACAGTGGTGTGGATTTTGCTTAGACCGGTCATCAAATGAATCCCACTTCAGCAGTCATTACTGTGTGAATCAGAGTAAATGTCTTCTTCTAATGGGGTCTGTTGCCTCATTTCTGCAATAAGGCTTCACACGCATTTTTGTGCCATTCTAATGATTAAATATCACATTATATGTTTTGTAACTAGCATTAAATTATCATGCGATAACTGGTAAGGGCATTTTTCCCCCTTTGGAGGACAGTTTAAAGCCCTAGATTGGAAACACATCTCTGCCCATATTGCCTAGAGGAGTACCCAGGTGGTAGTATATTTGTGCAAACACATTTTGGAAAATCCTCCAAAACTATCTCCATTGCTATCAAATTCATAGTGAAAATTGTGCTGTCTCCAAGCATTTGCTAAATTAATAAAACTCCGAGTTGGTTTAGAAACATACTTAGTATAAATTGGCCTTTATGATGAAACCAGTGCCATGAGAACCCAGGTGTAAAATAGAGAGGCTTCCAAAATGCTCTTCAAACATGCTTTATAAAACTGATAATATAAAAGATTAATCCAAATTGATAGTTTTCCCAGTACAGGAGCAGTTCCCTGGGAGTAACTTAGGAGATTTAGGCCATCGCGAACAGGATAGCAGCTAGTGTGTGGGAGCAATAATGGCTACGTGGCACCCTGAGTTGTTAATGGAATTTCTGAAAGATTCCAGCTCATTATGAGGATATGGCTACCAAGCAAGGGGAATTTGGCTGTACCGCATAATTTTAATCCTTGGATCTTAAAAAGCTGTGAATACACTTGGCCCTGTATTTGTTCTTGTCTGTTACATTCGTGCTCCATTGCTGCTGTAACAAATTACAACAATGGCTTGCAGCAATGCACATTTATTATTTGAGAGTTCTGTGAGTCAGAAGCCAAGGATACATGTCAATGGGCTCAAAGTTTCGATGAGGCAGCATTCACCTATGGAAAATCTGGGGGAAAATTTATGTCCTGGCTGTCTCTGATTTCTGGATGTTGTCCTACTTCCTTGGCTCCTGTGCCATGGCTGAAGCTTCAAGACAAGCAGTATGCTGTATCTTTGATCCTTCTTTCTTCATCGCATTTTCCTCTATTACATCCCGCAAAGGTTTCTTACTATAGAGACCCATGTAATTAGATTGGGCACCCTTCCCAACCCGAGATAATTCAGGATAATCTCTTTGTCTTAATGTTTTCAGACATAATCGTATTGGCAGAGTCCCTTTTCCCATCTAAGGTAACATATTTAGAGATCTGGAGGTTTAGAACATGGCCATCATTCAAGGGGCATTATTCTGCTTACCACAGATGCTACTGAGAGGATTGGATTATTACAGATGACACTAAAGGGGATGTGGCCACAGGCCTTGGTTTCTCTGTGTACAACCTGTAAAAAGATGTGCATTTTCAGAAAGTTCTCATGCTCTCGACATCCTATAAAATTTTCCATCCATTTGCAGAATGAATCAATTAGATGAAATAATCACTAGATACTTCCCAACTTCAAAAGCCCTCAATCTACAGTGACTGAACGTTACATGCTGCTTCATGATGAATTTGGATGATTCAGATTTCAAGGCAAATGGCAAAGTGGGAAGACAGAAAACTACTGTCTCGTTCACCTAAGTCACCCAGCCTTCTGTTCTGAGCACTTGGCACCCCCACAGTCATACCATGTTCCTTTGGCCCAACCATAATCAAAGAAGTGATAGACACGCAAGGACGCATGCAGAGCACAGCAATGCGGGCTTCATTACTGCCGTTTGATTGAGACTTAATGGTAAAAACAACAAAAGATCATTTCGGAGAACAGATTGGAGAGTGGGATGGGAAGGAGGGTATGATAACTGCCTTCAGATATTTGTCTTTATTAAAGAAATGTCAACCTTACTCTATTTCTATATAGCTATGGATAGATCAGAAAAAAAAAAACTTTCCAAAAGAAAGACTTGGAGAAACATGGAAGCAGCTCTTTGTGGAATGATTAATTCTGTATGATTTGGCCATGTGCCCACTGGTTCAAATACTGAAGGAGCAGTTCTTCCATTAGGGGAAGCAATATATGGTCTTAAAAACTGTCACCACAAAATTTCTAGAAACTGTATGAATCTGATTGCTGTAGAAAAATCACAAAGCTACTATCTTTTATTTCCATTTCTAATAACAGTAAATTAATAATTTAATTGTGAAAACTCTCTGGTTTAAATTATGCCTAAGAAAAAATTTCTCCTAAGCACCAGAGTACAGATTTGGAGACAAAATTCCTATTCTCACTAATAGGTGGAATCTAATATAGGAAAACAGAAAGGAGACTATTAGACAAAAGGAAGGGAAAAAAAGGAACAGGACTAAGGACTATGACCAAAATACATTCTACAATTTGATTCACCAAAAATGTGAAACTAGGGTGCAGTGTGAGGCAAGTAGCTGATGGGGGAATTGATTAACATACGCTATGGGCAAATAAAATCTGACAAAAGGAAACTTATTCGTCTGTGTCAATAATATGCACTAATAAAAAATTGGAGTATATATGTGTATATGTATATGAATTTTTATTTCATTTGAATTTGGATAAGGACATAGACAGGAGCTATGACTTCTAAATTCCAGCCATGGAATCCTACAGTTATGCAGAAAGTATCAGGAAATGGTGGACACCAGAGAATGGGAACGGGCTCAAGAATGATCTGAAAACTAGGGTCTACAATTTCCTGCCTCTTGATTTCAACCACAGAAACTGCACTGCAGGGGTCCTCCCAAAGTCCCACTGAGGGGCAACCTCAACTGCTTAGATGTACTTTTATTTTAAGAGGAAACTAGTGATCCGCTGAAATAATCAGACATAAAAGATTTGAAATGAAACAAATATAAAATTCTCTCCTCCTTAGTTCAGAGCTTCTTTTCAGAGCTTGGCAGTTTTCCAAAATGTACAAATGTCTATGTATCTCTCTGTCTTGACATTCCGCTATTGGACATTGCTTTGTGGCTTGGCTTGATAGGAATGGAACACATGCATTTTTAACATTTGGACAGTGACTGTACTGCATTTCAAGTTATTCCGTAGATGCCTTGTGGAACCCCGAGGCCTTGTGTAACTTAAATAAAACCTGCTGCTCCAGAATAT
Source organism: Octodon degus (assembly GCF_000260255.1). NCBI lineage: Eukaryota > Metazoa > Chordata > Mammalia > Rodentia > Octodontidae > Octodon > Octodon degus. The sequence continues at coordinate 9,937,401 of NW_004524629.1, forward strand.
GCCTTTAGCTAAATTCATCGAGCAATTCCTAGGTGAATGGTATCAAATATCAAGAAACTTTTGCAACTTCTAAAGTAAAAACTTTAAAAAAAAGACAAATAACAGATTGAAGTGAGGGGTAATACTTGCAACTGGTCACAAAAATGTTATCTCTCTAGCTATGCATTTCAACACATTGATATAGAAAAGGCTTCAGAGCAAAAGACAAATGAGCAAAGAGCACGGGTACAATTAATAAATAAAGAGAAAAGGCCAATCACATTAGTAAAACCCAAAATGGACCATTTTGGGAGTTTGTGGAAATAGATTTTCTTGTATAATCTTCTATGCTCTCACTGAGGACTCTTTAATAATATCAAGCTAAATTACATATGTATGCATTTCGGCATAACAGTCCTGATCCAGAGACTTTACGCTTACACATGTGTATAGAGAGAGTTATTGGTAGGCCAAGGACTACAACACTATTCATAACATAAGACTGTAAGCAATCTACATGGAAATATGCTGTGGAAACTCACAGAGTGAAATAATATACAGCTATAAAAAACAATGAATTAGCTTTATACACCCTAATAGGAGAGCTCTACAAAATCTTTTAGACTTAAAAATTGAGGTGTAAATTATTATGAAGAATTTTATCTCATGTAAAATGAATCAAATGAGATTCATATTTGTTCTTGTATATATCAAGAACATTTGAAAGTATGCCTGTACTTAAAAATGAATAAAAAATATTGATGTTTGAGTAGAGGCAATTGGATAGGTGGGCATAAGAATACAGAGAAAATTATTCCATTTTATTATACATGTAGCTACATGAATACATTACTTTTTCAAAACTACAATTAATAATTTAAAATTTAAATGGAAAACTTACCAGTGGAGGAGATTCAACACAATATTTTTTATGAAGTGAGCCTATAATACTTAAAAAGGAGTAAAAAAACAATAAGAAAAATGAATATAAATATAATCAAATCATATATCCACATAGGTGCATCAAAAGTTAAATGAAGTGGTCTCCTTTAATGTAGACAAAGTGAGTAATTTTTAAAATTGATTCTGAAATATAAGGCAATCAGAAAAAAGATCAAATTATATAATTTTTATTACCTGATAAAACAGCTTACCATAAATTGCATACTTAGTTTTAATTGCTATAACCAACAAAATATTCTAGTATAGAATTTTTTCATAAAATTTTAAGCACATTCTTTGCAATATTATCATGTGGTGATCTCAGCACTCTTTGTATTAATTGTGCAGAAGCATGATTGATATTAAGTAAACATTAGATATTTATATTTCCTAAAATGCTCCATTTTAAGTAATAAGCATAAGTAAAATTTGTTTGACTCTCATTATCAGTGAGACAGTATTAAGTAGTTATCTTAAATTTTATCTTCACTGCAAGCTGATAAGTACTTAATATCGCCTTTATTATATGAGGAAACTGAGGCTTAAAAGCCACATCACTTGACCAAGCAGGCATGACTATTCACTGAAGGAAAGGGAAACTAAATCAACACAGTAGGGCCAGAGGAGGGATCCTGACTGTCACACAGTGTGCCACTATGTGGCCAGTTTTTCTATGACGTGATTCAAGCAATTACAGAGAAGAGAAAACAGAAGTTGAGAGGAAATTTTATCAAGAGCCAGTACTCTAGGCTTAGGGATTGTCTTTTAACAAGTTATTCAAATTTTCTGAACTACAGATTGCAAAGTTCAATTTTGAGATGGTTGCCAGCATGTTCTTTTGTGAATTTATCATGTAACTGGAATTTCGAAAGGAGCCAAATAGCAGTCACTTGAAGGGCACACTGGCAGTGGATCCTGGATTCCTGTTACTCTCTTGTGCTGAGGAAAGAAGGATCCATATGCTTTGGCTACCCCACTTCAGTTGGCAAGGTCAGTACTCTATTTCTGAAAGCTGTGAAGGTTGACACCATTCAGGGGAGGGCCATCTCAACAAGGGCTGTCTTCCCTAGACCCAGCACTGTGATAGATTCTAGACCCTGGGATCATGAAGACAGACTTTGTCCTTGTCAAGTTGACCAGATGAGATTTACATACTTTGGAAAAATTAAAGAAGCAGAAAAAAATGTTAATTAAGGACTTGATTGCGTGGTACGGGCTCAGGTAGTCATGAAAAATCAGGGAAGAGACATAATGAAGCACAATTATAAAGTGGTGGGTCTTGACTTAACCCTGGGTTAACAGAGAAAGAAAGAAATCACATTCAGAAGATTAAAAACCTAACAAAGATTGAAAAACAAAGTGGAGTTTTCAGGGAGCAGTGAAAGACTCAATAGATGGAACAAGGTATGGTGGTGCATGTCTGCAATCCCAGCATTCAGTAGGTCAAGAGAGGAGAGTCGTTGTGAGCTCGGGATCAGTCTAGGGGCTGCACAAGTGAGCACGAGGCAGCCCAAACTGCTAAGCAAGACTCTGGCTCAGAAATAAAAGAGTCAATAGAGTGTTCGTTATTATTTTTAATGTATGTTTTATTGTTATTGATAACTCACTACATATACATACTCTGCTAAGAATGTAGAATAAAAAGAGCAAGGGGCTGGGGAGATAGCTCAGTGGTCTAAGCAGCTGCCTGGCAAGTGCAAGGATCCAGGTTCGGTCCCTGGTACCGCATGCCATGTCAGGCTCAGAACCCCAGGTGCACTCTTCAGGCCACCGAAAGTGGTCGTGGTGTTGCAACCTATAATCCCAGCACTGGGGAGGCTGAGACAGGAGGATCACTATGAGTCTGAGCTGCAGAGTAAACCCCTGTACCAAATACATAAATAAATAACAAGATAGAATTTTTATCCTAATTGTCTAAAGATACAGAGTATATTTTTAGCTGGGATAGGATTTGTACATTTTAAAAATGGGGACATTTTTGTTTGAATGAATAATAGAAAAAATGAAGGAAATCTCACAATATGGCCCAAGTAAGTGGGGATGAATATGTGAAAGTGTTTGCTGAGATAAACTTGTGAGATGAAACAGCGATGTTTTGTTCTAGGTTCTACAGCTACAAACACCAAAATTTGCACATTGTTAAATAACCTGAGAAACTTAATGAAGACGAAGAGTGGAGCCTGGATGACAGGTGAGGTAATTTGGAAAGAGTCTTTCTAGTAGGAGATAACTAAAGAAATAGTACAAAAACAACATTTTAATAGACACAGGTGATTATAAGTACAAGGAACAAAATAAGGGATGAAATGAGAGAAGGGAAGGAGCATCAGGGAAAGTCAGGACTGCAAAGGCTCTGGAATGAATGATGTCAAGGATTGGTGAGAGACACAGACAGTGAAGGACAGGATGGATTCAGATGTATTTCCAGGTCTGCAAATCTGACTTTGGTCCAGCTGGATATACTGGATGAATATAAAATGTTAAGAGAAGTCATCTTGCTGGAGGTTAAACTGTGAATTTAACAGAATATTAAGAGTCATATACACAGGGTAGATTCAATCTTTAAGTAGTATTTGTCTAGATGAGCAATTGATTGCCTTATGAAACCTTCCACATTTCATGTTTGCACTGTGTTTTTCATTTTGTAAAGCTCAAGCTTCAACGGACTATACTTTAATCTAAAATGATGAAATAAAATTTGAAAAATTCCTTCCTTCTTTTCCACTTCCTTTCTCCATTCTTCTCTCTCTTTCTTTCTTGCTTCCTTCTTCCCCTTCCTTCCCTCATTTTCTTTATTTCCTCCCTCCCTCCCTCCCTCCCTCCCTTCCTTCCTTCCTTCCTTCCTTCCTTCCTTCCTTCCTTTCTTGCTTTCCACTTTGGTGCTAGAAACCAAGCTCATAGACACACGTGCTAAGTATATACTCTATCCCCATGGTTTGCCCCTAGACCTAATATTTGTTTTCTCTAAAGCTATGATTTAAAAAGAGCCAAATCCAGTAGGAAGATTTAAATAAGTAATCTGAAAGGATCTTCAGAAGTGGTCACAGCCAGAAGCAATAGTTTGGGAATGAATAAAGACTTTGATGGATGATCAAACAGTTTGTGTACCACATGATTTAAGAAGAACCACATGTTAACTCTTTGTAGTTTCTGGGAATGTGATTTTTGGTAACAATACCAGGCAACAAAAGTGAATTTAAACTATGAATTAACAGTTTACTTGTTGGATTATGAGATCAATTCAAAAGAAATAGGAAGTCTTAAATAGGTCAAAATCAAAGCAGAAAGTTTAGACATATTGGTAATTCCCCAAAACAAACAAACACAGTACTATAATGCATTCTGTCTATTCTAAAGGCTAGAGGTAAGATACCACTGAGCTGTTCTCACCCCCTCTCAATGCACAATCCAGAGAGCTCCTGAAAGTGGAAATAAAAAGAAGCACAAGGATTGTCAGACTCCAAGTTAGTGGAGAGCATTCAAAGTTCCATGGACCAGGAGAAGCATGATGATTTGAACAGGGGGCTAAGACAAAAGGACAGCAAGCACAGGGCCTACTTCTGTGAACCTTGGCCAGATGGAATAAGTTTCACAGAAGATGGAGGGGCAGCTTGTTGTGCCAGGTGGCAGCCACCTGCATTGAAGATAGACTTAAACACCTAAAGGAACTGTTCTCTGGAGGTGTATCTGTTTGCTTTTGTTCATTTCTTTCCCTTGGGGATTCATTTTCCTTCAACTTTTCTGATAAACTTCCCCTTGAAAATTTTCCACCTTGTGATTCAAAAGCTGGAGGGCACTGTTGAGGTGGTGGCAGCTGCCGTCTCTGCTGGATCCTATTCCCTCCCCTTCACCTTCTCTAGCAGATGATGGGGCTGAGGCAGAACAGACAGAGGGGTGAAAGCCCTGGAGGGAGAGCACAGCTGGGATCAGCGACTGCTTCCTGTCTTGAATGTCCCTCACTGTGAGGCCATAACACCCTTTAAATATACACACGTATGCATACACATGCAGAAGACATGCACATGTGCAAAATTACTGAAGTCGTTAGTGGATACTGCACAATTTCTTAGGATTTAAAAGGAAACAATTATTGCTTTTGAACACAGTGCCCAAATAAGCTGCACTGAAAATAGTATATATATAACATACAAATATATATATATATATATATATATATATATATATATATAACATACAAATGATAATACCAGAATAATGCATTCTAACAGTATACTTTGTATTTAGCAAACTGCACTCCAACATATTTATTTCCCATTTATATCGTGCTGAGAGAGAACAATCCTCTCTGGGCTCTCTACATCTTGAAGTATAAAACATACTGAAAAGCACTGAAATAGTCTCTTCCTTTCACCTGTTGTACAGTGGTAATATGTGTCTTGGTCATGCCCAGAAGGAACTAGATTTCACTGTTAGTAGACGAATTGCAGGTGAAATGATTATTACTTGCTGGCTGAACTAGATTTCACTCTGTTCAAGTGGCCAACTTTCTACCGACCTTGGTGGCAGGGTTGCCTGAGTAAAGGTGGTAGAATTAAGTGTAGTTTATTGAGTACTTGGACTGTTTTCCTGTTATTCAAGTAGATTCATGTGATTCCCCCATCCACTAAGCTCTCACTGACTTTGGAGAGAATGTAGAAAATATGGGGAAAATATGAAGCAACTTGAGGAGGGAGCCAATATCATAATGTGCAAAGGAATAAATGCTAACACCTTTTTAAAAAGAGCAAAGCCCCAGGCATATCTTCACTGTTTGCTCCACTGAGAAACTGAATATTAAGAAATCAGTCTTGTGGCTCTATGTGAGATGTGGTTCATGAAATGGGGCTGAGCCAAGCTGATATTGTCAGATTTATTTGGTATACATATAACCTTTTTAATTCTACAAATATGATGGACCATAAATTCACTATTCTAAAACTACTTCCTATAATTTTAGAACAATAGCCAACAAACATCATATACTTTCTGAGCCAACATTATATTATTAAGTCCCCTTGAGACTCACGCTGTTTACATGGCCTTTTGGCAGAGCTTCTTAAGATAATATCAAAATGCCTAATAATTAAAATTAGGTTCTATATCATTACAATCAGTAAAAATGTCATTTATATATCACTTCTGTTGGTGGAGAAGGAACTTAAGTATGATTTTTAAGTTGGTATGAAATTATAAAGATGTCAAAGAATAATATAAGTATGGACAACAGGGAAAAAATGTCTTTACTGTTGGTTAACAACAAACCATAGGAGAATGGGAGTTTTGGTGGAAGAAGGGACATAAGTATAGTTTTTGAGATGGGATGAAATTATAAAGATGTCAAAGAATAATATAAGTATGGACAACAGGGAAAAAATGTCTTTATGGTTGGTTAACAACAAATCATAGGAGAATGGGAGCTTTCTGTGATATTATGTATGTTTCCAAAAATAGCAGTATGAGGGCCAGCCAGCTAGCTCAACAGATGAAAACACTTGCTTAGGCAGAGACTGGACAGCCCTGTCCCCAGGGCATCCTGAGACAGACTAGGAATGGTGGCGCACACCTGTAATCTCAGCACTTGGAAGGCTGAAAATTGGAGGAGCACCATAAGTCCGATCTGTACAGTGAGACCATGTAACACCTGATACTAAATGCATACATACATACATACATACATACATACATAAAATAAATAAATAAATAAATAAATAGATAGATAGATAAATACATAACAACATTATGAAAACACTAAAAGGCATGGAAATTATGGGGCATGCTTGATTGTTCACAAAGCTATAACAGTTCTATGGAAAGTAGAACTCATAAACAGGACTTCTCTGTCAATTCCATGTCTATTGGGAGAGCTGAATCAACTCAAATGAAACCACACACCCTGAGGAATATTTCAATGGCTTGATGGATACAACTAGAGCCCAACCACACGGAAGTATACACAATAAAATTGCTACAATTGCTAAAGCGATGTTTTTAACTGGGAAGACTTGGTAAGGAACGTGATTTCTAGGTGAAGTTTGAATGAAGAAAATCATGATCCTCAGTGCAGAGAACATGTTAGGTTAAGTGCTCCTTGACAGATGTGTGGCTAACAGCCTGATGAAACCATCATAAATGGAGAATATCACAAGTCAAAAATCCATTAAATGTGTCTAACCCACTGAACATAGGAGCATAGTAACAATGTACAATGTAAGGTGTTGAGTCGTTTAATTTCATGAAGCTATGGCTCACTGCAAGGCATAGTTCACTATTGTTGACCAGAATCAAGAGAATACTGCTTATTACTTACCTGGGAAAAGACCAAAATTTGAAGTATAGTTCCTACTGAATACCTTATTTTGATACCATTTTAAATTTGAAAATGAAAGCTTGTGAGCAAATTAAACTGTAATAATTTGTTGAAGAATTGGGCAGGTCAAAATACAATGTCAAGAATGATACGTTCACAGTTGCAAACCAACTAATAGATTGCGAAATGTAAAACTGAAATAGGTAAGAAGGAGAACTTACTAGAAAAATCTGCCTTTAAATTAAGTTAGGCCAATAAATCACTAAGACTTAAAGACTTGTTGAATGAGTTATTATTAAATATGCATTGTAGTCTACTGTATTAAAGAATAATTGACATTTTCTGCAATCATGTTATTTTGAACGCAGCATGTAAATTGCTTTTCATACATTATCTCTTTTGACTCAAAACATGACATAATGTTATCCTTATTTATAGAGTAACAAGCTGGGAAATTTAGTAGCATTTCCCTTGGCATTTTTACTTGATAAATTAAGAAATTAAGAATTTCAGTGTTATGAGTAGAGATGGCCAATGTCACAATGAGTCTAGGAGGACACTCATTACATTCATGGAGATCAGAAAGGGAAAAGTTTAGAAACAGAATCCTCTAGGAGTTTCAATATGAAATAAGCTTTGTGAACTATACCGTGAAGGAAACTCTGAAGACTTGTAAGGCTAAGATCAGCAGTTATTGAACTACTAGTCTAAGAAATAGTTAAACCTCACGAAAGGGCTCATAACCCTCACATAGTATATGTTTGCTCTAAGAATTAGACAGCAGACTCAAACAATATATAGATTAGACGTCAGCTTTCCTGAGGCTGGCTCTGAGATCTTGGGCAAGTTTTGAGCTTTAGTTTTCTCATGATGAAATAGTTGTAATTATTAATGGCCTTCATACCACAGTAGTATTATAAAAAAATAAATTGGTCTTTGCAAGTAAAATGTACAGAATAATCCTAATTAGGAACCTGCTTTTGATAAAGGCCAGTTAGTTTTTGAATAATGTAAGCTCAATTTTTTTTATTCCTTTCTACATGTTAGTGTTAGTGAAATACCCAGTCCCTTCTTCCTTCTCTACATTCACTGGCCTCTAAAAGGTCTTATGACACACTTCAGAAAAATATTCTAGATATTTTCTTTTATGTATTTAGTCCAAGGTTTGCAGAGTCTACAGGGACTATTCTAGACTTTCATCAGGAATAAATGCATGCATACATACGCAAAACACAAATTCACACCTATGCACATATTTCATAAAAAAATACCCCATACAATAAATTCTGATATTCTATTACAGTCTCTTTCCTAAAATACTGGTAGCAAATAAGTAAATTTACTTTATGACTTACTAGTGGGAGTTTGTACACACAATTAAAAAAAAACTCTTAATTCATTCTTGGATTAATGAAGGTTACCAGAGTTGAAAATTTGTACTATCTGTCTAGTCTTTCATAGATTTTTCTTTTATTTACTTTCACTTAGGCATTTTGACATTGGATTGTTTGGAATGGCAGTATAAAATTAGGTTACATGAAAAGAGATAACAAACATTGGCAAAAGTGGTAGAGAAAAATGAGCCCTTGTACAGTGTTGGTGGGGATGGAATATGGTCTAAAAATGTAGCTGTAGAAGTACCATATGGTATAGCTACCCTTAGTTGAGTATTTAAAAAAATAGAATCACTATCTTAAGGAGAAGTCTGCTCTACTATGTTCACTGCAAAATTACTCGTAATAGCCAAGATATAAAAATTTTCTACATTTGTGTCATATGCAGGGATAATGAAAACAAAACAATGTTATATACATATGTCTCACATCATGTATAATATCCCAAATATATATGTAAAAAGAAATATTTGTTCTTAAAATAGAAGGAAGTTCACCTGTGATAATTTAGATGAACCTGAATGACACTACAGTAAGTGAAATTACCTATACAAAAGCAACTATATTAAGAAGTCTATTATTTATGATTTTAACAACATAAAGCCCTCATTCATAAAAGCAGAGAATAGAGCAGTTGTTGGATGGTAAAAGAGGGAGGCGTGGTCAACATCTGCAAATTTTCATAAGACAATTTCTGAGGATGTAAAACACGGTGAGGCAACAACAGTTGTAACACTATAATTCTTATTTCAAATTTTCTCAGAGGGAATCTTAGATCTCACACACCAAAACAGGAGCTGTATGAGGAGATGAACTTATTGCGTGTACTAATTAACTTGATGGCAGTAATCATTTCACAGTGTAAATCTACATCAAATCACATTGTACCCTTAAAATTACATACAGTTTCATTTACCAAATAAACCTCAATAAAGCTTAAAGCAAAAAAGAATCAACATGGTAGAATTTACAATAGTATGGGTTTTAGGAATTTTTTAATCTTGTACAGAACCTCATATGATATTTCACTTACAAAATTCCTGGCTTAACTCTTAGGTCCTAGATGAGGTATAAATAAACCCTACTTTTTTGTTATTATTTTGTTTTTTCTAAGAAAATTAATAAACCTTCCTAAGATGAGGTGGGTTTGTGTGTGTGTGTGTGTGTGTGTGTGTGTGTGTGTGTGTGTGTGTGTGCAGGGTCTCCTTATGCAGCTCGGACTCGCAGTGATCCTCCTGATTTCTGCCTCCCTAGTGCTGGGATTATAGACATACACCACCACGCCCGGACTCTATCACTGGCTCACTGCACCCTGGGGAGGGCTTGGCACAGCACGCCGTGCCAAGAATCAAACCCTGGCCCCTAAGCTTACTTAAGCAAGTGCTTAGTCCTCTGAGCTATACCGCTGGCCCTTCAACCTTTCTAAGATAGAACAGACCTATGGAAGAAATTTTGTGATTTAGCCTCACTACTATATTTGTCTTATGTTGCATATTTCCAATATTTGTCATTGTTCCAAATTCTTCTCTTTTTAAAGTTACATGGGTTACTTCATTTATTTAATATTTAATATTATTTTAATTATATGTTTTGGAGGGTCGATATAGCTGCATGGTTGTCATTGTGGCCAAGTCAAAAGAATAAAAGAATATTGAGTAGTCTTTCTCTCATCCTGACCTACAGCCTCCCAGGGCTCTACTCTCTGGAACAAAGTGATGAAATCAGTTTCTATGTTTCCTTCCAGATATATGAAAAGTCTCAGAATACAGAAAGATATGCTCTCATGTACTAAAATTGTTTATGCTCCACCTATCTAATTAGGAAGCCATTCTTTCTATCTCTGTCTCTCTCTTTCTCTCTCTCTGTTTCTCTCTCTTCTGCCCTCTTCATCCTTCCCTCCATATATCTATAGCTATATCAACCTCTATCTATCTATCTATCTATCTATCTATCTATCTATCTATCTATCATCTATCTATGTATTTGTACATGTTCTTTGTTATTTTTCATATAGCAAACAATGGTTCTCCACTAAGGATAGTTTTTAGCCAAAACTTTCCTGTTTTACATTTTATTTTTCAATATTCATAATTATAAATGGTGCCAATTACAACCAATACCACAGTAAATACCCTAATCCTAAACCTATTATGCATATATGCAAGGATTTTTCCAAGGACAAATTCTTTTTTTTCTATATTTTTTTTATTAATTTCATTGAGAAATAAATAACAGCTAGACAGTTTCAAAGCAGGATAGTAGGACAGTTACAATAATTAATACATTGCATATTGTTGTCTTCATAGTAGTTATTCATAGTACAAGATGCAGACATGATATCCTGTCCAAACACTATTAGTACAAATCATTCTTCTCATTGAAGTAAGAGAAAGTAGCTGTATATCTATCCTAACTGTTTTGTATATGCAGATATAAAATGGTGCTTCATTGATATCCCTGTTTTTCATTTATTTTTGTCACAGATGGGCATTTCATTACCATTTAAATACTGTAGATATGTGAATTAAGCAAAAAAAATTCCAATATAGTCCAGTAGTCAAACTGGGTTACCTGTAGGACTGTGCAGACCTCAAAAGTCATCTCCGAAATTACTGGACTCCAGACCATGTTCCAAGGACAAATTCTTAAAGTAGGGTTTCTAGATATATGATTTGTGGTTTTGATAAATATTACCAAATGGAACCCTCGTGGGACTGAACAACTTATGCCTCCAATGTTACCTGAACTGGTAATGTACGTGTTTCTGTGCGCCATTCTAAATCATTTATAAAAATTATGTGGTAGATATCTCATTGATATTAAATGCTTAAAATAGAAATTAAACTTGGTCTTAGGCACAGTAAAGTGTGACAACAGGCAGAGCTCCCTGTGATCATGTCGTATAAAAAAAGGAAGATAAAAAGTGGAGAATTTGAAAATTTCTAATCCAAAAACTATAGTTTTAACTGAAAATAGGTTCCCTGGGTGGAGCAAATGAGGCCGGAAGGGAGGAAAAGGGAGAGAGAGTGAGGGTTTGCTTCCAGGGGTGGAGTCAGTAGCAGCTCAGCAAAGGAAGTATAAAGGAGAAACTAATGACAGCAGCTAAAGAAATATAGGAGACATCGATGAGTACATCGCATAGCGATATTTAGGGAAGCAACAATTGTTTCTTTGGGGCAAAGAGAAGGATTCCAGGCAGATTTCAGGAAATTAAGTGACAAGTTTTCTAGTGGGTCCTACTGCAAAGAAAAATACACACTGCACCAATGTAATATAGGATTTAATAGATTTTAAAAGATGAAAAGTCCTTCCTAAAATAGATCATACAACCAAACTATAACCCTACATAATTAGAGTATAATTATCACACAACAAAGGAGATTATTATATGTAAAGGCAAAGATTTCCGTTGCTTTAACCTTCATAAGAGTGTAATACAATTAACAAAACCTCCTTTAAATATCTTGTACTAATGCAGCCAATTTGTTTATGCAATGAGCCAGTTTCAAACATGAGAAGACTATTAAATGCTCGGTAGTATTCACAAAATGTGTGCCTTTGGTTAACACAGTCAGGCTATTCATGGACAGAAGGAATGGTTTTCTGGCAGCCCTCATGTGAGGTGCTATATTAACTGACACATATTAAGATACTGACCAAAATACAAGGAAAAATAAATGGAATAGCAATCAGTGTAGTGTTTTATCTGTTTTTTATTTTTGTATTTAGTACAGTGTTTACAGGGTCCAACTATGTAGATCGAACTCATAGTGATCATCCTGTTTTCAGCCTCTGAAATGGTGGGATTACAGGCATGCACCACCAGATCCACTCTCAATCATCGTGTCAGTGCGCCCCTGGGGTGGGCCCCACAAGGCCCACCAGGGATCGAACCTGGTCACTGCATTCTGCCTAAGCAGATGCTTTAACGCACTGAGCTATCTGTCTGGCCAGGTAGTGTTACCTTGCCAATATTTTAAAATATTGTTATGTAACTGTTAACATTTGAGAAGATTTTGAAGGGACCAAAATGATGTTGAAATAAAATAGAAGCTACAGATACAAGAAGCTAATTATAGCAAATTATCATATGGATAAAGTAACAAGAAAAAAATTGCTTAAAAAGAGATGCAGGAGAAATGTGATAAATTGCTGGCTAATAGAGGACAGACAAGATCAGCACTTGATGTCCAGAAAAGTTATTGTAGAATAAACGACCTTGAAACAGGACTCAGCCTGGCTGTTTCTAATGACAGACAGTCGATGCAAGAGGCTTGCTGTGTACCGGAGAATGCAGGGAATATAGATGGGACGTGACACACAGGATCAAACTGTCATAAGAAATGGAGCCCATCTTAGACATGACTTTGGCCATTGCTTTATAGATGTGAAAACTGAAATCCAGAGAAAGAAAATGATTAGCTGGACTAAAACTCAGAACTGTGGATTGTGAGTCCTGAACAGAGAACTAGTAGTAGCGGTCATTCTTCTTAGCCACACATATTATTCCCACTTATGATCATCCAGCAGATCCTTCAAAATCAGGAACTGCAGTTTATCTCATTCATGAATGTTATTCCTTACATACTCATGTAACTAAAGCAAAGAGCTGGAAATGACTTCAGGACTCACAGAGTAAGGGCCCAGCCATCTCACAGAGGGGGAGGCTGAGGCTTCAGCGGTTGCTGTTTACTTATATTCGGCCAAGAACAAAATTAACAGAATACTTCCCACATGTTATTTAGCTGTCTACATTTCTTTCCTATAGTTACTGGTGTGTGTGTGTGTGTGTGTGTGTGTCTGTCTGTCTGTCTGTCTGTCTGTGTGTGTGTGTGTGTGTCTGTGCGTACATTCAGTTTTGACATTTACTCAGATGTCACTTGGCCTTTCTATTTAGTTGTTGCAGGTGAAAATCTGCTACTGTACGCATGCCTTGATGACTTCCACAACTTAAATCATTTTCATCTTTTCACTCTACCAACGTCTCTGGCTTTCAGTCACCCACCACGTACTGATGAACCTAAAGATTTGCAGACAGGTGGCTGTTACTGCAATTCTTTCCTGGCATAATTTTAAATGAAAATTAAATTATGTTTTAAATGGCCCTCAGGATATTCAGCTATGGAGATATTCATATAATTTCCACATTTAGAAGGCTTATTGACCAGTTAGACACTTGCTGCCATTTGATAAGTATATTTTATACAATTCAATCATTTTCTTTCTCCATCACAGTCTTTTTGTGAATTTGCTGTCAGTTTAAGGTGGCCCCAGAGAAGTGACTTTTACTATTTGCAGTTTCTCTGTTGTTTAATCAAATAGGTGGAATCAAGGTTGTCTGCTCTGAACTGCATCTAACCAGGGATTCTTAGAGGGTGGAAATGTCAGCTCATCTATTGGGAGCCATTGCAGAGCCAGCTGGAGCTGCCGGAAACATTTTTAATTACCACTGTGTTCTTTAAATGTCTTAGTCAGTGTGCTGTCTTTGAAAAAGAGAAAGATAAATAAATACAAGTAAATAAAACAGAGAAGAAACCCAATAGAATCCAATTTTTCTTTCAACTTCCCTTGGTGGATGAAGCATAGGAAACTTCCCTTCGCTTATTCTTTCCCAAGCCATAGTTCATGGCTCCAATGCACAAATCACTGGCTTTTCATGGATGTCCTTTTCTGAGGATCGATTTCTGTGAGTAGCCTCTCAGATCTCAGTCCAGCTTGCATTATCAGGTGAGACACTGAAGTGAGCATGGCTCAATTATTTGAAAATCATTCTGCAAATTAAGTTCCATAATCTGAGGTGTTGCCAAGGACTTTTTCCAGAATGTAAGCTTATTTTAGGACAGTGATGAGTGATGCCGGACTGTACACAAGTTTCCCATTACGCGGATGCTTTCAGCTCTTTCCTTACACTTGGTTTGCCTTTAACCTCATTCTTTCAATTCAGTTTGTTTTGCTCGGCTTTGATAGTCCTCTAGCAATCTCCGTAGATACGGCTTAGCTGTGAACATTGTCCATGCACCGCAGAAATGTTCTCACTGGACATACAATGCAAAATATCCAGTAGGTTCCAGGCACACTCTTTATAGAGCAAATTAAAAAATATCACTATGATTCTAATAACGTAATAGCACGTAAATTACTCTAAAGTCATATTTATATTTGTGAGAGATGATTTTCACTAAAATTATTTTTCTTTATTATATGATTAAATGGAATTAATTTAAGACCAAGCTTGTTCTGATAATAATTCTAATGTTAAATTCCTTTAATAATAACACCATAGAATATATTCTTTAGCAAGCTGCATACCACTAGCAGGAGGGTTACAGATGCTAACTGTAATGTCATTAAATGTGTATTGTGCTTTTTAATGAGATATTTATTATTCTCATCAAACTCCTTAGAAAAACCTGGGAGAAATGTGTTTTAAACAGAATTTGCATTAGCATGACTTAAAAGAATTGTAATTTTCAGAGGGGGTGGCAAAGCAGTTGCTATTGTGGGGTATTTCACCAAACACCTAAATCCTAACACATTTCCCTTCACAATGTATTCCTCATGTCATAGCTATACCATACACATTTATAGAATTGTTTTGTTTTTTGAAATGAATCTTAACATTCTGATCATAAATGAAAGTATTTTCAGTAACGTATTGTCAAACTTTGTTTCAGATAATATGGTTTGTGTCTGGATTTCTCTCAAAACCTCATGCAATCAGGGAGGGCAGGCTTTCCACAGACAACTGAATCTAGAGTTTGTAATTGATTCGTGGTCCAATGTGAGGACCATGGAAAGTGGTCAGTTTGAAAAAAAAATCATTATACATGACTAGTGTAGGTCCAGCTGCCCAGCTTCTCAAGTACTGGGATGACAAGTACGTACCCTGTACTTAGCTTATGATAAAGTTTTAATGTAAATGTACGGTGCATTGCAAAAGCAGAGTAAGGTGGCTATTAGCCCAGTTGAAAAAACAGATAAAGCTCCCTACAAAGATTTGAATTGAGGCCCAGTTTAGTATTAGCAACTTTATTAGTTGGTGTATACTATCTGATTTCATTTCCAGTTATATAATTTCCACTTTTTGATTGGTATTTTATAGACGATAAAAAAGAATCAAAAATAATTCAGTCACCTGTCCAAATCCATACAACTTACATCAGGCATACTTTTTCTTCAACCTATAGCCATCACATTCTTAAACTTGTTATCCTTCTACCATATTGCAAGTCCTTCTCCAATTCCTTAAAGTGAATTGGGAATCATGCTGTACTTACTTGTTAAATCTGTGCAACTACAAAGCATGTTAAATGTCACTCAATTGATGTTGGTAAAGACTACCTGTGCCAAGGAAATTCTGAAGATGATCCAATATAGAACAACATTCGGCTAAGTACAAATTGGCAAAATGATCCAAATCTCTTTTTTACATTAAAAAATCATTTTTCATAGAAAATATAGGTCCTTTAGATGTAATAAGAAGTGGAAATCTGGGACAGTTGGGTTGTGTCACTCAAACAGATTTTGAAGAAATTCCTTGGCCAACTTTGCTTCATCTTTCACACTTAAAGACTTCTGTCATTACTTGGCCCAGATCAAACTGGCATGCTCTACTGGGTAAATTTATATTCTGACAATCTGGGAAATTTCACTAACACATATACACACTATGCATGCTCACTTCCATTGTACAAATATTTATTGTGCACCTTCTGTACACAAATTATTGTGCTAAGCTTGGTGTATTTTTTCCAAGAATGAACCTATCTACCACTTTATAGGACAGTATCAAAATAAGTTAGTAAGTAAAAGAAAATGACTAAAGGGACATTGACTTAAATTCCAGCATAACAAAGAGACAGAAAAACTGAATGTAGAGAAACAAATATCCGGTTTCTGAAAAAAGGTGCTTGCTCTAACACAGATAGAGAGATGGTAGGTAGCCAAAATAACAGTCACCATACAAGAATAAAAGTAGGTAAACCATTGGCTGTGGCTGATAGTCTGGGGCACACTTCTCCAAAAGGAGGTTGATCCTGATTGCAGTATATAAAATAGGAGATCAAACTTGAAAAGAAGTTTAGAAAATATGCTAGATAAGGGTATTAAGTAATACTGCAAAGTTGTTGTTTGAAGTAACTGGGAGGTTTGAGTATCTTAGAGAAGAAATGAACACAATTAATGGTGCATGCTAGGAAGCTATAGTGAATGGAGTGTAGAACGTTTGGACTGAAGGGAGAAGAATTAGTGAGTGAGGAGAAATATTTGATCATTACTTAGCAACAGTGTGAAGAACTGCACCCTACTGAGAGGAGACATATGAATATGAACAGAGATAGTACGAAGGTCTTTGTATGGAGTACAATAGTCCTTAGTACCATCACGCTATGTGTTAAGTGCAAGACATTCTTTTGTATTTCTTAGGAAGAAAGGAAAAACGACCAAACATTCTTGGTATCAGTTGTTGGTGAGAACTCAGACTACTCATGCACTGATGATAAAGGTGTAAATTGGTAGAAATCATTTTGCAGAGCTCTGTTATATTATCTGTAGAAATACAAAGTTTCATTGTACTCTTATACATACTCATTGACTTCTGGGCTAATGTGTAACATAGCACACATGTCATACATTGAATTAGCTTTCCTGGATATTTTCAGCAATTATGCGTGCGTGCGTGTGTGTGTGTGTGTGTGTGTGTGTGTGTGTGTGTGCTCATGAGGGTTCTCAGTAAAGGACAAGAAAGTCAATATGCTGATATGAAATATCCTAAAAAAAGTGTTTTGTTAAATGATGTGCTGTTGTGTTCTAATATTGTCATTTTCATTACTGATATACTTCATATTTAAAAAGTGTAGATGTTCAGTCTATTAAAACAACATGTGTATGTCTTGCATTATGGAAAATGACTCAGAATTAGTTGTATAAGTCCTTAAATCCAGTCTGGCCTTGCCTCATGTATCAATTAAAAATGCATTACAGGATAATGGTCAGTGCATACTTTGCTACATGGATAAATGCCAAAATAAACACAATTTAAAAGTTTGTAAAATTTAATAGGAATAGGAGCAGTCTAAATCACAATGAAAATATGTAGTCCATAGTTTTCTTTTGGGTTAGCTCTGATTTGTCATTTGCAAAATATTTGGAACCAACACTAGTGAACTCGTACCCTTGACCTCAGCTTTTAGTGCAGTGAGATTGAACAATGAATCTTAATAGATTGTCCTATGAGTGCTCCATATGAGAGTTTTCAGCATAAAACAAAGTCTTATGCTCACAAAGAGAATTAAGCCCCCTTTGTTATTTGTTCTTCACAAAAGGTGACTTCTTCAAAACCAGGTCCTTGAGTCTTGAGAGGAAAGAGTGGAAGCAAGTGCTCACCAAGGAAAGCAGTGGCACGCAGGACTTCCACCCGGACAGGAGAGGTCTCTCTTCTGAGCTCGCTGCTAACTCTTCTTCCACGTACTGCATCTACTTTTACTATTCAAATGCAAAACCCATGAAGAGAACATGCTTAGCATCTGGGGTCCGATTACAATACATGGCAGCGATCTGTTTTCTTCTGCAATGGGCGGACAATTCATGCTGAATCAGAAGGGTCTGTTAGTATGTATAGTTTTAGCAAAGTGTTCAGTTCCAATGATCATTCATGTAGATATCCATACTAGTGGAGGAGAGCAATGGTATAGGCCACACCAAATTCATAGAACATAATATATTGTGTAATTGTATATATTCTTATTTTATATGTTATTAACTCATAACCCACATGTCTTGGCAAAAGATACAACCTATAAAACCAGAACCAAATAGAGATCTTTCCCTAATGATATTCTTGTCAGTTTTTAAATCCATGTTGTATTATTATAATCGTGTTCTTGATTTGATACAGAAAACATTCCCAAGATGCATTAGCTTTCCTCATTTTCACCTTTCCAATACTAAGGAAGTTAATTGTATTGTTTTAAAAGGCTTCCTGCAGGGCTGCAAACAAGCTGAGTAAATAAAAATAGCATGAGAGAGTAAATACTGTCCTTACGTGATATTATTTCCTCCTTAATTATGTAAATAGGGACTCTAAAATAATTATAAGATGACTGTTCCTACTTAATGCCACTCTATCAGTATACAATTTACTTCCATCTTTTTAGGGCTACCTGGCATCTGGGCTCTGTTAGATTTTCTGCCCTCTTCCTTGTTACTATTTCATTTGTTTGGTAGAAGACATCGGAGAATAAGTGAAGTAAAGGACAGCAAATCAGCCTCACAAATGTATATCTGAATGTGAGGATTTTTAAAATATTAGGCATCTGTATGATATGTGTTCCTATTATGACTAATGTCCAAGATATGAATAGCCTTCTCCTAGCCCTTTTTCTGAAGTTATAAAAAGAAAGAAAGAACCGATAGAAGGAAAAGGTGGTGCTAAATAGGTAGGACTGAACTACTTCATTTTACTTTTCACTTTCAGATGCAGTTTTCTATTGCACTTTAAAAATCACATTGGAGTCCTTGGGTCCTCCTTCTAATCTCTGGCTATTCATTCAAATTGGATCATCTTGTGAACTTTCAGGTTTAAACAGTAGTAAGGGTGAGGCATATAAGAGGGAGAAAAAAATGTATTTATTGCATCGAAGTTGTGTTGTGCTCTAGACACTATGTCAGATGAATTTTGTTTCATCCATTTAATAATCAGAATACTGTCAGGAAAGGACATCTTTTGTTGAAGCTCAGAAAAGTTAAGTAATGCACCACATTTCATATTGTAATAGGTAACAGAGTTATAATTATAATTCAACTAACTCATCCAAGTCTTAGGATTTTTCCAATACTCATTTTTGAAAAGTGGCTAACTATAAATGTGACTAACTATAAATTAGCAGCAATTGTTTGTATTGTCTGTTTTGCTGTCATGAAAACATTAAATTTATCTTAAAATAGTCTAACTAGAAAATGTTCTAATGTGGACTATACAATTATCTCAGCAGAATACTGAAAGAAGAATGTAGCTTGATTCTAATATAAACTATTCCAAATAAGTGGCCTTAACTCTGAAAATGATGTTAAATTTCTGTTTTGTGCTTCGACAATAAAATAAATGAGACTAGGTAACTTTGAAAACAACACAATTTATTATAGCACTGGAGACAAGGGAGTCCGAAGTCACTGTGTGGGTCATCTTGATACTTTATCTCATCAGGGAAAATTAGAGGGAAAGACCAAGAAGGAAAGAAAGGGGGATATCTGAGAGAGAGAAAAAGGGAAGTGAACTCATCCTTCTGTGAGGAATCCACTCCCAAGTGCAGGCCTTGCCCTCGCATGAGGACTGATCTCATCTCATTTTCTCTCATTGGATATCACACCTCAACGTGGTAGCCCTCAGATTCCAACACCTGCCTTTTAGGGCTGACTCTCTGGACATGGCCACTTCTCACACTGTGTACGGAAGTAGAAATGCTGCAGTTATGAACACGGGAAGTCAGGGGAAGGGTCCGTTCTGGAACAAAGGCCAGTCAGATGTACTCATCAGTTCTCCTTGCTCAGAAGCCCAGGAATTCACTCCCACCCCTCCTTTCAGTGGCTCCCTCTTCTACTTTAACAGTTCTGTGTGAGAGTGGACTGTACGAAGCTCACAGAGAACTGACTCAGCCACGGAGAGTTCAAACGTTTAGTTGGAGCAAGAACCTGGAAGTGTAGGTTATTATTTTTGTTTTTTATTTAAATTATTTATGACTTTCAAATTAAGATGGCAAGATTTCAGATATAGGATTTTCTGCTTCCAGTCAAGTCAGTTAATACTATAATTTACTGTGTTAATGGTATCATTTGTCCTTCCCGATCTCACCCTACTTGCAAAGCTAGCAGTTTAAAAGGGGTTGCATAAACTTTGCTTCAACTAAGGAGGAGAAGGGCTGTGATTATAAATAATGCACTTTGCAGAATAAATAATGCACTTTGCAGAATAAATAATGCACCTCACAAAATTTAAATCAGGGTACTTAGATATCGACTCTGAAGACATTTTGGCAACCCTGATGGCATTGCCATTAATATGTGACTCTAAAGAGCACTAAAGTACTTAATGCTATATTTCATATCACATTGTACATAATTGCAAAAGTGAATTTTCACATTATTGAAGTAGTAGGTCAGAATATAATCCAGTCACTTGTTATTAAGGATAGCTGCAACAATAAGATTACTAGTAAACTGCATATATTTTCAACCACAGTAATTCTAATGAAAGTTTTCACATTTGAGTTACCAAAGGTTAAGATCACCCTATCAGCATTTGTTCTTTGTAGTCTATCTTTAAAATTCTGCTTTTTTGTTTACGGGCATACTCATAAAAATCACAAATTACAAGAAGACATAAAGAAACAGCATCAACTTTGATCTCAATGTTTCTTCTTCTGAAACTCCAAAAAGGGGTTTTGAATCTACAAAGTTTTCATGCCATCAATGATGAGAAGCTTGGTGGCTGCCACAGTAACTGCTCCATAATTATATCTGCAATACTCCACCTGGTTTATGCCTACAATCTATATCCTAATAGCAGTCAACAGGTCACAGGTCACAAGTTAATAAAAACACCATTAATGTCCCCCTGTGACTAAGAAAGAGAGATATTCATCTTACTAGGCCATGGTGAGCCAACACAATTTCCTTGGCTGTTAGCGTAATTAACCGGGCTGTCCAGCAGAGCTCCCTGGAGGATAGCGCTGGCCTAGGATGACCTTGGAGCTGTGCACTTGGTGATGCTACGCTAGAAGGCACAGCTTGTCCAGGGTTTGGGTCAGCCCTGAGTCGGGTTCTCATGCTGATACCTGCTAATGTAACCACAAGGAACTCTGAAAGTGTTGTATTGTTTCTGTTTTTCTAGGTATAGGTAAAGCAATAGAAATCAGCAATAGGAACTAGCCATGAAACTTGCCATTGTTTTGATGGATCCAACTTCCCTTTGCCCCTTTTCAGACACAAAACTCTCAACATTATTTTTTTATGAACACAATAGTACTGTTGTGGATTTCCAAGTTCTCTCCTTACTAATCAGAACCTAAAATACCAATATTAAACTTTGGCAATATTTCGCCACATTAAAACTTAACTTCTTTTTAAGTATTTGTGTTTTTAATTTTAAAACCGTGGAGCACTTTTTTCTTTCCCAGTAAAGGGTGAAAGATGGAGATTCGGAACCTGAGCAAAGCTGAGGGCTGCTGTCACTCATCACTGGGGTAACACGCTGCCACCTTCTGTCCTTGCAGTAATTAGCTGTGTTCACATCAGAAATTGTACATAGGGAATCAAACGCTGGAATGTCACTGAAGAGATAAGGTCTGTTTCTTCTTCAATCACAGCTTTACCATTTCTATGTGGGGATCCTAATGGTCTCTTTCAGTTTTACAATCAAATTTTTTAAAAATATAAAACTTCAGTGAATAACATTATTAATTCATCTGCAGTTCTCATCTGGTTTTGCATATTTTGTCAACAGTCTCAGATGCTTTTTAAAAAGAAGGAAGAGGTAGGCATGGATTATACTTTTCCCCTCCAGCCTGACATGTAACAATCAACATTAATTCTTGCTACATCTTTTCTTCCAAAAAAAAAAAAAAAAACTGTCTGAATTCTTTGTGTTTTTCAATTTTATAGATTGAGTTGTGTGCCTACAGGCACCATCCTAAACTGCATTTCAGAGTGGGGTGACTTCATGTGGAGACAGGATGTTGAACGAGGTTATGAAGTTAGACTGTTAGGGTAATGCCTAACCTAATCAGACTGATGTTCTCCTAAGAAAGAAAAGCTAACACACAAAGAGATTCTAAGGGTGTGCACACAGGTGAAAGGCCATCTGCAGGCACATGGAGAATGCCGGGGAATGCGCAGGCCAAGGAGAGGGAAAGAACAAATCAACCTGGTCACTCCTTGGTCTTGGACTTTTAGGATTTAGCACTGTAGAACCTAAATTTCTGTTGTTTTAAACTACTCCATCTGTAGTAACTTGTTATGGCAGTCCAGCAAACCAACCCAAGGCCCATCACATTATTCAGCTGCTTGCTCTCAAATGTCAATACCTAGTACTGTAGCTTCCCCATTTGGACAGCTGCACAGGTGCCATCTGCACCCCTGCGCCATGGCTGATGCACCCCTTCCCTCTGCAGTGCTCATTTAGGTCCTTCGGAATCTTCTGCTAAGACAAGCGATGGAAGATGGAACATGATCTGCCTACTTCGGGAGCATGATTAACAGTGTTTCTCTACTTATGTCACTATATCTAGAAATTATTTTCTCTGTCTTAGAAGATTTAGCATATACATTAAACATCCTTTTAAATTGTCAAATCACTATCAAATGTGATTGTATCCAAAATTCTCTTACTATATATATATCTCTTACTATATATTACTATATATATATATATATATATATATATATATATAATACTATATATATATTTAATGCTAGTATTATATATATATATATATATATATATATATATATATAGGCATCTGTATCTACTGTATAGTGTTTCTCTATATAGTGTCTATATAAATTGCACATATACTATATATATCAAATAGTATATATAGTGTGTATATATAATGTTTATATATACTATGAAGAATCCTCTATATTAGTTTCTCTAGTGACTGTACTAGTGTACGTCCCCATCAACAATGTAGAAGAGTTCCTTTATCCATTCAGTCGAGTCTGTTCTTATTATTATATGATTTCTTGATGATAGCCATTCTTTCTGCAGTAATATTGTACTAATAATTTGAGGGGAGTAAAATATATCAAAAATTATGCAAAAGGCTTGAAATTTTTGCACTTTGTTTCAAAAATCTTTTCTTGTATTATAAAAGTATATACTTTCTAAAAGCTTTAAATATTTCCTTTTAGATTTTGTTTTATATAATCTGAAATTTATATTCCTGTATGGTATGATATAAAACATCTCGCTTTACTATTTTTCGGATTGCCAATTGTTTCCACATTATTTGTTAGAAACCCCATGCATTACATTTTTATTTAAAAGACAGCACCTCATATACTAAATTTCCATGTCCAATTGAAGGTAAATTAAAAATGTTAATCCAGCATATAACGTGTGCACCACTGCACTAGTGCCCCATTTTGTAATAACAATGGCTGTATGGCAAGTCTTGACATTTGGGAGAAAAAGCTGATTCCCCCTTTAAAAAAAAGTTGAATCCATCTGACCCTTACAAAATTGTGTAAGGTATTCTGGAACTTTTGTACTTTTAGTATTTGTCTAGATTTATTGAGTTCTAATTTGTAAAAATTTGTAAAGTATGTCATGTGATGCCTTACAGATGGATGTAGACACTATGAAAGATTACCACAATTTGGATAATTCACATCTCCTTTACCTCACGGAGTTGCCATCATGTGTGGTAGTGCATGTGTATGTAGTGATACACAGAACCTATACACTGAGCAGATTTTAATTGTGCAACACAGTATTAACTGTAGATGTCAGTCCGTATATTGCATCTCCACCATAAATCTTCACAAGTGAGTAAAGCCTTATGTGCTTTAACTAATATTTCATCTCTCTCCACTTTTTAGGCCCAGCTAGTTATCATTCTACTCTGTGCTTTTGCATGCTTAACAAAGAGAAATGAATACTATATGATCTTATTTGTATGGGAAATTTTCGAATGAGGACCTTCACAGTTTTAAATATAACTTAATGCATCAATTCTTTAAAAAATCCTTGTTGACATTTAAAGAGAATTAGATATTTTAAATCTAGTTTACTATATGTGTATTTTTACATTACTGAAGAGACACACTATTGCTCTATATTTATTTCTGCTTCTAAATACTTTCAAATATCTTTCCAGTCACATTTTAACAAGTCTTCAGTGTAACTTTTTCTCTTAGATAACATAACTTCTACAGTTACTATATATGGTCGGAGAAAATAATCACATTTTCTGTTTGTATTCATATAGAATATTGTTTACATATATTGAATGTTCTGCCTGGTAAACTTATTAAATATTTTCTTATACATTCCACTGTTTTATGCATGCAGATAACATATAAATAACGAAAGATATGTTTATTTGTATGTTATGGTTGTATATGGAGTCTGGTCACTGAACTATGCAATCTATGATCAGATTTTCAATTTTTTTCTTGTCTTGCTGTACTTCACGAGACTTCCAAAATGATGCTGCATAGAAGAGATGTGCATGTGCACTCACATTCACTTCATTGCTTTAAAGCGAGACTTTCTAAGGATTCAGCCAGACTTTTGATAATAGGTAAAGACCCTCTGTGAAGGTCTTTCATTCTTCCTAAGACCTCAAAGCATGCTGGGGACATAAGAGGTCCCAAGCAATAGTCAGCTCCCATTTTCCAGCCTGTTTTGACGGAGCATATGAGACCTATTGCGTCCCAAGTAAAGGTGCAGTGTCATCCTGCTACTTGAGGTGAAGCACACTAATCACACCTCTGAAAGAAGTCAAACTTCCTCTGTCTCCACCTGCTTCAGGAAGTGGGCCCAGCATGGCTCAGCTGCCCTTTTTTCTAGTGTTTCCCCTCCTGAAACATTGAACATCAATATAATTATTAAATGCAGCTTTGTTATTTAATTACTGTCCACCACATTTTCCTGGCATTCCTGGTTGATCACACATCATCGCATGCAATCATCTCACTTTGGAGTCACTTGTTTGTACCCACCCCACTGACGCATCTGACGCCACGTTTCCTACCTCTGCCCTTCTGGAGTATGGAGTTGGTTCTCATGATCTTCACACAGCTGTGTAATGGGCCCACACCATTAGCACCAAGGGCACTTCATGCTAGAGGATGGTACAAAGCGCTACTGCTCAAGAATAGTGCTCCAGATATGTCAGTGTGGCCAAAGGAACAAACAAAATAAAAGATTGTTGAGAAATAGTATGCAAGTGTGCTTCGAGAAACAGTGGGCTTCAGCCAAGAGTAGGTGAGTATTGGTGAGAGGAAGGCCTTCACACCTAAGGCACTAGAACATCATGTAGAGTCCCACAGTCATTAGTGTGCATATGATTAACACAGGAGAGCAGGTAATTTTCAACAGTGATGTTGAATTCTGAATGACAGATTATTATGGTTTATATCTAGATGTCCTCCAACAGTCCCATGTGCATTTAGGTGGGGTTGGAAGATGACTGGATTGTTATGGCTCATAGCTGACTAGTGGCTAGTGGATAGTGCCATTTGGAGGAGGCAGGTGTGAGGGAACATGGACTAGAGGGGTTCATCTCCCTTCGCAAACAGTCCCTTGATGCTTTCTCTGGTTTCTGACCAGAAGTCCTTAGAGATTTTTCTTTGGCCACTTTCCTTCCACTAGCCCTGCCTCCCTGCCTTGGAGGTAGCTGAGTATAAACTTAACCTCTACAAAATAATAGCCAAAATAAATCTTTCCTTCTTTAGGTTCTAAGTGTCATATGTTGCATCACACTGACAAGAGAAGTGACAAAGATATAAAAATCTTGAAAAATCTTGTTTTCACACAGCAGCAATTCACCACTGCATTTTTAATCTTGATTGTGAACTTGGCTGGGTTACAAGGTTATTAGAGAAGTGTGTAGATTGTGCGGGCACTATCCTCATCAGTGAGCTAGACCACCAATGAGCTCATAGATGAATGAGCTATAAATTAGGTGGCAAGATCTACTTGGTAGAAGTGGGTCAGTGGTCTGTGTTATCCATCATTCCTAGCCCCTCTTCTGGGGCTCCACTCTGTTTCTTGGATACCATGAGTTAGGTAGTCTTTCTGCCTTGTCCTTGCGCCATCTTGTTTCTGCATGGCACCAGCTTACTGCAGACTGAAACCCTAGAAAGTGTGAACTGCAATAAGTCCATCCTTTGCCATGAAGTTGTCAGGTCCTTTGGCCGAGTGATGGGTAAAGCTGACCAATGCATCTATGTATGAGAATACGTAGTGGACACACAGGTACATTACATACATTGAACATTTGGATTGT
Organism: Octodon degus; assembly: GCF_000260255.1. Classification (NCBI taxonomy): domain Eukaryota; kingdom Metazoa; phylum Chordata; class Mammalia; order Rodentia; family Octodontidae; genus Octodon; species Octodon degus. The sequence continues at coordinate 9,964,034 of NW_004524629.1, forward strand.
ATTATGTGTGTCACAGAATGTACTTGGTTAGAACAGGGACAGCCATGGTGTATATTCGTCACTGCATGTTATGTGCAACAGCCACTTAGTGTACTGAAGAGGGAGGCATCTGCAGGAACCAGCCAGAGGCAAACACGGGGCTTTAAATATAATTCTATGCTTTTAAATTTATCTTTGAGGATTTCAATACTGATCTATACCAAATAAGTAAAGGCTGAAGACTTGGGTCTAGGTTATTGAATACATTGTTAAATGGAAAGCATAGGGAATCAGATTAGAAATATATTTTTCTGTCAATTATATTAATAAATAGTGTGGAGAAATGGAGCACTTGGAAACATAGATATCTCACCATTTAAGTATTAAAACTTTGAAATTTGAGGTTGTATGGTTTTGCTTATGTTACTTTGCCAATATAAGAAAACACAAAATTAAGCCAGAAGCTACATCTCAGTGGGTTGTTCAATGGTTTTCCTCTATAGCGTCATGCAGTCAGGCAAGACCCAGAAAACTAGAATTTCTTAGAGTAATTTCATAATTTTACCACATCAGCATGAGATAAATGGCTTTTATCTCAAATGTCAAAGTATTATCTTGCACTCTTAGACATTACTCCTTTAAATCTCCACATTGAATACACCCAGATCTGTATCATCACACAACTCTTTATAATATAACCATTGTTCCATTGTTAAGGAAAGAATTGAAGTTCTAGAGATTTTTCTCTTCAGTGGATCTATTCCAGGACTGAGGTGTTTTACAGTCAATATTTTGCAGCAAAGCAGTACACTAAAGTACTTTTGAAGCATCAGGGAGTTGCAAGCCAGCAAATTCCTACAGTGTAAAACCACAGCCATTCCCTTTGAGCCATGCTGTTTAATTCCTGAAGCCTGCTATTTGGGTAATGTTAGAACACTCAGAATGTAGCTGAAGAGCTGTAATAGGTTAAAAAGTACTCATGTATGTGCTGGGCATGGGCAGAATGGGTGGTTTTATTTAGAAATGTGTCCATTTTCAGTAATTTCCTGGGTTTGTCAGTAATCATGTACTACACAGAAATATATAAAAATTCATAGAGTAACACATTTTTAAAATGCCTGAAGTAGCATATTTTAGGGAGCATAAGGACCTTTGTAGGGCACTTCCCAGGGAACTCTTTAGGATGAAAGCACTCACTATCTCCATGTCTGCAGAAGCTTCATTGCCAAGCCCGCTCTTCAGGAGTCACCATTAAGCCAAGGAAGGTCAGGCTCCCAAGGTTCTATTCACTTGGAGTAATAGGAACTCTCTTCCAATCATTAGTGAATGTGAGAATATATAGGCCAAGAATCCTTGTATCATAAAAGATAAGAGCTTCATCCTAGTTCCAGCGATGCTCATGTTGACTGAAGTTTCTGCTGTATCCTTTTGCCCTTAACCTTTATCTTCTGTTCAGATCTGTGTACCAAAGACATACAGGTCTTTTCTCCAAGGGTCCTTCCAAAAACCTCCATTGGTAGCTACTGTCTCAGAGTCACTTTCTTATGAAACCTCACCTAAGGTTATAGATAAAAGAAATGAGTCTAGGAAAAATTTAAAGCAAGAACATGGGGTGATTATTTACTGGTTTGCTAAAAATAATCCTTCCTTCCCTAGTGATAGATAGAGCACCAATACAGGACTGTAATACAATTGCTAAAAATTCTATCAATGCCAAAGTAACTACATAGGGAAAGTTTAAGAGAATTGGATCTATGAGGACTATGAAACAAGCCAACTATTGCTGAGGATTCTTGATGCCTCCAGGGAAGACAAGTAAAGGCTAAAGATGTTGGGCCACCAACAAGAAAAAGGGAAGTATAAGCACCAGAGTTCTCTTTGTCATATGTAAACTCTCTTCTCCTATAGATAGAGTACAGAGCAAATTGATGGCCAGATCCAAAGTTTAATTGTAAGAATAGCACAACTTATATAGAAAGTTAAATTTCAGATGTTAGAAAATATAACAACATCAAGAGGAAATCTCTGACAAAACTAAACAAAAAAAGGGGATACAAATGAAGGACCATTTTGTATCTTTATATTCAAAATAACCAGTTTACATATACAGCTACTTTCTCTTAATTCAATGAATAGACAGATTTTTTCTAATAGTGTTTGTGGACAGGATATCATGTCTGCATCTTGTATTACAAATAACCACTAAAAAGACAACAATATGCAGTGTATTAATTATTGTCCTACTAATCGGTTTTGAGGATATCTCATTGCTATTTGTTTCGCAATAAAATTATTTTAAAAATAATTTAAAAAACAACATCAAGAGGAGTATTTTGGGACTAAGGTGAGAATATCAGTTTGATACAACCAAAATTATTGAATTTTCATCTTCCTCAAGCATACTAAGTACCTAGAAAATTCCTACTTCTACAGTTTGTCAAAAGTTAGTGTTTGAACCTATAATGTGGTTTAATGATTGAATGTTTGGCTGGTATGCTCAAGGTCTTGGGTTCAAGTGCCAGAATAAAAAAAAAGTGCTCACCTGTTCATCAACTGTCTGAAGATAAAGCAGAGGTTAGCATATTGCATATTGTGAGACAAAAATTTCACCATTTCCCCTTCCACATCGGAGACAGACAACTAGGATCAGGTTTACACATAACTTGTCCCTAAAAATATGTGTAATAAAGGAAATAAATGGACAATACTCTTAAGGGATTCAAGACCTAGCTAATAAGCTGGCAGCCTGGGTTTGGATTGAGTGAGAGAGCATATGTACAATGAGACTCCAAATATACTGATCAAGAAGAATGAAAGAAAGTCAGAGATGAAAGAGAAAAAGAAATTTTACTAATATACTACAAATTTAACAAAACCCTGGAATATGTTCCTAGAATAAATCTGGGAGTTTGAATAAAGTCATGGGTTGTAAAAATAAATTAAAAACTCTAAATAATTTATGTTAAATGGCAGAAAGTTTCAGAAGATGTGGATATTAGAGTAGATACAGTATCAAGAGTCAAGAAACTCAGAAGATAACCTTATTTTTTGAAAGTCTCAAAATGTTTTGTTATCTAAGAATTTGTTGGTAAGAAAATTACCAGAATTATACCACAGTGATATATGTGCACCGATATTTATAGGACCACAATTTGTAATAGAAAATCTTGGAATCAATGTAGATTTCCATTAAAGGAAGAATGAATGAAACAATGTGGTTTTTTTTTTAATGTATTGAAGGATTACTCAATTATAAAAAAGAATAAAACGGAGCTGGAAAAACTGGCTCTTCCCGTACTGAAAACTAAAACTAGATCCAGCTCTATCACCATGCACTAAACTAAAGTTAAAATGGATTAAACATTAAAACAGAAACACTAACTCTACTAGAAGAGAAAGTAGGTGGAAATCTTGAAGACAAGGGATAGACAGAGAGTGCATGAACAAAAACCAAACTGCATGGAAATACTATAAAGAATCATTAACTGATATTTCATTTTATTGAGAAGCTTTTGCATGTAAAAATAAATCACAAACAGAGTGAAAAGACAACTCACAAATTGGGAAAAAATCTTAACCAACAATTACTCAGACAAAGAACTTCTAGTTAGAATATATGAAGAACTGAAAAAAAAAAAAAATCAGGCCTCCAAAATTCAAGGACCCAATTTACAAAGGGTCATCTGAGATGAATACATACTTCTCAGGAGAAAAAATACAACTGGCAAATAAATATATGGAAAAAATTTTGCTCACACTGGTTAGCTGAGAAATGCAAGTTTAAAGATTGAGATAACATTTCACCACCAGAAAGAATGGCAGTTATAAAGACATTCAACTAATAATGAATGCTGCTGAGGCTGTGAGGAAAAAGGAACCCTTCTCCAATGTGGTGGGATTGTAGACTGGTATGACCACTATGGAAATCAGTCTGGAGACACCTCAAAAAAACCCACTAGGATTTAAAATTCCATTAATGCTGCTATTCCCATTCTTGGTATTTTTTCCAAAGTGAATTGAAAAAACATACCACAGTGAAATATATTCACTCATGTTCATAGTAGCATAATTTGTCATAGCCAAATCTTGGAAACGACCAAAATGCCCATCACCTGAGGAATAGATAAAAAAATATGATATTTTTATAGAATGGAGTATTACTCAGCTATAAAGAAAGACAAACTTGAAGGCTTTATAAGTAAATGGATGCAACTAGAGGCTATACTCATAAGTGAAATAAACCAGATCCATATGTGTAAATACCATATTGTCTCTCTAGTATAAGAACCTGAAAGCATAAATAGAATCTGGAAGAATAACAGACATAGTAAAATAGAATGAAACTGAACATAATGAATAAATAATAAAGATGAAAGAAAGGGTAAAAACATAGGGAAAAAAGTATGGTGGAAAAATCATGCAAGTATATATTTGAAGTAGCTGAGATGACTGCACTACTCATTTCTATCAGTTTTTTGAAGGCAGCAGTCAATGTTTAAAATTTTCTGGTTGACTAACTCCATATGCTGTTATATATATATTCTGAGCAACTTCATCAAAGACAGCAAAATACAGTATACAAAAACAACTATTGAATATCTCTCATCTTTTTCTTTTGTGTACCATTTCTAATGGCTTATCAATTAGTATTCCCTCTTTAAAATAATTTTTAAATATAATTAAAATTGAACAAGAAAAATTAAAGTTTATTGATGATAAACATCAACGTTTAAGTATTTGACAAATTTTGCATGCCTATACCTATTAATCTGAACAACAGATTTGACAAGGAAAATATGTAACATAACAACCATTGTTAAATTTTTATTCTTGTTTTGAAATTCTGTACTGTCTGTACTGTGTCATTTGTTACTCTGGTTTTTTCTTTGTTTCTGTGATTTATTTTTACTCTTTAAAATAAAATTTTAAAAATTGGTGTGGAAAAAGCATAAAATGGAGTCCCTTGTAAGTATGTGGATACAACTCAGGAGAGAATATTCATATGTGAAACAAATCAGACCCCTATGTATAAACATCATATTGTCTCACTAGTGTGAAAAAGTAACAAGTCAATAATATCCAAAATATACAGTGTATATTTGAAATTGCGAAGAAGCTATTCAAAAGAAAAGACATTGTGATAGAGAAAGAGGAAATGAAAAGGAAAGCAAGAAGAAAATAGTATATACAAAATAGATAAGATTCCTATACAGCTAATTTCTCTTAGTTCATTAAAGATTCGTGCTAATAATGTATAGACAAGACAGCAGGCATGTATGTTCAACTCTGAATAACTGCTAGATAGATGACAACATACAATGTATCAACTATTGTAACTTAGAGTAATCTGTTTTGAAACTCGGTTTCATTGTTATCTTTTTTTAAAGGTAAGAAGAACTGGGGTGGTGGAATAGAGAAAAGGAGGAAGGGAAATATAGATATAGATACAGATACAAAGATGGATATATATACATATATATGTATATATTAAGATAATTGTACTGCTAATTTCTAGTGATTGGTTGAAAGAAACAGTTGGTATTTCATTTTTTGACCAGTCTTCATTCTTATATCTGGTAACCTGAGTAATTTATTGAAGATAACAATATTTAAGATAACAACCATTGTTAATTTCATGCCATCGTGTTTTGAAATTCTGTAAAACTTAATGTTTTGTGTTGTTTATCTTGTTTTGTTCTTATTAATTTGTACTTTTCTCTTTAAAACAAAGGTGCCACAGTTTATAATAACAGTAGTGAACATTCTCTGCAAGTAAGGCTGATGCAGGATCTGACATTAAAGAATTGGACTTTCTATGCTGTTATGTTGAGCTGTAGGGGACTCAGGTCAACAATTTCTGACATTGCCAGTCAAGCAGAAGACCCAATACTATTATGGACTGCTGGACTCTTTTGGAATATTTTGCTGAGTTAACACACCTATACTATTCAAATAATGGAACTAAACAAAAAAAAGCGGACACAGATGAATGTCCATTTTGTATCTGTGTATTCAAGATGGTTAGGATAGGTATATACTTACATTCTCTTAATGAATAGAGCGATTTGTTCTAATAGTGTTTGTAAATAGGATATCATGTCTGCATCTTGTACAACAAATAACCACTAGGAAGAATATACGCAATGTGTTTATTATTGAAACTTTACTACCAATTTGGTTTGAAACTGTCTCATTGCTATTTGTTTCTCAAAAAACTATGGGAAAAAATAAAATTAATAAAAAACAAAAACAAAAAAGATGCTTATATGTACTACAGTGTAAAAAATATTGTCAAACAAATAAAAATTTGAAAATTGCCTTATAAAAAAGAAGAATTGGACTTTCTGATAGGAAAAAAAGATGGTGACACTTCAAAATAATAGTAAAAGTAACTAACCATTACAGTAGAGTATTGTAGTTATTATAAAACTGTTAATAGAGTACAGTGTTCCAGGCACAAGAAGAAGAAAGGTCAGCAAAATTGTCCTTGAACTGCATAACTTCTCCCCACTCAAAAATAAAAGTACACATCAAGGATGTATAACTAGGATTGGCATCAAATAAAAGTCACTATGGAAATCCTAGTTTTCAGACTAAAGTTAGCTCCTGGAGTGGTTCCCAATGACAGAGGGACAGACTATGACCCTACCGAATTGAATCCTGTATCCCAGCCTTTACACATAAATGTAGGCATTTCCTCTTGAGTAATCTGCTCTGACCCATTTTCTGAGTGAGTAGGGAAATGGGAAAACCCATACGTTTGAGGCTCTTAGACATGGAATTGGAGTTGACTTTATTAGCCATTGACTGTAAGCTTCATAATAGTGCTTAGATTACAATGGGGACTCATGTGGTCCAGACATCACATAGAGGCCTCTCACTGATTCTACTCTTGATACTTGAAATGAACATGATCTGTATTACTTGCATGACAAGATATTCAGATACATTCCTTGACTAGAACTAAATGCTTTTAAGTGGAGAAAGCCATGCACAATTTCATAAAACTGTTCCTATGCCAGCCAAAATTGAAAATTAAAACCAAAATTATTTAACGAAATAATAACAAAATTAGGAATAGCCATCAAGTATTAAAAGTTGCTGATTCCATATTTCCATTTATTCACAACTTTGGCTATTACAGAAATAACTAGGATTGTACTTTGTGACAGCAAATCACCAAAACAATAACATCGGATCTTCAACTGCAGAGCATAACGTGTAAAACATAGAATATTATATCATGAATATATGGCACTATTGATTACAGAAAGATATATCTGTTCATATTAAGAAGTAATATCATTAGTAGTTAACAATTTTGTAACAAAACTAAAAACAAAATGAAGATTAATGTTTTGCCAGAAGGCTGGTTATATTTTCAACCTTCTGTTACTTCAATAGGACAAATCATTGACCCATATCACAGATGACATTTATCCATTATCTTATTTGTAGAAAGTTATTCAAAATGGGATCAATAATGAAAATTGCCTGAGGATTTCATAAGACATACGAACTACACAGCTTTGTTCGGTATTCTGTACCAGTAGAGGTTCAATCATCTTGCGAATGTCAGGATATTCCTTCCAAAGCCAAAGATATGTAAGAGTATTTTGGACCATTCTCCACTAAGAAAGGTGAAACCCAGATAAACTTCCTGGGTTTCAAGCAGCTGATTATTTCTGTTGCCCCATTTACTAAATTATATAGAAGAGTGCTAACTATGAGAACCAAGATAGGCAAGGACTCTGTAGCAGATCTAGGAATCAGATCTAGGCTTGAAATGTTGCATTTAAATCATATGTAACATCAGACTCAATGGTGTTACAAATATTGCTCATGAAAAATGACACTTAGAGAGTTTATGACATCCCCAATAGAAGAAGCTAGTATAGACTCTAACACATCTAGAATAGGGGAATGCCATAGGCAAAGAACTAAACAGCATCAGACAAGGTACTTTTGATCCCACATAGAAGTGGAGTTCCTGTAGGTGGGTTTTGAAGTGCCCATTAGGTCAGAGCTGCCCATTATGTGTTACATTCTTTCAGAACCACCAAGTAATCATAGGTCAATGGGCCGCGCAGCAATTCATCTAAAGCTGGACATGATCAATGTGATATCAGTATAAACACGGCCAGTGGATACAAATAAACTACACGAACAGGTGATCTAGATGCATGCCATCCACTGTTCTATGCCAGCATCTCTTCCTCAGTTTACATGTGTGGGTAGGTAGGATAGGGATGTTGAGCACAGAAAGTCTTGTATGACCAACCGGCAGAAGAGAATGAGGTCTAGCAGATTAATGCATGGTGCATCTCTATATCCATGTGCAAGCTGAGGTTAGACCTCCATTTATTACAGTCTCATCAGGGGTCAAACTAGAAGAAAAGGGTCAGACAAAATTCTCTGACTGGGTAAAGACTTGACTTGTACATTGATTGCACATTTAGTTTCAAAAAAAATGCTGTTCTGAGATGAAAATAGAATGGGATGCAAAGGAAATAGTAAATGCATCAGCTTTCTGGCCAACATAATAATTGAGAAATAGAACCCGAAAATAATTGGAGCATATGTGGGTAGAATCTTGGAAATCCATTAAGTATTAAGAACCTTGAATCACATATTCATGCTTACTCTAGAGCAGCTACAATCAAAAGAAAGGGGTTTCTTTCTCATTAAGAAAGGGGTTAACTGGAACAAGTAAGGAATTAAACCAAGTGGAAGAATTAAGCAAGTAAGAGATTAAGACCAGGAGCTGCCATTAGCCACTCTCTCTCATCAGTGTTTCTGCCACGGGGACACAACATTTAACACCCATGGCTGGCAAGATAGCTCAGCAGACTAAGGGTCTGCTTAGGCAAGCACAGGCCCCAGGTTCAATCCCCAGTACCACATGCCACATCAGCCCTACCCCTGGACGTGCTGAGCCGGCCACCAAGTCCGGGCATGGTGGTGCAAGCTTGTAATCTCTTACAAATGAAGGACCATTTTGCATCTCTATATACAAAATAGTTAGGATAGATAGACAGCTACTTTCTCTTAATTAAATGAGAAGAAAGATTTGTACTAATAGTGTTTGTACAGGATATCATGTCTGCATCTGGTACCATGAATAACCACTATGAAGACAACAATATGTAATGTATTAATTATTAAAACTGTCCTATTAATCAGTTTTGAAACCATCTCATTGCTATTTGTTTCTCAATAAAATTAATTTCTTAAAAAGCTTGTTATTCCAGCGCTGGAAAGGCTGGAAGCCAGGAGGATCACTGCAAGTTAGAGCTGTGTACCAAGACTCTAAACTAAATACATGAAATTTAAAAATATACCTATCACCCACAACTCAAGAGAGGTCCAGGGGATATAACATGGCTCCTGACTGAAGGAATACAGTCCAAGGCTGGCTGGATAAAGTAGAAACTTCCTAGAAGAAGTAAGTGCATGGCAGAGCAAGCTACTTCAATTGTGGCAGCTGGGATCCAGAGCAGGGAGCCATGGTTGGGGACCACGTACAACATCCCAGCGCTCACGTCTGTGATCCACCCTGGGCATATGCACAAGCATGTTTTACCAATGTAACAGGCGTTTCTTGATCGAATGAAGCTGACAAATGAGAATTAAATGAGTCAGCCAATGAGCTAGTGCAATGTGTACATGAATGGAGCACAGGAGTGGGGTCTATGCGTGAGCCCCTCACAACATGCCCTCACTCATACAGCTATTGCTTCTTTCAGTGGTCCACATTATCAACCATGAATTCTGGGCTGAGTTGCTGAATGCGACCATCTCTCAAAAGTTATATTGAGCCATTGGTAGAAGACAGCGGCAGTGGGTCCTACTGCCTTTCTGTCAGACGGAACAAACTTACACATCCTTCTAGCCCTTAAATTACCTGTGGACTATGAAAAATCTTTGTTGTTGCTACATCCCCAGTCAACTTTTTCCTTGGCTTGATCCTACTTTCTTCAACCCTTATAGATGTTGTTCTGAGAATGCTCCCGAACAAATATCCTAAAGGAAAAATTTTGTTTTATAGATGTTTCCAAGATAATCTAACCTAAGATGTTGGCGAGGTTGGGGATCTATCTTAAGAAGAAAAAAAAAAAAAAACACTCAATTACTATTAACGGTTATTTTCCCACATCAGGAAAGTCAGCAAAATTACACTTCTTGTTACTTAAGAACTTTTCTTCTTTCATCCAGGCATGGCGACACACACCTGGAAATTTCAGCATTCTGCGAAGCTGGGGCAAGAAGATACCAAGTCTTCACCCTACCTACTCAACATAGTGACTTAGCAAGCCATCCTTAAAAAAAAAAAAAAAAGAAATTACAGGGATAATACTCAGTAAAAAGGGCCTGAGTTTGATCTCCAATAACACATAAACACACACACACACACACACACACACACACACTTTTTCTTTTGCATAAGTAAGTTAGCAACAATAATTTAAAGAAGAAATTATTTTATTTCCTTTCAATTGAAGTTACTTGTTTTTATCTTGTCATGATACAGTGAGTCTTACAATTAGGTCTCACAATGAATGCCAACCATGTACAACCTGCAAGAGGACTTCAAGCAAGCAGGCTGCCTCTTTTGTGCATTATGAATGGGAATCTCAGAGATATGATTCACCTCACATAAGCAGCCTGGCTAGGTGGGTACTAAAGGGCAAATCAGAAAAGAAATTAGCACTGCTTTGTGCAGTATTTCTTTATATTAATATGCTATACTTCTAAGTCCTTGAAACGTATTAAAGTCAATATAAAATAAATCATTAAAATGCGGGAATTTTATCTATTTCTCAAGAACTATACTCTAAAATATTGTGTATATTATTTAGAATGTGATTCTGTATAAAATGGTTATTTTTCTGCATGGGAAGAAAAGAGTTGTGAGGTGGCTAAGTTTTGTGAGAGAGAAAAATGAGATTTATCTTTAAGAACACCATAAAATTACTAGGTATAAAAATGGAAGAATACAAATGTTCACAAATTTCCATGACACACAAAAGTTTTACAAAGAGGCTAGGAGATCTCTTACTCAGATTTCAAAAGAAAAAATTCTGATGATAACATATTGTAATAGACATAGCCTTTGACATTATATAAATATTCTAAGATCAACCCAAGTCCCTGGAGTTGCAGTTTATGTTCATTGCTGCATTTCCTATTCTTAGCAGCCTTGAAAAATAACATGAGCTACCACCAATATATTCTTTGAACTTTTGTTAAGAAATGGGAGTTCTATGTGACTCATTTGTAATTGAATTATCTGCCAGCTATAAGTGATACATCTTCATATTCCAAGAAGCTAACTAGATTAAGGAAATGTAATATACATAGTGGATTAATAACACTGCTAGAATCTACTTTCAGGGTTCATCACATTCTGGTTTTTCAAAAGCGAAGAAAAAAACATGTAATACATAAAAATGTATAGGGCAGGCAATTAGTTTAGAAAAGATTAAAAAAAGACAGAAAAGAGCAGATATAAAAAAAAGGACTGGCCAAAAAAATAATTTTTAAGGAAAGGAAATGATATGAGAAAAATATAATTAACTTTAATGATAGAGACAAAGACACTCAATTAAAAAAAGAAGAATGTATGGACTAGTGTATATTTTAGTGACAGGGCATTTGCATTGTATGCATGAGATGCTGGATTTAATACGTATTGCCACAAAAAATGACAGTCAGCATCTTGAATAAAGAACAATAAAAAAAAAAACCAATGGAAGCTCAAGGACAATGCTTTTCTCTGAATGAGACTAATTATTTCAGGTATTTGGCTGACTGTGAAAGCAGTGAGAGGAGAGGTGTACTAGGTGCAGTACATGAACTGAGAAGGTTTCACAGTACCAGACAGAAACCGACTGCGTCAGAACAGTCAGGTTAGAGCCCTGGATCTATTCCTGCCAGCTGGCTGGGACAAGAAAACTCACTTCAGTCTCTGTGTTTTGACATTTTATTTGAAAAATGAAATGTTGCAGAAGGTTGTTTGCAATCTTGGAGTCCTACAATTTTATGACAATTCTTATTTTCCAGGATTATTTCCTTAGGAGGTAGAAAGTATTTTGTAAATTTATAAATACTTATCAAGAAGACTATTACCAGCCCTTTGCATTTGCATGGAATGTTATACTTTCATGAGTTGTCTCATCCCTTTCAGTCCTCCCAAGGAGTAATGAGATCAAGCATTGCATCTCTGCTGTGTGAATGGAGGCTTGTGCTCTCTAAAAAGTGTTGTTACCTTCCTCTCCATGGGACTGTAGGGCAGACAGGACTCAATGCTGCATATCACTCTAGGCCTGCTCTGATACCCGAGCTATCCTGAATAAAAAGTGAATGCTTCTAGGAAGACAAGTTTCACTGGCTCTAGGAGGTACTCACTGTTCCCAAATTATTTCACAATTTTGGCTTTCATCAGGAAAGAGCTTGAAGAGATGAGAATGCACAAATCTCAAATCTACTGATGTGCACAGGCAGATATTCCATCTGGGCCATTTTCTTCCCTCATACAGTTTCACATTTTCATTAAACTTCAGATTACAGGATAGATTATTTTTTAAAAGTATAAATATTACTTTAAAAAAATCATTATCAATCCCTGTTACTGAAAAATGAAATTATTTTTTAGTTGTTAACCTCTCCTCCCCATAAAAAAGAGACTCTATTGTTTAAAAAGTTTAGAGAATGTTTACTTCAATTGATCAATGTTAACTTTAATAAAGATAAAGTTAATCAGATTTTCTTGACTACAGAATATTTCAGAGTCTTTAATACATTACTATACATTGTAAATCTCTAAGGGAGGGTACTGTATTCAATAGTTCTAAGACTTCTCTAAAAATCAACACAATTAACATGGAATATATGTCAGTAAACTTTTGTTCTGTTGAACAAAGGTTGGGACTTCTATCCCTGTACAAGTAGAAAATGCTCTAGAAATTATTTAATTGAACTTCTTGTCATATGTGAATAAAAACAAACCCAGAGAAGTCAAGTATTTGCTCAGAGTAACTCAGTGATACAGCTCCTGACTAGAATGAAGACTTTCCAACCCTTCTGGAGAGTTATTTTAATTTCCCAAGATGCCTTCCCATGAGGCAGGCCTACTGTGTTACCTCACATTCAAAGAATTTACCAGGGTATGCCACCATGATTGCACTACAACCTTCCCAATGGTTTGCTGCCTCATCAAGGCAACTGAAGTTTACAAAACAATTTAATGTGGTTTTTTTTTCCTTTTTACAAATGTTAGAATTTTTGTAAAACTAGGAGAAATATTTTCATGGAAAAATAAAAAGAAACCATATCAATTCAGTGGCTAGAGTGTGCATATGTCATTACCTAGTTCTCAAGATAAAATATTTCCAATCTTTCTAAAAAAGTATAAAAAGTAAGGCTCAGAATGTTAACTAAGATGTTCTGGGTCACATGGCCAATTAGTAGAGAAATCAAGATTCCAATAGAGTTTTGTCTGGACAATTACTTAATTGTTTATATCTCTGTTTTTCATTTTATGAGATGGGGAAATCATCCAAAAACATAAAATGCAATAAAATTAGCACATTCCATACAAAAATATATGTATATATAAATTATGAATGATTACTATTTTTAATGAAGATAAAGTTCATTTTCATAATTTTCTTAATATATGTCTGCCAGTGATATACACATGAAGACAAATATTCCCATCACAGTAAACAAAGTAAGGAAGTTCTCACGTTTTTGTTATTGTTGTTTTTGTTCTAAAGATTTCATGCCACTTTTAAAGTTCCTATAGACAGCACCTGGAAGGCTGAAAACAGGAGAATCACTGCAAATCCAATCTACATAGTGAGACCCTATAGACCCTGTACTAAATACATAAAATAAATGAATAAATTAAGTTCCTATAGACCTTGACCATATTTGTTGATCAAGCATGTGTAAAACTGAGTATCATTAATGAGAAATTTAAGATTTGTGGAATTCAAAATTGCTTTGGGAGATGAAAATGCAATTTCATTTATTAATGGTCACTAATGACCTGCAATCAAGGCAGCAACTGCTAAGCAAATAAATAAACAATTAGCTGTTTATTTGATATGTAAGCAGAGGATAAACTAGCAATTTGTTCATTATTCTTATCTGCTGGGCCCTTTCCCTCTCAACTGTATAATAGAAAAGATGGATGCAAACTGAATTTTTATATTAAATTATATTTTAAGTAGACTCGAGTTTGTGTTTATTTACCTTCTAATTTAAATTCTATTGGTATTTACGTTTTCATTCTGCATTCCCATAAAGTAGACATTAACCAATTAAAATGCAGTAAATTCCCTATATCCATATAAGGGCCAGTGTGTCAGAAGTCTATGATAAAGGCATGAGAGAAGTTGGACATATTTACCCCAAAAACTTGCATTAAGTTTCCTAGAGATTCATGCAGAATTTGATTGACTTCTTAAATATGTGAGTTTTTAAAGATTCATTATCAGAACTTTCAGTCTCTGGTAGATGAATAGATACAAAACAGAAAAGGTCAGAAGCTGTCTGAGGCAAGCAAAGTTCAAATAAACATGATGGCTGACATATGTTCAAAAATAAAGGTCTGAAATGTTTAAGAATGGCCTACCTAGAGTTAATGATGCTTGCTAATTTTCAGTTTAGGCTTCCATTTTTAGAATTGCTGTCCTCAAATATAATGTTTGGGAACTCATAAAACTGGGTGGTGTGTAATTGTGCACACATGCCCACACACGTGCATGTGGTATGTGTGCCTAACTCCCGATGGCTGCTTAGGGTAGGTAGGTGCTACTTAAGAAGGGTCATGGTAATGCTGAAGGAAATCAGTAGGAAGAGAAAAATAAGAAATATGATTTGAGAAGAGAGAACTCTAATTCAATTTTAATGACTTGAAAGAAGAGTGAATGGATAATATTTGGTGTGACTGAACTATTGTCTTAGTGGGAAGGTAGCCAGAAACCAGCCTGCATCTCTTTCCTTTAAATCTATTATTAAAGTCTCTTTTGCCCCACAGACTACGTAACTCCCTTAGGGTGTCACTCTGTTGTTTGCAAGTGGCAGTGAACAAAGGTCATATGATATGTTTGCATTAGGGGAATTAAAAAAAAAATAGGGTGAGGCTGGGCGTGGCTGCACATACCTATAATCCCAGGGCTTGGCGCAGGGGGGTGGGGGACTGAAAACAGGAGGATCACTACAAGTCTAAGCTGCATAGTGAGAGCCTGTACCAAATACATAAAAAAGAAAAAAAAAGAGAGAGAAAGAAATTGGGTGTGTCATACACAGATACATTTAAAGGCAAAAAAAAAAAAAAAAAGTCACTGAACCACACTGCAAACCTACCATAAGCCAGTATAGTCCTTTTATATCTTATGCCTCGCCCCCTCTAATTGAGAAATTCATGACAAGTCACAGTTACTGCATTTCTCACAGGTGAGAAAAGTGAGACTGAGAGAAGCTGAAGGTCTTAGTCAGAGACAATTCATACAATCCTTCAATGATAGAGCCAGCTAGATAGCTCAGTGGACTAAAGCAACTGCTTAGGCAGACGCAGGGTCAAGGGTTTTATCCCCCATCTGCCCTGCTGGCTCTGCCCTCAGGGTACACTGAGATGGCAACTGAGACTTAGTGTGGTGCGCACCTGCAATCCCAGTGCTTGGTAGGCTGAAAAATAGGAAGGATTGCTAAGAGTCTGATCTGTGTAGTGAGATCCTAAATTTTACTAAATACACAAAACACACACACACACACACACACACACACACACACACGATCACATGCTAGATCATAAAGCATGCTTTATATAAAAAAAAAAAGAATCCTTCAATGGCAAGGCCAACAAGCCTAAATCTTACCCTCATGCATGACTGAATCCACATTTGTCTTTTTAATCGTATAATGCTACTATACTACCTTGGGCTCTGTAGAGGAAAACAAGTACATGAAAATGAACTATGATTTCAATGTTTTCATAGTTATATAAGCAATAAATAAATGTATACATAAATAATGAACATAAATCATGTTCACATAATATTAATTGAGCATTTATCAGATGATAGCCAATATGTCTTACACACCACCATTAACATATCTAGTAATCAATGACTAATGATATTAAAGAGAAGGAAACTATAGCCAAAAAAGCTTGTTATTTGCCTAAAATGATGTAATCCTATGTTTTGGGACTGGAGGAATATTCCCCCATGTGTACAGGGGTCTCTCTAGAAGCCCTGAAAGGATTATATTTAGTAGGAGAAAATAGGAGGTAATAAGACTGAGTTCTTGATATTAATAGTGAAGAACAGACTATATCTTGTCAGCTGTATGTGTACACATCAATCCTTGAAAGTCAAAGTTTTCTACTGCTTTATATTGTTCCTATGAGTACATAATTGGCTATAATGCTAAAAGCCCCTCCTATACACCAGCTTCTACTGTTGATCTAATTTTCTTATCACTTAGAGCACCCAACTTTATACTTTAATAGAGCTAAATAAAATATTTGGGATGTTTGCAACCTGTACAAGATTATTACCAGTAGGGCCAAGGAGATAGCTCAGTGCAATAAGTGCTTCCCTGGCAAAGCACAAGGGTCTGAGTTCAATCCCCGGTTCCCCCCCTCAAAAAAAAATTATTACCAGAGAAAATAAAAATCTGCTTAAACCTTTCAAGTGATGTGATTTAGGAAAGGACTGTAATAACTATTTAGAGATGCAGTTCTTCTGTACAGACTGTCACTATTTCAGTCTAACTTTGAGCCATTAGCCTAATCTGCTTTCCTTCTTTACAAATGTTATGACAATAACCCTAACCTTGTCTTTTTTACTGGTCTGAAAAGACCTGTAAGTTAGGACTGAGAGAAGTAGGCTTGAGATGTATGCTTTTTTTTTCCTTGTGAAACCTTCATCCATTCAATCCCTTTGAGTCTTAGTTTTCTCATTTACAAAGTTATGCCATCAGGCTGGCCTAATTAACACAATGGTGTTGTAGAAAAAAAAAAGAAGAAGGAGAAATCAAGCATGAACTGAAAGTGCACTAAATTATATGAAGTGCTCTAAGCCATCAAATATACACACATTTGTCTTGGACAATGTAGGCATGTTAAATATTTACAAAATGTATACTAGATATGTAGCCAGTATTGAATAAAGTTTAAGAGTGCAGCCCCTGAATCAGTCTCCCTAGATTCAAAGCTGTCTCTACAATGTCTTATTATTAGTTGAATAAAAACTTACTAAACTCCTGTGTGCCTTCACTTCTTCAATCATGTCATAAGAAGTTTTCTGTTGCATGGGCTGCTTATAAGATGTTTTACGGAGAGTGCTGAGTACTGTGATGATCATACATAAAGCATGCAATTAAATATTCAAATTAGTTGTATTATGTTTTCTTAAGATACAATGAAAGTAATAAAAGGAAGTGACTCAGCAGATTGTTGAACACTTGCAAGCATATATACCTGTTGAGGTGTATGGACAGAGGGGCTAGTTTATATGGACCCAGAAAGTGTAAACCAACAGCTTCTGTTCCATCTTTATTATTTCTGAAAGGATAAGGAAACAAAATGCCAGGAAGAAGAGTATATTAGAATATACTGAGCTATTTCTCTTAATTTTCTACCATATTCCCACTGCAAGAACCTAAGAAGAACACTAACAAGAGAATTAGAAGAAAAAGTTTTAAAATGAACGGTAGGGTAAGCTAGTTATTTTACGGATTTTATTTATGATGAAGTGTAACAGAACCATTAAACACACAGGAGTGAGGTTCTTTTCTGTGCCTGTAGTCTCTTTTCCATACTCCCTCGCCTTACGAACTTAACTTCTAATGCAAGAGTCCTGTCTTGACAGTGAGGCCATCCACGCACCCACGTCCAGCATACTGATGTGGTCTCTGTACACTTCCAGCCCTGCCTCTTACCTGACAATGCAACCATACACTCTTCTGGTTACCTGTTAGATTTTCTACCTCATCACAAAATGCTTATAAGGTGTACTTTCTCCCCTAGAAGTAAGGGATCCCATAGTCTTTGCACAGGGCTACTTCCCCAGAAATTTATTAAATTTTGAAACAGGATCTCACTAAATCCTAAACTGCCTGAGCTTGCCTTGAACTTGTGATCCTCCTACCTTAGCCTTAGTTCTGGGATTACACTGTGTACCACCATGTCATGCTGCATACTCATCTTTATAGTCCACAAAGGACTAAATTATTTTCTTCTGGATAGTGTTGATACACCTTACATTTTTATTCCCTTCTGAAAGAAGCTTGCTATCTAATTTATAGTTTTCCTGACAAAATATGTGACTCAAAATTTTTGTAGACTTGTTTCTAACAACATAAAGCAAACATCTGGTTATCTTCAGAATCAGAAAAACTACATTCATTTTATAAATATATAAAATTTCTTAGCTTTTTATTATTGCTTTGTAAATAAGACTTTTCCATTTAGACTTAGAATTGTAACATAATTTTAAAGAATCTTCTTCTTTTGATGACATTCACTGTGTCCCTGGGATAGAAGGTAGTGTCTTTATCAACTCCCTGCTATTAGCAGTTGCCCTGAAGCCAACTTCCTGGAGGCATACAGCTGGAGTCATTTATTAACTAATTATACTTATTGCCATGAATAGGGTCCTCTTAATAAAAATGAAAGGGACACGTATTCCCTTAGCAGGCTGACATTGAACTGTAAAAGAGCTGTTTCCATGTTTTAATTTGTTTATCTGACTCTGGTTTAATTGGCAAGATTTTCAATCATGGTAAGAAAACCCCTTACCTCACTGGCTTCCAGGATTTGTGAAGACTTCTAATGCTGCAGATCATCTAACTGCTTTATGAAAATGATTGCCTGTGAAATAATTTGCAACCACACATATTTCTTATTTATGCCTCATAAAAAAGAATTAAAAATGACAAACCCAAATGAACAGTTAAAATATGTTTTTCTTCTAAATAGCTATAGGTTCTAGGGGTGAATTGAGAAGGAATAATAATCATGTCTGTGGATATGATCTTTTACTAATATTCATTGTTTCATTAGAATTCCATTTTTATAAAATACGTACACATCTTTCTGTCCCACCTCTCATATGGTATAAAATTGATAATGAAACTACTAAACTGAATGGCATGAAATTGATTGAAAATGTGTGAACTGTTCACAATAGCAATGGCACAAACTTAGCAGTTCATGTAGGTGATAATGTTAATGTATAATCCTTGCATGAGCATGTAATCCAGTTTATAGAAGTGGTAATATTTAAAATTAAAATAGAAATTTATAGTATACTCAGCAGAAGTGCATTATTTCATGGAAGGGTTAGATGTAGCAAGAAATAAGTGTTTAAAAATAGTAAGGCTGAAATAAGATTAGGTTAAAATACAAAGTTGAGAATTATCTCCATCCTTGATGAGTAAGGATAGCCCAGAACTTGGGGTTATGTACCTCTCTCAACCAAAGAATTGGCTGTCCCTTTGACTCTCTTAAACTATTACTGCATTCATTTTTCTGTGCACATTTGATAACTATACAAAATACAATATATGCTCTTTTACTAAACAATACAATAGTGATCTCATTTCGTGACCTCTTTCTAGCATGTTGTAATTTTATTTTTAACAGTTTTATATGATATGGATGTAAAGGTAATTGTGTGCGTTTTAAACATAACAATGAAAATTTAAAATATAACTTCCATACTTGTGCATAATCCTAAAGCATTTTATTTTTATCAGTTTGAAATAGCTTGTGAACATGCTTCAACCCGTTTTTCTGAGATATGCTGTTTTTTAATGAAAGTTGACTACAATCTTTCACATGCCATGAAACTGGTGTTTACACACTGCAACTTTGAAAACTTTACCATATTTTTCAGAATTGACTTTTCTGGAGGAAGAAAACTTCCCACTTACTAACTTATACTAAAGTGTTGTTTGGGCTCTTACAAATAGGTCCTTGGATTTCATAAAAATAAAGGCTGTGGCTTTCTAGGTTCTTCACTAAAGGTGACTGCGCACAAAGACCTTAAAGTGACACGCAAATTCCTTTAAATCTCTGGGTTTTTCAACTAGTCATGTAATATAGGGAGCATTTGTTTATTGATATTTTAGACATTAATGTGGACAAGGCTTTAGCTTTTCTTAGTTGATACAAAAAATTTTTATCGTGCATAGGGAGAGGATATTTTAATATAGTATTGCCTAAGTAAAACCGTCCCCTGTAAATGTTAATTTTTAAATATCAAACTATGGTGAGTTATCTATTTGGAAAGTGAAATCACAGCATGCTTAAAGTTAAGAGGTGGGTAAAAAGAGGAATTTCTAGGATGTATTACTATGGCAGCTTCATAGGAGAATTGATAGGAACTTTGTTTTTGAGCAGTTGAATAGATATCAATGTTGCATGGGAAAATTTTCTTCAAACTTGTTCGTGTGCTATTTTGATCTATTTTCAGTGGCCTTTGGTGAAATAAACCTTTGGAATTTATCTTGGAAAAAACAAGACAAGAAAACTGCATTCTAGGAAATCTTCCAGCCACTCACCATCACAACCATGCAATTTTCTCATGTTCATCTAGATGGAAGGGCTTTCTGCACAGCTGCGCTTAAGACTGTAATGACTAGAAATCTAGGACAGGGACCCTTCTGCATGTCCAGTCTACTTGTTAGGAGTCTGGTCTCACGCTAATGTTACTGACTGCATTAACATTCATTCTTTGAAAATTGCCTCTGAGTTGAATGCTGCCTACAGCTTCTGAACTATATCAACTTAGTTTTGCCCCCACTTCATTTTAAAGAGGTTATTTTCCTTTGAGAAGGAGAGGACTAATTTTAGAGGCATAAATTAAAGACTAAAAAATATGCTCATACTGAAACTATGCATTCCTAAATTAGTATGTGTTGATTATAAATTAGCCACATTGAAATACATGAGCTATATTACCCCAGTTTGTAAAGAATACTGTGTGGGCTTCAAACAATGCATTCTTACTAGTTGTAGAATTATTACTATATGCAGTGAGCTCCAACAACAGTTCCATTTTCAATACAATTCCAATACTACTACCAGCCAAATAAATGAAAAGAAGATAAATGAGATAGTACACCGGAACACAATGAATTTGCAAAGGGCAACAATATAAAACAAAGATCATACAGTTGTCTAAAATACATAGCCAAACCTTTTTCTGCAATGTTTCTCCACTAGAACACATTTTGGAAACTCAAAGACTAAACAAGTTTTACCTACTGCCAAAAAATAGTATGACACTTTGGGTTTGAAATCTTAATTATAATTATGGTGTTCGCTCTAGATGTTAAGAAAATAGTGACTACTTGACTGCGCCCCTCTAAACTCTATGTTAACTGTGTTCCTCTACTTGTTTCCATAATACTGTAATGCAGCATTAAATCTCTGTAAGCCAATGAATGGTTGCCATGTAGCTGTTCAAATCATAATAGTGAATGAAGCATAAAAAAGGTCAAGACATGATTATCTTCCTTCAAGAGATGAGTATAGTTGTGTTGTCCTGATTATCTAAGCTATTAAAATATCCAAAATACCATAAGTGACTACACTAGTAACATAAAAATCTCATCTGACCCAGTTCAGTCAGATCCAAGTCCACCTGGATTTCAAAGGAAATTCTCTTATACTAGAACAGTGACTTTTCTCACTTATCTGGGAAAGAGACATCAATTGTGGATATTCGTTATATGATAAAGTGATTATCAGTAAAGTGACAAAAGGTTGATCCACCAGATGATCAAACGAAAGAAGCCATGTACTTTAAAGTCTCAAAGCCATGATATGTATTTTTCCAATCTATGTCAGTGCTGGTGAATGTATGGAATGTGTGCCACAGGTGACTATTACCATTGAAAACACTAAAAGGTTCACCATCACTGACCTATTTATTTATATACATCAGGTAAAAGATTGTGCAAGTCCTTTGAGTATACTTCTGAACTGAATTCACCAGCTAGATTAGGGAGCACATCACCTCCGTGCAAGCAGAAGCTTCCTAATCAGGCAAGGCTACAACACTGTCATGGTTAGTCTTTGAGTCGTATATGTGAAAAGGCAGGATGCTTGTTGAATATACATTTTGAACTCCTTGAATCCCTTGGGAAAAGAGTCATTATAAGTTGAGTCTCTAATTTTAAATAAATACAATATACTTCTCATGCTAAACTAGGTTTTCTTCAGAATTCTATATTATCTTCATCCAGCTGTAATAGACATATATAGTAGGTGATCTTCATAGACTGAGGAAATGAAAGAAAGCCTTAAAACACCTGTGTCTGTAAGTGTGGGTTAGGAAATGGAAAGAAATTTCAATCTGCAAACAAAAGAACTCGAGTTCAATACTCTGGTTCTTCTTTATTCATTAAGGAATATTTCCCATGATAATTTTTGTCCTTTCTTTTGGTTCACGTTAGTTTCTAGACTGGCCAAAGTATAGGAGCAGTCATGAAGAAGAAAGATCCACAAGATCTTCCTCACAGTTCTCCTCCCATCCCGCATCTGTGGAAGGTACAAGGAGCTCCTAAGCATGGGAGTCCAGTGTACAAGACAACACACAGTCACACTAGAGAGTCCACTTCCCTACGCTATTTCCTGGAAACCACAAAAGCAGCCACAGTTGTAACTGTGGTTCATGTTGCTAATTTGTTGTGCCTTTAAAAATATAACTTACACATTCTTTTGCATTAAATATAATTTAATATATAATCTGTAATTGAGTTTCTGTAATTGAACAATAACCAACAGACTAAATAACTGGGTATACTATTCTGATGTCTTTTTTCATATATATGTATATATGTTGTTGTTGTTCTTTATTTAAACCTGAAACAAGGCCAAGGAGATAGCTCAGTAGAATGAGCACCTCCCTGGAAAGTGCAAAGTCCTGAGTTAAATTCCATGTACCACTAAATAAATAAATAAATCCAAAACATTTCCCTATGGACATAGCAGTGGGCTTATTATTTTTTTAGAAAGAACATAGATAATTCAATTGAAAGAGCTAGAAAATAACCACTTTATAGTTTCTCAAGTTTGAATGATACCGGAGGCCTTTAATTTTTCTGCACTTCTTATTATTTAAAAAATAAGAATATTTTATTCTAATTTTTAAATGTTTTTTCATCATATTCTGTAGGGACTTAAAGTTCAACATATCAACTGTACTGCAGATGGTAATATGTAATAGTAGTTTCATGTTTGGAGTGCCTGTCATTCTGGTCTTCTGAATATGGGCTGCTTATCATAACATATCAGTACTTGATGAAAAATACCTGTTCCATGTTATGCCTATGATGTTTGATATTCAGACAGATAGTCAGGTTAAGCTTAACAGCCTAGGTTGTGTGGTAATAACAATAAGCTTGTCTTCTGGATGGTTAACAACCTAAGTTTGCAGACCAAAATTACAGGAAAAGGAGGGTCGCAAGGAAAGCCAACATTTTGGCCCTAGCCTTCTAAGGTCAATTAAGACTCAGGACATATGAGAACTTGTACTGGAACGTCATGTAACTCGGTAGTGTCCCAAATTTTCTGATCAAGGAGATTATGGGGTCAAAGAGGAAAGTGATCTATGATGTAGAGTGTGCCTAAGGAATGTCACATGGAGAGAAAACATTCTTTCAGGCTTTCACAGAGAGCACATTGGCCAAGCAATGACTCATCCACATGGCTGACACTGACAAAGGTTCTACAATCTGAGGTACAGGATCTCAGGATAAATCCTGAGGGGACTTCTCTGACCTTATCAGACCCAAAAGCTACAACTCTTGTTGCATAGGTCCTGCTTTAACTTGGTCTTAACCATCCAGCAGAAAAGTATAAAAACAAAATATAAGAATTAAAGCTATGCTGTTATGTTGAGCTGTAGGGGACTCAGGTCAACAATTTCTAACAATGCTAGTCAAGCAGAAGACCCAACGCTATTAAGGGTTACGGGACTCTTTTAGAATATTTTGCTGAATTTACACACCTATAATACTCAAAGAATGGAACTAAACAAAAAGGGGATACAGATGAATGTCTATTTTGTATCCGTGTATTCAAAGTAGTTAGGACAGATATATAGTTACATTCTCTTAATGAATAGGATTTGTTCTAATGGTGTTTGTAAATAGGATATCATGTCCACATCTTGTACAGTAATTAACCACTAGGAAGAATGTATGCAATGTGCTAATTATTGAAACTGTCCTTCCAATTTGGTTTGAAACTGTCTCATTGCTATTTGTTTCTCAATAAAATTAAGAAAAAAGAATAAACACCAAAAAAAGAAACAAAATTTATCTAACAAGGCTTCTGTTTGAGTCAAGGATGGAAAGGGGTTAAGAATTTGAAGAAAAAAAATGGAATTGCTTTTCTTTAAGCCCAAAAACATGGAAATAAGGTAGGAAAAAAAGAATATTTTATAAATTTTTATCTAATGTGTTATAACTTACCTATTGCTAACATGCTGAACTATTGAGAAAATCATTCTTTTTCAATTACTTTCAAGTTACATTACTTCTTACCTGTACTTGATAAATATTTTTTATAAAAATTCCATTAAATTACACTATTTATGTTATGACTAGCATATAGAAACTTGATTATGTGTTAGAGTGCTAAAATATTATTTAGCATTGTCTTGTTTCCTCTGAAGGAAGGTATTAGATGTTTTAATGATTCCTAAGATGCTATAAATACTTATTTTGCAAATGAGCATTTTATTTTTGATACAAAGGTTATTTTGAAAGAAAATTCTATTTGGAATTCTCAAACACAAACAACTCATCAAAACTGATTTCACTTTTAAAAAAAAGAAAGAATGTCTTATTTGTAGGTATAAAGTGAGTCTTTGAACTGATGGGTGTATTTATCAAATTAAGATTCTAAAATTTCATGCAATAGCATAGTCTCCTACACCTTTCAGCTAATGTTTAGATGCTTGCTCTTACTTTGTTTTTATCATGTTGTGAAGAATATATAAAGTAGGCAAACTTTCTATCTTCATGTGAAAGTTATATAAATTTGGTAACTTTATAATATAAACTGGAATTATATACACAGAAAACACAGTTTTAAATATAAAGTTTATCTTCCCTTATAGCTGAGTAGTGCTCCATTGTATCAAACCACATCATTTTGATCCATTCCTCAGCTGATGGGCAATTTGGTTGTTTCAAAGATTTTGCTATGAAACTATGTGTATGTGGTGCTATACACGTGGGCACACATATATCACTTTAGTGTGATGTTCTCAACTCTTCTGGAAAAACAGCCTGAAGGAGAATAGCTAGGTTGAATGTGAAACCTCCCAGTTTCACAAGTGTAAACATTATATTGACCCCCTAATAGAAGAAGCTGAAAGAGTAAATAAAACCCAAAATGTACAATCAATATTGTGAAATGAGAAGAAACACAAGATATTTAAGGCAGTCATACTACTAATTTGTATTACTTCATTGAAATGAAAGGCTAATGCCTATATTATTTGACCAAATTTTCATCTCTATATCTTGCAATATGAGCAACTGTTTTGGAGATAGCAATGCACAATTTACTAGCCACTGTTATGTTCCTACAATGTTGCTTGGAAATTTTATGTCATTGTTTCTATTTTTTATTTGCTTTAAAACAAAAGACAAATTTGAAAAAAGAAAACATTTTAATTCTAAGCAATTCACATCCAATGAGATTTCTGCTGAAATCTCTCCAGAAGCTTTGGATTGGATATAAGTCGCTCTGAAGTTCAGATACTTGCAATATAACTCTCACACACTTCTCAGTCTTTGATGTTTGAGCTGTAGCAGGTTATTATGAATAAACAGATATAAGCACACAAAAGAGAATTCTGTCCAAGTGAGGTGCTTCTCTGTACACAGAGCAGCTGAAACATTACCATTTCAAGGGCCCCTGCCTTCTCCTTTCTTCTAAGAGAACGTCCACCCGTGCAACTTCTGTAGAACACTTCACAAGAAACTCGCTACTTACCTGAAAGAAAAAACAAGGACAGAAAATATTTAAACATCATTTTATGAAGAACATTTTATTCCACTTTTAATTTTGAAAAACGATATTGCATTATAAATAGATGTTTCTAAAACATATTGAGGCATGGTAAATCACACCTTGCTGTCCCACTTTCTTTTTATTAAGACGTGACAATGTGGTTACTTATACAAACTTAATAGTTTGTTGGCTATCAGACTTAGTAAAATTATTAACTGTCTTGTATAGACTAGGTTTTTGTCTATTATATTTACTTATCAGGAGCGAGGGTTAACAGAATTCAGAAAGTAAGAATGACCCCCTCTCTTCATGTATTTAAACCATTTTTCTTCATTCTTACATTTATTCAAGAAATATATGTTAACTTTTACTGTCTGATCTAACAATCCCAGTTTGCATCTAATCATTCCTGTAGGAAAGCTTTACATACACCATTCAGACTAGATGCAAAGGATCCTACTGCTTGACTACTGCACATATTCAACAGCGAAAAAGGGGAAAGAAACTTCTCAAAAGGAAAGAACTAAAGCGGAAGACCCAATACTATTATGGACTACTGGACTCTTTTAGAATATTTTGCTGAGTTAACATACCTATAATATTCAAATAACGGAACTAAACAAAAAGGGGATACAGATGAATGTCCATTTTGTGTCTGTACATTCAAAATGGTTAGGATAGATATATAGTTACATTCTCTTAATGAATAGAGGGATTTGTTCTAATGGTGCTTGTAAATAGGATATGATGTCCACATCTTGTACAGCAATTAACCACTAGGAAGAATGTATGCAATGTGTTAATTATTGAAACTGTCCTTCCAATTTGGTTTGAAACTGTCTCATTGCTATCTGTTTCTCAGTAAAATTATGGGGAAAAAAAGAAAAGAGAAAGAACTAAAAACAATATATGTAAATAAGCAAGTGAAAAAAGAAAGGAAAGAACTGGGATGAGGGAAGGGAGAAAAAGAAGAAAAAGGAAAAAAAAATATATATATATATGCACAAGGTAGATAACGTAATTGTACTACTAATTTCTATTAGTTTATTGAAAAGAACAATTAATGCTTAATTTTTTTAACCAACTTTACATGCCTCTATCTGGTAATTTGAACAACTACTTTGAAGACAGAAATACACAATATGACAAAATTGTTGAATTACAATCATCTTCTTTTTTGAAATTCTGTATTGTTTCTATGTTTTGTATTTATTTTCATTCTCTTTAAAATAAAAAAGACAGGCTTTACCTTCCTTTAGCCCTTACATTTGTTTAATTTGCAATATTAATACACAGCCTTGTTTCTTAGCCTGAAGAATCATGGTCCAAGTCATAACGGGGCTTCTCAGGGACACAGGACAAAGTGGATCTGAGCAGGTGCCGAGTCACCAGGAGGAGTTTAACCCCCCAGGCTCCTCTGCCCAATCCTAGCCATCTCTCAGCAGCAGAGAAAGGCAGATGGCTTTTCATTCGGGTACTTTTTAATGATTCTCTAAAACTGAATGGTTTAACTGATCTTTGACTTCCCCTGACTCTCTATGAGAAGTGTGATCTCTCTCGATTGTTAGCACGTAATCACCAGCCAAGAATGGGGCCTTTTATACTGAAAACCAAATGAACCCAGTGGAGTAGTCCTAATCTTGGGGAGAGGGAGGCACTTTCTGCTTCAGATGAGAGCTGTACTGGTCTCCCTGGGAATATCCACCGTGGCGTGTATCAGCCATTGCACATCACCAGTTTATATTCTCTGATAGCATCCACAGTGAGCATCACAATCTCTTGGCTGTCCTCCCACCCAATCTGAGAACAGAGACTGAGTTCTTTTCAGCAGGCATGTGACAAATGAAGCTGTTACCACTAAACAATAGAAGTTACAAGAGCTATCACAGGGGGTTCTGAGAGTAGCAAAGCCATATTATAGCACTGCATGTAGCTGCTCTGCTGGAGGATGCTGAGCAAATGCACTCTAGGAAATGAAAACAGTTGTTTGGGAATTGGCCAGTGAGGCAACTAATTGGACAGCTGCATTTGGAAAGGTAGCTGAGGCAGCGAGTGATACTTTCTAGCGTTCTTAAGGATGACTTGCTTTGGATGAGTGGTGCAGGTCTTGACCATGTCCTCAGTGAGGTGTGTGAGGTGTGTGAAGTGTATACTTTGCTCATTTTGCTTTGCAATTAAGGGTTTTAAAAATTCAAGTTTCTGAAAGGTAGAAAGAATAAGATGACTTTATAACTCTTATTTTTAAATGGACATGAGTATTTTTTTAAGAAACCACAAAAAGACTTTGAAAATGAAAAATGCTTCTTTCCTCACATCTTTTAATTAGTGTGCATTGGCTAAACAGATTAATTGGCTTCATTTTGATAAATGTATGCAAACATATAACATAATCTGAACACTTTCACCATTTTTCACTAGTTCTCATGTTTCTAAGAGATGATGGATGACCTCCAGTAAATCCTTATATAAAATAAGTTAACACATCTAAATCTATATACAATGACATCTTGCTACTTGGCAGTTTTGAAACTATGAGTTTAACACTCAGTGCATTTTGATGCAAAAACTTT
The DNA here is from genome assembly GCF_000260255.1 of Octodon degus. NCBI lineage: Eukaryota > Metazoa > Chordata > Mammalia > Rodentia > Octodontidae > Octodon > Octodon degus. Next base: position 9,992,636 of record NW_004524629.1, read on the forward strand.
GTCCTGGTACTCATCACTTTTGTGGTACTTGACATGCAGATTAGAACTTGTCATTGTGGATTGTCTCTGACTCACTACCTTCTCCAGAAAAAAAAAAGTTTGGTGCTTATAAGTTTTGGTACTCCTAATATTTGGCACTCATTCCGACTCTGGGTACCACTTAGTGACCAGTACCAAGGCACCATTGTACCAGTATCAACACAAGAATAAGCTATTGCAGGTTACACATCTTTACCCTCAGACTCCTGAGGAAGAGAAGTATGTTTATTGCTTATGTGATTAATTTGCCTTTGAATTTTGGAATTCGTTCATCAAAAGTTTTCATATTCAGAGAAATAAATAGATACGTTCTATAGCACTCAAGCCTGACTCGGTGCACTGGTATTTCTAGGTTAAAATATTGGCAGTCTACTAGGTCATGAGCTTGAGGTTAGTGTACCTTATTTTTTTAAATGTATTTATTTATTTTGCGGAACCCGGGATTGAACTCAGGCCATTGCACTTGCCAGGGAAGTGCTTATTCCACTGAGCCACCTCCCAGTCCCTAGTGTACTTTAATTCTTAAAAAAAGCTACAATGAATCCATATGAGTAATAATGAAGCTTGATGATGACTTTTACATTTATGAGGGCTAAAGTTCTCCTAGGACCATTAAATTTTTAAAAGTGTAAGGTGGAAGCTGTTGAAGGTGATCTTTGGTTGAGTCAGGAGAGGCAATCTGGTTATGGAGGCATCCTGTACAGAGTTTCAAAGAAACGTACACTCTGAAGTCATGATGCCTTGGTTTAAATTACATTTGAAGTCTTATTTTACCTTTTCCTTTTTTTTTTTTTTTTTTTTTTTTTTTTTTTTTTTTTTTTTTTTTTTTGGTCTTTTTGAGACAGGGTCTCACTCTGTCATTTAGGTTGGCCTTGAACTCACTTTATTGCTCAGGTTGGTCTTAAACTCTGCAATGATCCTCCTGCCTTAGCCTCCCAAGTGCTGTGATTACAGGTGTATGCCACCACATCCAGTTCCCACTTGGAATCTTATCTGCTTGACAGATTAATTAAATAACCAGCATCAGTCTTTTCATCTGTAACATAGTGGTACCTTCCCCCACACCATAGCAATGCATAGCCTATATTTCCTTGTGATCAAAATCCAGTATGTGTTAGCCTTTATTCTTACCTTTCCTGTTGGTTAATATCAGCTCCATGTTTGCTATATTATAACAAAGGTGTTCTTGGGCTAGGTAAAGAGAGGGCACCACACATGCAATGCTTTACTCTCTCAAGGCTCCAGGATACCTCAGCTAAAATTCTCCTGGATAATAGCTTAGGGAAAGGCACTGGGCATGGAGGTGGTAAAAGATAAGAACTCAACATGATATCTTCCTTCTTGGCTCTATACAGAGAATCTACTTCCTTTTTAATGACACTAATCTCTTCAATATCTGTGTCATTTTTGGCCCTAGTTCCTCCTGGGAAAAAATTGTTTTTCAAATCTTCCTGCTCTGCTTTTTCTTCTCAATTCTTACTATAAGTCAGACTAAAAGCATTCATTGGTGCCCTTGCCATAGCCTGAATGTTGAGCAGCCTTTGAGTTTCTTCCACCAATTCTATTAGTCGGCCAGTTTGAATTTCATTTTCCTGAAAAGTTTCAGCACATGGACAAAATACATACAATATTTTTTGTCAGAGTGCAACACCCTAGTTCAATTGGCAAATGAAACTCTTGTTTCCAACTGAAATATCCTGAGCCTGGCCTTTGCTGCCCACACTCCTATCTAATACTTGTCCACTGAGCTATGATCAGAATTTCCCATCACACCCTGCTTACAGATCATGTGACCAAAAGACAGGCCAGACTTTTTTCCTATTTCTTGGGAGAGGAATACAGTGGGACTCCTTGTGACATAGATCTAAATATTTGAATTCTATGAATCAAGATACACTAAAAGCACAATATATTTTACCTTCATATCTTCAAATGACTTGTACAGTTCATTAGAGTTGAGAAGTCTGAGGCCACTTAGAGTTCTGAAAAAAAATAGACTGTTGCAACAAAAAACTAGTTTCAAACCCAAATCCTGATTTATGGTCCTTTCTTCTCATTCCTGGCTCAACCAGCAAGATGAGGTGATTCACATCTATCAGACTGCACACACAAGCTTTGTGTCTGCTCTGTGCAAACAACTTCCATGCAGGTGACCCTCTGGCCTAGATGTGCACACTGATAATGCAGCCCGAGCTTGGAAGAATAGCCAAGAAAGCATTTCTTATAGAAGCCGAAAGCAAGCTTAGAGATACTTCGGGTAAGAAATGCTGAGCTCATCTGAACAAAGTTAATACTATACAAATTGTGGTGTGGTCCTGGATAAGAGTATCTATTTGTTCTCTCCTAAGGATTCTTCATGTTTTGAGGAAAAGTGCAGCCAGTGGGAGGGATGCTATAAGTGCAAGAGTCACAGAGAGACCCCTGTTACTCATGGTTAAGAGCTAAAAGTTCTATTGCTTCATGGTGTCTGATGTAGCATCCAGAATGCAGAAGAAAATAAGATTTTCTAAAAATAACCAGGGTTATTATTGCCTTCCAAGTGTGTATTGAACATCAGCCCCAAGAAACTCACTAACACATATTCTAATAGCAGCCCCACTGCCTCTCTCTTTGTTGCTTTTGTTCCATTTTGTGACCCCCTTCTGACGTTGAAATTCTCTCTGTTTTCCACAGAAATTTTGCAACATGGAGAGCATAATGAAGCATCTGTTAACAGTTGCAGCTAAACAAAACAATTTAAACCAAAAACTCTCCTCCAAGGAACCTTGGAAACATGAAGCAGGTTTAATTTAAACTGGGAAATTCCAGGCTTTAAAGCCAACCCAAGAGTCTCTTGGAAGTGCCAACTTGTTGTTCTCCTTAAATCTCCTTGGAAGAATGTAGTTACAAGACCCAAGACCACAGTGTAAGAAGCACACAGTTCAGTGATGATTCCTAAATATTATCTCTAGAAGAATGGTTTTCACAGGAGGGCTCCCACTGGAGTTTGCACATAAATCAAAATCATGAATAAATAATATTATGTAAGTACTAAATGAAGCTTGCATTCCTAAGAGAGTTTAATCAAAGCATCAGGTATTCTTAAACCAGATTTGTTTTTATTTTCTTTAGGCTCCATTTTTTCACTTCATGGTGGTGAAACAAAATCATTTCTAAAATCAGAGAGAAATGAATCACTATTACCTAGAATACACACCATTTATGTCTCCCCAAAAGTCACCTTGCAAACCTAGCAGATCAAAACAATGGCAGGAAACTTCTAAACTCTGTTGAGTAGCCATTCATTATTTATTGGCAGAGTACACACTACTGAGCATATGCAACGCTCAGGCCTGGGAAGTAAGAGGGGCCCTGAAAGTTTCCATCAGCTGAGGCTCTTGGGGTAGGATTACAATTTGCGGTTAATGAAAACCTCCCACAGAAATGCTGCAAAAAGGGAGGATTCAATCAGGCCTATGTGATTTACATGAATGGCCGACACAGCCTACATGTGTACTATGAATCTGAGTGATAATATGTACTGTATATAAGGGTTATACAGTTTATCATAGAAACTCCTGTCAACCAGTGAACACACTGGCAGGCTAGGAATGGTTTGTGTGCCTGATGCTGGATGAATAATTAAACACTATAAGACTATAAGTAAAATAAGAACATCTTTAAATGGCACTTTATAATTTGAAGTTTACAGTCCCCATCTGATCAAGAGAACTACGTGTAATGTGGTTATGTAGGGAACAGTCTCTTGCTTCACATGTGTTTTCTAAAATGCTCCACTAATCTATCTATAAGGCACAAGTGAAGAATTACATCCATGGAGAAGGGAGAGAAGAATAAGAACTAGGAGTTGGTTTCTTGACCTCTTTACTGGAAGAAGTAAATGCTTTGCACCAACGAAATCGCATTTCTGCACAGGAAATATTTTCATTTTTTTCTTCCAAAATTAAAGAATGATGCCATGGAAATGAAGGGTTGGTTGGACAGTTAAGAAAACTAGTCTCAGGACGCTTTCCTTTCTTTCCCCTGCTGTATTCACTGTGCTTTTCCTCCTTTATGCACAGGCTCTTGCAATTTGTCTAGCAGCATTACTCCTATTTCAATTTCCCAAAGTTATCTGTGTGTGTGTTTACTCTCAATCACACAATTGGCCCAAAGATGCAGATGACAGCCCTTTATCGTTCACAGCCACCTTCCACAGCCAAGTGTCTGGGTTTTGGTTCTTTGGTGCTCTGAAATCAAAGTAAGTGTGAGCTCAAGGATTCAAGCTGTGGAAGCAATGGTCCTTAGTAAATCACCTGCGATGTTTTTGCCTGTATATCAGACCTTATTAACATGATTTATATCAATATTTATTAAATTCTGATTGGTCTTTTTAAAATTTCACCATCTCTTTAACAAAGTCACATCAAACTATTTAGCCTGTTAAGTCAGCTTTCTCTGACATTAACCCCTTAAGTCTCAAATGAATTTGTTTCTGCTCTTTTCTTGCCATCATTTCAAACAGGCACAACCTGTAGGTGAAGCTAAAAGGAATTTAAAAACTTTACTGAGCCCACCTAGCTAGGAAAAGCCCAGACTTAGCTCCACTGCCTGATGCAAAAGACCTGCCTCTTCACTACTCTGCAGTACTGTCTCTAGGAAACATCCTCACTCCACCATCTGCCTTCAGTGTTTTTGTCTTCATTTCATTATAGACCACAAATGGGGAAAAGGCATCAAGTAGTGGGAGGAAAGGGACTTATTAATATTTTCTTCAGTATTACAGCAATTGGTATGTGTGTAATAGAGTGAGGGCAATTTGTGTGCTTTTCCCTGGTGTTTGGATTCTGCACACGGTGCCAATCAGGCCCTATGTCCAAGGTCTTTCCTTATACATTCACATATCTATTGTCTTGGAATTCTCAGGAGTTTAATTTTGTGGAAATGCTATTCTGATCACACCTAGATTTTTCAGGTAACTAACCTGGCTTCTTTCTTGCTACCCTGGAGATGTGAAGGTGCTGGGGAGTTGTTTCTTTAGCAGCTACCTCATTTCCATAACTACTGTGATCCATCATTGTATTTCTAGCTGCCCCTCACCCCACCCCTTCTCTATCCAGAAGGGATGGAGGAGTAAATTGTATTATGCTCCTTAGTGCCATAAACTATGTCAATGTTTGCAGAAACAATATTAAATATGGTAATTTCTTTCTCTTTTTTCTTAATCCATTACAATCTCTAACCTAGTCACACCAACCTTAGCAAGAAAATAACTGCAAAGGCATCTGGGTAATGTCATTACGCTGATTAGCATGCATTCATCTGTGAAAAATCAAAATGTAGCTGTTCGAATGGGGATCCTGAAAAGAAATTCCAGCAAGCTTTCTACTCAGGCCTCCCCAGGACCTGCAGACACCTTTAGATGAGCCTGTACCTGGTGAATTAGAGGCTGGTCTAATATTTACTCTGATCCTACACTTCTCTCCACTTAAGAAATATGGGGTAGGATTCAATTTGGTCTTCTGAACTCTGTACAAAATACAAGGGAAAGAGCAGTGTAAAAGGCAGCTGGGTGTAAGAGAGTGAAGGTGACTTGGGTACTTGTCTGGGGCTCTTTGACAAAGATTCGGATTCTGCCTATGGCACAGATTAAGGTCTTTGCTGACAGACTGTGCTGAGAGCAATTACACAGGCCGTGCTTCGCAAAGTGAGCATGGAGACAGCACAAACCCAGCCCTGGCACGAAAGGAACCCGTGGAGCAGTCAAAGCTTAATACAAAATAAAAACAAAAATCGGGCTAACAATGGCACAGTTTTTACTTCTCTCAGCTCCCCATTCCCACTATTCAGCAGTCTGGAAAGTGCTTCAGTTAACACAATTAGAGGTCTTTCATGTCTTCCAAGGATCCACCAATGTGCTTGGTTCAGGAGCCTAAAAAGCCACCAAAAGGGCTGGGGAGATAGCTCAACTGTCTAAGCGCCTGCCTGCAAAGCACAAGGACCCAGGTTTTATCCCCGGTGTCTCATGCTGTGCCAGCCCCAGAACCCTGGGTGTGCCATGCAAGCCACAGAAATTGGGCGCAATGGCCCATGCATGTAATCCCAGCACAGGGGAGGCTGAGACGGGAAGATCACTACCAGTCTGAACTATGTAGCAAGACCCTTTGCCAACAAAAGAAAGGAAAGAAGAAAGGAAGAAAGAAAGAAAAAAAGAAAGAAAGAAAGAAAGAAAGAAAGAAAGAAAGAAAGAAAGAAAGTCATCAAACGCCACAGAATCACAGAACAAAAAGTAGCCTTAGGAAGTCCTCGCTACCTGCATTTTCTAAAATGATAAAAGGGAGAGCTGGCTACATGCACCAACTCTTTCAGTCCCAACAGAAGAGGAACAACCTTGCTGTTTGGAAGCGCTGGACTGAAACTGTGATACCCAGCTAATCTCTTTGAGTCCTCAACCTTGTTTTAATTCACAACAATGTTGAAATGGCTCTAGAATAACGTAGTTTGCATGACTTCAAATCTACAGTAATGTTCACATTGAATCATATTTGTTTTAGAAATAACACATTTATATATTAAATTGGAATTAGATATAAATAAATGACTCTAATGTCTCCAATCCAGATAGCTTAGTATGAAAATTGCCTAATAGAGAAAAAATAAAGAAGGTAAGCACTACACAATGATATTTTATTTTGACGCAGGCCCTAAATTATCCTGAAAACACAATGTATGTAATCCATCCACATTCTCCCACATACACTCCGGTAAAATTGCTGCATTATGACAGAAGAAATGCATTAATTACCTAAATAGTGTTTAACACTATAGCACTAAAATACTTCGAGAATGTGGAAGGCCAGGAGAGGTTTTGCTAATTCAAGTATTACAGTGGTAGGCTGAGAGTAGTGACAGGCAAGCATGGCTAATGGTTAAGTGCTCTGTCTCAGAACATGTGTATGTGTGTGTGTGTGTGTGTGTGTGTGTGTGTGTGTGTGCATGTGTGTGTGTGTATGCGTGCGTGTGTGTTCACTTGTACTATCATCATGGAAACCTTATTCCATGGTAGGTTTTGTTTATTTGGGTGGGAGTGGAGGAAAGTGTTTATATGTATTTGCTTGTATTAACACTTCTGAATCTAGAACTGACACTATTGTGGTGGGTAACTATAACTCAGCATAAAAGAGTTCTATTAAGACTAGAAAAGGATAACAAGTGTGCTAGAAGTAGAAACTAATAGAAAGTTGTGTTTACGTACTTTTTTTGCATAATCCTAAAATAGTGCCACCCTGTGAGAGGAAAACTCATATCTGGGGAGCCCCAAATCTCTTGGGGAACAAACCCAGGACTATGCAGACTGGGGGCACATAGCAGACTGGCACACACCAGGGGGCTCTTAGCACCACTGCCCAATGTGGACCCCTTTCCTCCCTTCAGGGTGAAGTGCCACCTCCTTCATCCTTAACCAGATCCTTCAGGCCTGCTACTTGCTGCACAAACTTAGATCTGATCACGTGAGGTCCTTGTTTCTGTGGACTCCAAAGCCCTCACCATGAGTGGAGGGGGAGGCCTGCCCCAGTCCGGTGTCACTGTGCTACCAGCTTTCCTAGAGCCTCCAGCTCTCACTCCAGCTAGGGCAGACTGACCCAGTGCCATGGCAGCTTTCTAATCTCCACTTAGTTCCTCACACTGATGTGTTTTCTTCCCACAATGGTCCATGACCCTGTTTTCATGGTTTTCTGTAGAGCTCTATCCTTTCTCCCAATTTCTTCCCAATGTTCATTCTGCCACGGTGTCCTTGAGGCCTCTCTTCTGATCCCCTTTGCATTCCAGACAGGATTTACTTCCTCCCTATCCTCCTGGGGCACCTTGTCTGCATTGTCTTCCAAGTCTCCCGAGCCCATCTGCCTCACCGTGGCTTCTTCACCGGATGGCAATGGCCTTCAGGCAGAGCCTTCAGCTGAATGATTTCAAATGTTTGGGTTCACAAAACAGTGCCTTGCACCTAGAGTTAGTATTTATAGGTATTATCTTTATATGTTGTATTTATAATATTTATAGATATTTACAGCTCTTCATTTAATTACTTTCCAAGCACTCACTGGGAGCTCTATTCTATGTATGCATCAGGGCTCAGTGTACAACTATGCACATCACTTTAATATTATGCTACATCTGTTTGGCACTTTGTAATTCCTTGAGAGGCAACGACAGAATACTAGAGAGAAAGAAACGTTAGTGCCTGGAAGGCAGAGTTTTGAGGAGGCTGGAAGCCACTGGGGGATATGGTCTGTTGTCTTTCTGCAAGAAAAGAAACTGCAGGCTTCGTGAGGAGGAGAAAATCACAAACACCTCAAATTTCCTCTCTCTTGAAGGCTCTCTGCCTTGGCAGACGCGAGAGCTCTGTGAGAAGACCTTGGGGATGTCTCTCGGAGTGGGCTGCCAAGGTGGGTCTTCATGGTGGGCTATGTGGCTCCTCCTGTCAGCCTGCCTGGCCCACCCACCCCAGGTTGCACAAGGAGGAGTTAACACAGCAGGTAAACACAGCAGAGGGACTGTGAGAGACCATGGTGGCTTAATAAGATGACCCATCCAGCCCAAACTCTTTGAAGGGAAACACCAATAACTATATGACAAATGGAATTCATGTTATCTCTGCAGACATTCATAAAGGGCCTCTAGAAACAAATCCCCATGTAACAGTTGAGTTTCTCATTACTCAAGACTGTCTTTTGATCAGGGCTACTGTGTTCACAGTGACCTAGCAGCTGATTGTAGCAACAATCGTAGCTTCTGAAAAGAAAACGGGTAGTCAGAGAGATTTAAAAAAAAAAAAAAAAAAAATTGCTCTTCTACGCATAGCGTTCTTAGTTTAAGCTTTTGGTTGAATTGCTTAGGCAAGGAAAATCCGGTTCCATGCGGCTAGGGGGAGCCCAAACACAGTTGAAAGCTTTGTGATTAACTGCATGCATTTAAATTCTCAGTCCTGCACCTTGGAGAGGCTCTTTGGAGAGGATGCCCTTTCATTGGGCAGGGGACGAGGGTAGGCGCCTCTGATTGGAAGATGCAAATATAAACGCAGCAGTCCTCCAGTTAGGTTCTAGGGGGACCCGGGATGTTTGTTTGTGTGGGCCCAGTGCCCCGCTGCTACCCATAGCTGCAACCAGAGAAACCAGAGTAACCAGACAGATCATTTCATGATTACAACAATTAGAAAAATTAAAGATGTGAAACGTTGAAACTAGCATTTCTCTACCTAATCAACTTCTATTTCTAATTTAATGGCTTCTACAATAGCATTTTGTTTTTACTTTCTTAAAATTCGTGAGTATAATTGCATTTATTTAAAAATGTGAGCAGGGAAGGCTTTCGAGTATAAAATTTGGATAAAAATAAATTTATAGCATGGAAAAAATTATAATCCTAAAACAAGCTGGAGTTGGTTCCTAAATTCCCAGAGTTTGCATATAAGTTATTTGGGAGTCTACTTAATTTTGGAGGAATGAGAGGTTATTTGTTTAGTTTCCACAACAAAATAAATAAGGTTCCTCATGTACATGTATTTGATCCCACCTGAGAAGAAAAAGGATATACTGTAATTATATTATTATTCATGTGAACTTCATCAAGCTATTAATTATTTTTCCATCATCATTTCTTAATTTGATTTAGAAAGAAATCATGCCTACTTCTTTCAGCCTTACAAGATAATTGTGAAGTATTTAGCATATTGCTTGGCACACTTAAATTTGGGTCCTCTGAGCTGTCCCAGCTCTGGCATAGCTCCTAGGATAAGTACTCTAAAACATTTGTTTTTAAAAAAGGAAGAGACAAAGAGATGAAAGATGGGAAAGAGGGAAAGGAGTGGGAAATAAGAAATAAGCAGAATCACATTTTTCTTACTGCCTTCTCTTATCTTTGTCAAGCTGGTTGGAAGACGCCTCTCGCCTTCTAACTCTGCGGTAGTAACGAGGACATCTCCAGCTCTGTTCTATTTGAACAGCTCGAAGCCCCAGCTAGAGTAAGGGCCCCAGAAAGATGTGAAAGGAGGATTGTTGAGGGGCGGAGAGATGAAGTTCAGGCTACAATAAAGAGTGTAAGCATTGTTAGTGAGTCCCCCAAATTAAAGAAGGAAAGAAACAGGTATAACGGAAGTAGTTTTCTGTACAGACAGCAACCTTGAAAAGAAGATGATAACAGCATGAAACATTTTGGGAGGTTGTAAAGGGATACAAGTATATAAGTAAAACGGAAGGAATTTTAAGAATGCAAGGAAGATAACATGTGTGTGTGTGTGTGTGTGTGTGTGTGTGTGTTTATCCTGAGATGCGATCTGCAGTGGCCTCACGGGGCTAGGTGTAGGGTGAGATGCATCAGTGCAGCAGCTTTGGGTAAGAACAAAGCAGATGGAGGAATACTCTATGCGGTCAGATTGAGCAGTCCATCAGTCGGCCGAGCAGGGTGAACAACGAGGCGGAAACTAGAACCCGGCATGGCTGTACAGCGGGCCCAGTGGGATAATGATACCGCAGACTGCCAAAAAATGTCACACCCTGAAGGGAAGAGAGCCAGTGACATCCAGCCAGCTAGGAGAAGATAAGAGGCACCAGGTCAGAGCAAGAGTTGGGAAAGGCTGCGGCACAAGCAACTGTAAAACAAAGGAGTCCCAGTTAGAAGGTGATATCAGTGACTCAGTCACCATTCCGGAATCAAAATGCATGCTTAACTCACAGGATCTTTCTGGGCCCCCTTACTTACTCCCCACTTGGGATTTTTGAAGGTAAATTTTATTATTTGGGGCATGATTCAAAGCTGGAAAGGTCATGCACAATGTTGACACACTCAGGAGGTGGTCTAAGGACAGGGCTAGTCTCACCTGGGAGATCATATTCTCCCTTAGTTCTCTGAAGACTTCCCAGAGGTGCAAATTTGTCAGCACAGAGTTGGCTTTCAGCCTTGGAGAACTCCAGTGGCAGCCTTGGAGAGAGGCCAGGAAGACCTAAAGGCTGGACCCACCTATCACAGAGTCAAACAAACCCCCATTAGGAATACGTATTAAGTGAAGATTTCCCATTTTGTAAGAATTTGATTTGAAGGATTTTAATTTCAGACACAGTATTTTAACAGAATGGAGAGAAAAATGCGTTTACATTTCTATACGTGAAATTATAGAAGGTCATTGGACAATTGAACTTCAATAGAAGGAAAACTTCCTTGAATCTAGTTCAATTGTATTTACAAGAAAGCAAAGTCTGTTTCATTTTGGGTGCATGGCCTTTCATGTTCTCCTAAAGGTGATTTATATCTAGCTGCTTAAAACAATGTCCAAATAAAGAAGACAATGGATATTCATACTTTATATGAGTATGTGGCTCGATTTGTCTTTGGAAACAAGGCAGGAGCAGATACAATCACTTTCACTGTTTCTGATGTTCAGAGTTGAATGAAAATTACTGTTATGTGACTTCTCCACGAAAGGACATTAGCTTCAAAATTTCAAGCCTAAAAACTAATTCTTAATGTTTTAGAGATTTTCCTTATATAAAGAACTATTCATTTCAATGAATACTTCAACATGTTTCATTTTTTAAAATTTTATTTATTTATTTATTTAGTATTTCAGGGAAGGGTCTACAGGGAATCCAGGGTCTCACTACTAGATTGGACTTGTAGTGATCTGCCTATTTACAGCCTCCTAAGAGCTGGTATTACAGGTGTATACTACCACACCCAGTCTCAATTGTTGTCTCAGTGTACCCTGGGGGCAGAGCCAGCAGGGCAGGCCTGGGGATCAAACCCCGGGCCCACCGCACCTGCTTGCAGGTGCTTTAATCTGCTGAGCTATTTGGTCAACCTTCATTTTTTTATTGATAAATTTAAAACTCCTATATTCCCAGCTATTTGGGAGGCTGAGGCAGCAAGATGTTTAAGCCCTGCCTGGGTAGCTTAGACATCGTCTCAACAAATAATAAGGGCTTGAGATGTAGCTCAGAATGACAGTCTTGGCCTAGTGCACACCCTAGTTTCAATTGTTAGTACACCAAGCAACAACAATAAATAAACTGGGAAAAAGAAAAAAGTATTCAACTAAAATATGTCAATCATATTTTTTTTAGTGGCCCACTCAGTCCTCCACCTGGGGGCAGGGCTGGTGTGGCATGTAGTGCTGGGGATTGAATAGCAATCCCTGTGCTCTGCCTAAGCTTGCCTAAGCAGGCACCTTAGAGCACTGAGCTATCTCCCCAGCCCCAGTCAATTACATATTGAAAATACATCTGAATGAATGACCTGTTCAGAAGGATGAAGTGGGAGAACCATAAATTTGAGCCTAGTTTAGACAGCATAGCAAGATCCCATTTTGAAAGCAAACACAAAACAAAAAAGGAAAATAAATACTACTGCTAAACTTACAAAGAAGCTGAAAGCATTAATGAAATGTCAAAGGCTGAATAAACACACTTAGGTGACTGTGTGAGTGATTATATATTTAATGGTATATATTTACATGCACATAATACATAATTAACATAGATTTGCATAGGCTTTTTTTACTTAGATGTTAAGTGAATCTAGTGGGCTTCTGTTTCTGTTTAGCAACTCACTGTGTTACCTGCTCAAGCCACTAACCTGGGGTTCTCACATGAAAATTTATACACAATTACTGTGCATTAGCGAGGCATTTTATGAATATATGTTTTGCTGGAACTGAATGAAGGCAGGAACATGAATATATACAGTTAAAAGTCATTAATCCTTGGGAGATTTCTTTGTAGCATACAAATGCCTAAATTTAGATTCCAAAGATTAGAACATAGAGGTATTCAAGTAAGTAGCACAGTGCTTTATTCAATAAATACATGGACACTTTATGTTAGGAAAAATATAAGATATTCACTCTTCCAACCCAAAGAAGTGTCAAGGTCAAGGGACTGTTTATATTTAGGGAAGAAGGAAAGGAGGAAGGAAGTAGAGAGAGAATTGGGGGAGAAAAGATAAGGCTAGGCTTATGAAGCATATTTTTGCTTGGTGTTGGTACTGGGGCTTCAACCTAGGGCTGTGCTGTATTCTAGGCAAGTGTTCCAGTACTGATCTGTACTCCACAAATCATTCTTTTAGACAGGGCCTTGCTAAATTAACCAGCCCGGCTTTAAGCTTGTAATCCTCCTGCCTCAGGCTCCCAGGTGGCTGAGATTATAGATGTGTGCTACCATGCCCAACTAAGCATGTTCTCGTGTTAGTATAGTCCTTACGGCATTCAGTGTTATGAGAACCTGCTGGAGCAGGCGCATGGATGTTTTCATTTGGTACACACTGGGACACCAGTGCTTTATATCCTCTTTTGTTCCTTTAGTGTCATTGCTGGACTCTGCCTCCACCGTACGCCCAGTCTGTGCCTGTGCTCCACTCCTATCTCTTTTTCCTTTTCGTACCTTTTTCTCACAGCTCTTCCTTTTCTACCCAGCTGACTCTACTATCATCTCAAAGAATAAAACCATATGTCTGGTACACTCACGTGAAGAGGGCTTAAGGCTTATGGAGTAAAATGCCCATTTGGCTCTGTAAAGAAGTTCTGAGAGTCTGAATTACTCTGGTACTGGAAGAAGTTAAGATCTTTGCTCAAGGTAACACAGTTGTGATAGGAGTGGATCAAAATTCAGACCTGATGAGCCTGGTGGAGTTTGAGGTGGGGCAAGAAGTGAAGCGGTCAGTCCAGAAAGCACTGGGTGGGAGTTAGGCCTTTCATACCCTCATTGCTTTTCTGGCATGTGAGGCCAAGCAAAGGCAAGGAAGACGGCAACACACAGACTGGAGGAGAACACTCTGAGAGGGAGGAGAACTGCTCTTTGGAAGGAGGAATTCATATCAAAATTTGCTTCTGACTATATTAAATTGAATCTGTCAGTGGAATCATTTTAAGGAACAATGAGGTCCCTTCCCCCAACTTCTACAGCAGGCCTGCCATTTTTCCATATGGGGACAATAACACACAGGCTTGATTCTTTTCTTTCTTTCTTTCTTTCTTTCTTTCTTTCTTTCTTTCTTTCTTTCTTTCTTTCTTTCTTTCTTTCTTTCTTTTTTTTTTTCTGTACCAGGGATTGAACTCAGGACCCTGTGCTTGCCAGGCAAGTGCTTATTCTACTGAACTATCTCCCTGGCCCTACAGGCTAGATTCTTAATCTAACATCAGCTTGCTGTGGGGATATTTTTGTTGCTCTTCTGTATTTGCATCTGACATAAAAAAAAAAATCTTGACGCACTGGTCTGTCGTTGGGATGCTATTCAGTCACCTCCATGTTTTTGCAGTTCATGTCTTACGAATGAATGCGTCATTCTTCCTTCTTTCCATCCTTCCGCATACCAAATATCTAGTGAGCCTCATCTGTTGAGGCTGTGGTAGGTACCAGTAAAGGTGGTCTGCTAAATTCGCAGTTCTCTTGAGCCTTGCATTTCTACAGCTTCCTTGTATTATTTCCTTTACATATGATTTTAAACTGACTGTTTGGGGAGATAGCTTGATGGTTTAAACACCTGCCTGGCAAGCACAAGAACCTAGGTTCGATCCCCAGTACTGCATGCTGTGTCAGCCTTGGAACTCCTGGCCTATCATGCTGGCCTCTGAAACTGGGAGTGGTGATGCACATTTGTAATTGCTTTGCTGGGGAGGCAGAGACAGGAGGAACACTACGAGTCCAAGCTGTGTAGCAAGACTCTGTACCAAATAAATTAATAAGTAAATAAATAAGATTTAAAAAATTTTAACTTGAGTTGTAGTGAAATGCTGGAGTTAAATTCTCTTTCCTCATTGTTTTGTAATTGAATCGCCCATCTACTCTTCTAAATAGAGACTTCTCTTAAAAATCGAATAAACATGTGCATGCAATAGATTATTTTTTATAACAGTCCTTTACCTGGATATGGATTATTAAAAATTTAAATATGGACAGGTCTATCCTTCTATTTCTATGAAATGTAAATTTAAATTGTATTTTCAGGCATATGGATGTATTATTTAAATTTTGTGTTTTTATAAATCCGTAATTTTAATCATATTTTCAAAAGAGTCTATAATTTATTTTTTATTTATTTTAATGAGAAAAAAGATAAAGTAGCAATGAAACAGTTTCAAAACAGGTTAGTAGGACAATTACAATAACTAATACATTGCATATTGTTGTCTTTGTAGTAGTTTTCTGAGGACAAGATGTAGACAGGATATCTTGTCTAAACAATATTAGTATAAACCTTTCTTTTCATTGAACTAAGAGCAAGTAACTGTATATATATCCTAACTATCTTATATATACATATATATTTTTCCCTACAAAATGGTCCTTTATTTTGTAAATGGAGCACTCAGAGACGAGTGTTAACTGCTGTTAGAAAAGCTGTTTGGAGAAGTCTTTAACTTGATGCCAGTCCACAGGTTGTAGGCACTTGAACTCAGCAAAATAACCCAGTACAGTCCATAGTGGCAGTGCGTTACCAGCACAACTGGAAATTGTCCAAGTTGTTGACTTGAGTCTTTTACACCTCAGCATATTAATATGGCTTTACTTTTTATACCTCATGGTTACACTTTTCTGCTGGATGGTTAAGACCAAGTTAAGGCAAGACCTATATAACTAAAAATGTAACGTTTGCTATCTAATGACGTAAAAGAATTTGTAGGTGATGTCAATAAAATTTCCAACATTTGGGCTTTGTACAGATAATAAAATTATAGTTCTTTCACAGACATTATTTTTATTTCATAGTGAACACAACTATTATGAAAACAACTATCATTGAGTATATTGATGTACAATTTAAAATTTATAGTACTCAAAAAAGAGAAAAAAAATCTTGATGAAAAGGTTGGGTATGGTGGCACACACCTGTAATCCCAGCACTCAGGAGGCTGAGGCAGGAGGAGCACTTGGCATTCTAGACCAGCTTTAGCTACAAAGTGGGTTTAAGACCAGCCTGAACTTCATAATGGGACCCTATCTCAAAAAGACAAAAAATTATATATATATATATATATATATATATATCACTCAAGAAGATACAGAAAAAACTTAGACTACTCAGGATTAGCAGCTGGGAAATTCATCACAAATATTTCATATCAGATTAATATATTAGCTGTATATTATTAGTTGTATTCAAGGTAAAATATTTTGAGTCATTAAAATGTATCTATGGGATCTCTGGTATTTTTAAAAAAATGTTTCAAATGGAAAAAGTTAGCAATCGTTTTAGTGAGTACTTCTTAATGCAGACTCATTTAAATGATTAATAGGAGAACTGGATCTAGTCATGCTGCTGTCTGCTTTAGAGTTGATTATAATATACATAATAATAATTCAGCCATACCCTTAGACATAACGTATCTGAATAATCCTCCTTACACACACAGGCAGAAGTTTCTTCAGTTATTGTTGCCTTGTCAGTACATAGGGGACATAAGGAGACACCAGGGCATACATTCTGGGACAACTGGCTAGTCCTAACCCAGAAGAAAACCCTCGAGACCAAATTCTCTCCTGCAGACTGAGATGATTTTAAGCCTGGCAACCTCGTTGTCCTTACAGCATGGGAAAATCTGGTCTCCTCAGTTCAAAGCAGCAAAGGGAGGAATTAAAAGCTTTGCATCTCAAATTATACAAATGAAAATTAAGCACTTATCCAGTAATTTTTACATTTGAATGATGTTTGAGGTGGAAATCTTACATTTTATGATCCTAGAAACTAGAGTTTGATGCTATTAGGCATTGGAAATATCCACTGCTATAGCAATGGTGCATTGAGGAAAGAAACAGAGAGTTAGTTATATTATAAAAATGCCAGTATATGAATCCATTCATTCATTTATTCACACAATAAATATTATGGGTCCCACTGTAAGACCCATGTCCAAGGGAAATGAGAAAGTGTTGGCACAAATAGCGTTTCCCCGATGGCTACGATTTCATTCATAACTACTTCAACTGGAAACACCACTAACTGTCCTCTACTGGGAAATGGGTAATAAATTGCAGTATATCTGCAGGAAGGGACATCACTCAGGAATAAAGAGAACCAAGCACTGATGCCTTCCACAACGTGGATGGGTCTCAAATGTGTTGTACTAACTGAGGAAGCCAGACTCACAGGTCACATACTGTATTTTTCCATTTATATAATACTCTGTCAAAGACAAACTATAGGGAAAGGGACTGTCAGTGATTGTCAAGGATAAATGACAGGGAGGGCTTCATCACAAATAGTTAACAGAAGTGTGTGTCTGTGTAGGGTGATGAGCCTATTGTGTATTCTGATTGTGGTGGCCTACACAACACTACATTTATCAGAAGGCATAGAACTATACACGAAAAGAAGTTACTATTATACCTACATATTGAAAAAGATTTCAAAAAAGGATGGCAATAAAATATTCTACATTCAGCAGCAATTTTACTTGGCATCTTTTATTCCTTGGACTCTTTGAGAAGTTAAGAGATGTAAAAGCAAATAAGCAAACCAAAGGAGAATATAAAGATCCTTTTCCTTGACCTTAAATGTCACAATCTAATGAGCAAGAAAAGATGGCAGGAAAATAAAAACTACAAGCACCTTCGGTAGCTATGATAGAGCGAGGCACAAATATGAAGAAGATCAATTATTACTGCAACAGATTTTCCCTTCCTGCTAACTTCTGACTGAAATAGAGTCTCGTAATTATAACTTTTGCTTCTAAAAAAGAACGAGCTCCCCAGAAGGAAGGCAGCTTTATCGTCAGTTTTCCACTGCTGCTGGGGTGACTGTCTCACCTGAAGGGTGGCACTGGGGGGGCACTAAGTCCCCTCCCCCTCTCTTTCCCTATAGTCCCTACTATTATTCAGCAGAAAGTCACCTCTCTCTGTGCTCCTTTTCCAGTTCCTTGGAAAAATAGCTGGAAGTCACCCCCGTGGCCGTGGGGCATCTGTAGGACATCAGGTGCATCAAATAGCTTGGGGTACATGCAACGGGCCAGATGTATTTCTTCATCTATGATGGAATTATAAAGTTAAGAGTTTAAAAAATACTAAACTGCATTTCTCGGGAGCTTCCCTCCACCATTTCCGTTTTCTCCCTCTCCTGGGAGCCAACTGAGCAGTTCCCTTCCTGCCTTCTTCACTGACTACAGTAATGAGCTCCAGGGGGACCTCGCTCCTGCCTTTGAAGTAACACGTTTCTCTGAATACACTTTGAAATTTCTCTTCGTACATTGTTTGTTTCTTGTTTGCTCTGACTGTCTGCTCATAGGGGGGTCTGGCAGCTGTTGGGAGGAGGCGCAGGTCCAGCATGACAGCTCTGGAATGTGTAAATTGGACAACAACAACAAAAACACAAACAAAACAAGAAAGAAAGAAAGACTAGGGGGAGAAATGCCCTCCCTATCCTCTGCCTGAGCAGGAATGTAGGCCCTGGGGCTGGAGTTGCTGAAGCATCTTGCAGGCTGCACACAGAGGATGACAGCCAGGGACAGAAGCAGCTGCGAGGCCTGAAAGCTGTCACCGAGGAAGTGGCCTGCTGGAGAGAGAGAAACTCTTCCAGGGAGAGCAGAGACAGCTCTGGACAGGGCAGACAGGCAGAGGAGGGGCCCTGCCCTCCATGGTGCTCCTCAGGATAGCAGTGCGCAAAGACCCGCGTCTGAAACAGGATAGCTGTGGCCCCAAGCCAGGCGAATACACAGCACACCCACCTTCACTGTGACACTTCCTATGTGGAAAGAACTAAATACTGGTTTAGAAAATCAGAAAATGGGAGGTTACATTTAGGATTTAGGACACATAAAAGGTCATAACATCACTGGTCATATTTCCATTTAACTGTTCACTCACCCTCCAGGTGAAAGAAGTGAGACTACAAAGGATCAAGCAGTATTTCCAAAGACTGGCTGTCACTGAATACATAAGGATAGCTGGAACATCCATGATCCAAAGTTTTTGTGCCATGAATGACTGGAGTCTCAGAATTTTTTAGACTTTGGAAAATTTGCATATTCATAGTGATGCATTAGGGAGGGGGCCTAAGTCTAAACAAGAAATTTAGGTTTTACATCCATCTTTTACATGGAGCCTGAAGGTAACCATACACAAAAACTTAGTGCATCTGAGTTGGAATGCATCTTGCCCTGTGAATTCAGGCCAACTGTGGAACGTCCCACTTGTGATGTCACGTCAGCCCTCAAAAAAATTCAAATTTTGGAGATTTCCCATTTCATGTTTTCAGGTCATGGAAACTCAATGTGTAGTGAGAATATTGAGAAAACCAGACTGCCCTGGGCCTGAAAATATGAAGAGAGAATGCCCTTTTTAGAAATTCAATAGGGTGTGAGAAAGCAGGCCAACAAATTCAAGGAAGTATTATTGGGCTTTCTCTTTATGAAAATACCCATCTGAGAAGGCCATTAGCCGTGGAGATGCACACCAGAAGTCCAGGCTGCCTGCTCCAGTGGAATAGCGGGTCGCACATAGTGAGTGTTCACCACTGAAAAGCACCCTGGAAGCTCTCAGTGAGTCCTCACTTTTGCTTTCCTGGGCACCTTCTGGGTCTTTGCTGTGATTTATAATCATACTTCCAACTCGTATCTCTGAACAAGGATTCGAAAATTCCTTAACACTTCCCTCTAATCTACACACTTACTTACTACTAAGATTTTAGAGCCCTGTTGGACTCCTCTGACTCTCACACTTGACCAGTCAGTAAGGAAGTCTGATTAATCTTCTTTCATGAAGTACTTAATACCTTAGTGCTTCCTTTTTGAATTTTTAGCCTATGTCACTTTGGGTCTCTCTAACAAAACAACTCTTAAGTTGTTCTGTCTGGCTCTCTCTTACCCTTTCCTCTGCCCCTGAACTCCAGCTCAATTTTCTTACCCTGCTGCCTTCAATAGTCTCTGTCTGTGAAATTTGGCAACATTCTGACAATTTTCTATTTGAAATCCAAAGCAGGTGGGATTACTAGCCCACCTCCCAGATTAATTGTACTTAGGCCATTATGACAGCTTTCTTAGCTCCAGACTTCTCAGAAACCACTAACCCAGCCTTTCTTTCTCTTTGTCTTAGTACCAGAGCATCACATGCATGTGTGCCCTCTTTCCTTACCTCAGAAAGTGAACATTTTAGGCCTGAAGTGTGTGTAACTTCACTCTAAGATAAATCAGTCAGCTTAATTTTAAAAACTGAATAGACACTCCAAGGAGTTACCAGAAGACACTGATGTCTTTCACAAAACCAGCTCTAAAGATTGGTTTAAAGGGGAATAAAATGAGAAAGAGATTTATGAGTGGAACCATTGAGAAAAGGAAGACAGTAGGGCTCTCCTTGAGGAGGAAGAGGCCTTGAGCAGGAAAGACAGGCTGACACTCTGGGACAGCTTGCAGCACGTGGCTTGCCCTTCCCTTCCTCTGTGCCAGTGCAGTCTGTGTCTACTGTTTTACACTGAGCCCAGAGCTCCAGAATATGCCTGATAATTTCAAAAGCCTCAGTAAAGTAGAGAGGTAAAAACCGAAAGCACTCTTTTCAGCTACCTATAATACAAAAACAAAAAATAAGGTTAAATTTGCACCAGTCTTAGAGAGGAAGCTCAATAAAATCTAATGAAACAATCTCAGAATGTGTTTTCTGACCATACTGTAATAATATTACAAAGAGGAAAAAGGAAAAACAAAACAAAAATGCCTATTTCATCTTGAAACAAAAACTTTCAGTATTAAATTGACCTTGAGCTAAAGCAGAAACCATAAGATAAATTATGAGACACTTAGAATTTAATGACAATGATAACACTAGTTGCAACAGTTTAGAGGCCAGAACTAAAGCAGAACTAAAGCAGAGGAAAAGGTATAACTATAACATACCATTTACCAGAAAAGAAAAACACTGAAAGAAAATCAACCATGGATTCTGATTCCTTGGAAAAGCAGAAACAGACCACATTTAAATCACAGATAATAACTTTTAAATCAGATAAAAATCAGAGAACACAATATAAAAACACAGTAATGAACATGCTTCAAATTTGTAAAGCTAGTTCCCAAGACGAGTTAGGCAAATAGCCAGTAACACTGACTGAAGGAAAAAGGATTTTTTAAAAAATACTAAACAAAATATATAATGAAAACATACAGCCAAAGACAAGGGATGGGGTTCAATCCTCTGGCCTGCTGTGCCGGCCCCGCCCCCGGGGCACACTGAGGTTGCCATTGAGACTGGGCGCGGTGGCGCAAGCCTGTAATCCCAGCATTTAAGAGGCTGTAAACAGGAGGATCACTGAGTCCAATCTACACAGTGAGACCCTGTACACCCTGTACATCCTGTCCTAAAAATACAAAAAAAAAAAAAAAAAAAAAAGAAAGAAAGAAAAAGACAATACAGAGTTAAGGAATTAAACCTAAGTATTCACTAATACATTTGAAAACACAGATGAGCTAGCTATTGAAAAATAATCTATATTTTCATGAATGTCTACAGGTGCTCCCAGAATCCTGAAACTCCCCTAATCAGAAGTGAGACCTATTTTCCTTCCCTTTGACCCCAGGCAACTGGGCAGCTGCTCCGCTTAGCAGAACACAGCTTCCTGAGTAGCTACGGGACTTCCACTACTAGGACTTTCTCGTGCTGTGTGAAAACCCCCATCCTGGGGGAACCCAAGCTAGTTGATGTAGGGCCATTGCATGGGTACAGAAGGACATGCCACGGTGCAGACCTAGAGTACGCCCCGAACTTTTCATGTGTTCAGGCCTGCGGTTTCTTGAAGATGATTGAATTACAGGAGCACTAAACTCAGCTGCAGATTGGTCCATGATGAGGGCATAGCGATGTGTCTTAAGGAAGTGGCGCTGGGTGGCAGAACAGTGTCACCTGGTATGCTTTGTGGGGTGTAACTCCCTCCCCGCTCCTCCCTTCCTCCTGGCTGCGGTTAGGTGAGCAGCCTTCTTCCACTGGGCCTTTCCACCAGGAAGTTCTACCTTGGAGGTGGGTAACCGGGGACTAAAGCCTCCAGAATGCTGAGCCAAAATAAACTTCTTTCAATTGTGTCAGAAATCTTGTCCCATTGGTGGGAAAGTGATATAGAGAGATTCATCGAGAAAGTTACAGAGATCTTACGTGAAAGCTGATATGGAAATGGCATAGGTGAATAAATGAGCTGTCGGATGATTTCAGCCTCTCAGCTCAGTCCCTCAACCTGCAGAATCACGTCGCTGAAGGCAGGTGACCCCACTGAAAGCCTATCTGAGTTTCTGACCCCAGGTCCTGTGAGGATTAAAAAATGGTTGTCTGACACCATTAAATTTTGGGTAATTTCTTATACAGCCATCATAATTGAAATAATTATCAAACATTTTGCTAAAATTCTAAAAAAAAATGAGTTGATTAATAACCATTCAAAGATTTGAAATGGCAATTGAGTGAAATGGCACCCTACCGCATCTAACCAAGGCCAAGAATAGGAAAGTTGCACAGGAAAATCAAAACTGGAAAGAAAAAAAGATACTTCTTACCTTACATAAAATTTTCATCAAAAACAAACCGAAAACTAATTTTAAGGATTCTACAACTAGAAGGTGGGTCATATAGCTCAGCAGACTAAAGCACCTGCTTAGGCAGAGCACAGTGGCCAGGGATTCAATCCCCGGTGTGCAGTGCCGCCCCCACCCCCAGGGCACACTGAGACAGTGATTGAGACTGGGCATGGTGGTGCTTACCCATAATCCCAGCATTTGGGAGGTTGAAATCAGGAGAAACACGACAAGTCTGATCTACTAGTGAGACCCTGTAGACCCTGTAGACCCTATACTAAATACATTAGAAAAAAGGATTCTACAACAAAATAAAACAATACAAAATATTTACAGCTTTATTTATGAACATAGATAAAAAATCTTAAATATTATCTAACTAAAACCTAGAGCTTATTAAGAAAATATATTTGTAAGCAATGTTTATCCTAAAGTAAAAGGCTTAAAATAGGAATCTATCTGTCTGTCTGTCTGTCTATCTATCTATCTATCTATCTATCTATCTATCTATCTATCTATCTATCTACCTGTCTGTCTGTCTGTCTGTCTGTCTGTCTGTCTGTCTAGTGAACATACTATATATTTATATACACATATAAATGTCACAAAGTATGTATGTATATATACATACATGAGTAAGAAAAACTTCTTTCAAATAGCTGGAGTAGCAAGGCATTTATGGAACTTTATTTATATTATATATCAGATCTACAACATATATTCTACTGACAGAAAAATCATTTGTATGTCATTCTTTATATACCTGGAATTAAAAGAATTCCATCATCGCTGTCACTGATGAATAGAGTAATAGAAGTTCTAGCCAACACAAAAGTACATGAAAGACAAAAAAGAGAGATACAAGGATTGAAAGAACTAACAGAAATCTAAAAGTAAGGTATTGACTTAATGGTATGATCATTTACACAGAGAAAATCACATTTCTCATATAAACCATTAAAACTCAAAATAAATTTCTGAAATGATGACTGCACTGAATTGCCCAAACAAACAACACTCACCTATACCAACAATAACCAGCCTGAAGACATATTAGAAATTAAGGGAACTGAGAGTCACTATGAAAGATCCTAGTAAAAAATACACGCAGTCTTCACAGGGAAAATGTTTAAACTCTATGTTGTAAATTTAGATTTCAATAAATGACCAAATAGACCTTGTTCATGGATCATAAAGTATAAATTATCTATAGACTAAATTGAAACAATGTAATCCTCAAAAAATACCAACAGAATTAGCAAAATCATTTTTAAAAATTCTACCAACATATTTAATGTCTATGAAAATCAGAATTATAATTACCAAATCCATTTTGCAACAGTGTCCCAGAAAACCTGACAATCCTGCAGACACATTATAAAGGAAGAATAATAAAAAGAACATGAAACTTCCACAGAATTAAACAAATAACACAAAACTAAAGAGGCTATAAGCAGTAGTATGTATGCATAGGAAGTATGGACATGATAAAATACTAATATAATTCTGTAATGAAATAACTATGTAAGATATTTGGAAGAAAATGTGCTCAGCATTGTAGGACAATAAAGTTGAACCTTCTACCTTGTAATTTCTTCTACCGTAAAATTTAAAACCAGCACACAGAAAGTAAAACAATAATACTAAGAGAAGAAATCAGGGGACTATTGTTATCTTGAAAGTAGGATTATTTTTAAATAAAACTTAGGAAAGGGTATAAAGCAAATAATTTCTGGCTTTGGCTACACTGGAAGTGAAGTGTGTATGTTCACTGCAGGTCACTATTTTTCAAGTTTAAAGGTGAAACACTGGGAGAGGATCATTCTGACATAACCTCCAAAGGATTACTATTAGGAATATACAAGAAATTCTAAGTAATTAATTAGTCAAAGGCAAAAGTTCAATGAAAACTTGGCAGAGAATTCAAAATGAGACTCACAGAAGGAAAACTCCAATGTACATCAAGGATGTAAGTAATAGGAAAAACACAAATTAAAAGAACCTTGAGATATGAGTTGATTGGCAAAAGAAAAACTGGATAGTATTAGGACATGGGATGCCTACTGGTGCCCATGTGTACTACGGTTCGGCTGAACTAAAGAAAAATCTGGGAAGACTTTGTACAACTCTGCGTGTGTTTCACTCTGGAAATTTCAGTCCCACTATGAATACATCCTTTATCACAACAATCTTCAAAATGAGGTCCTTGTATCTCTGATGTCATTAAAAAGATAAAAAGAAAAACCCTATCCAAAGAGG
The DNA here is from genome assembly GCF_000260255.1 of Octodon degus. Lineage (NCBI taxonomy): Eukaryota > Metazoa > Chordata > Mammalia > Rodentia > Octodontidae > Octodon > Octodon degus. The sequence continues at coordinate 10,017,438 of NW_004524629.1, forward strand.
CCAGCAAGCATAAATTCTTTGAGCTGAATCAAGTTTTTGATCCTCAAGCTTGCTATATCTTTAATTGGCAGGCTTTCTTCTTGTCCACTATTTCCTTTACTAATTCACTTCTACTAATTGAAGACCTCTTATTATCCAAGTCACCTTAGAGGATATTGCTCTAAGAGTCAAAAATGGAATCTCTGATACAAATCAAGCAGCAGTAAGACATTGGCAGAGTGACATGTGACGTTATAAATAAGATATTATGGTCAGGATTGAGAAATTCTGATTTCAAATGTATCAAAGAATGTGACAGGGGAATGAAGACCTAATTGTTTCTCTGGTTTCATCCACCCTTGTTGACTGTCAAAGAATGCAGGGCCATTGTGAAGAAGAATCATAAAATATAGAGTTATACAGTTGTGTCCCAAATTTTCTGATCAAGGAGATTATGGGGTCACAGAGGAAAGTGATCAATGACATAGAGTGTGCCTAAGGAGAGTCACATGGAGAGGAAACATTCTCTCAGGCTTTCACAAAGGGAAAGTTGGTCAAGCAATGGCCGTGATTCATCCACATGACTGACATTGACAAAGGATCTACAAACTGCAGTACCAGGTTTCAGGATAAATCCTGAGGGGATTTGACTAATCTTTTCAGTTACAAATGCTACATTTCTTGTTATATAGGTCTTGATTTATCTTGGTCATAACAATCTAGCAGAAATGTATAAAAATGAGGTATAAAAAGTAAAGTCATATTAATATGCAGAGCTATAAAAGGCTCATGTCAACAACTTCTGACGTTGTCAGTCCTACAGATAATCCACTACTATTATGGGCTACTGGACTATATTGGAATATTTTGCTGAATTCATGCATCTACACTATTTAAACAACAATGGAATACCTATCTCTGACAAAACTAAACAAAAAAGGGGATACAAATGAAGGACCATTTTGTATCTGTATATTCAAAATTGGATAGATATACAGCTACTTTCTCTCAATTCAGTGAATAGAAAGATTTGTTCTAATAGTGTTTGTGGACAGGATATCATGTCTGCATCTTGTACTATGAATAAGCATTAAGAAGACAACAATATGCAATGTTTTAATTATTGAAACTATCCTAATAATGTTTTGAAACTGTCTCATTGCTATTTGTATTTTAATAAAATTATTTTTAAAAATTTAAACGATATAGTTATAGCAAAGCTAAGATAGTATTGCCAATATATATATTATATATTTGTATATTATTATTCTATTTATTTATATATTTATTATCATAAAGTATATCTATTACATTATTTCATCAAGATTAATACAAGACTAGGTGTGGTGGCTGGGTAGATGGCTCACTAGAATAAACGCTTCCCTGGCAAGCACAAAGGCCTGAGTTCAATCCCCGGTTCCACCAAAAAAAAAAAAAAAAAAAAAAAAAAAAAAAAGACTAGGCGTGGTGATGCATGCCTGTAATCCCAGCAATTGGGAGGCAGAAAAATAGAAGGATCACTGAGTCCAATCTGTGTGGTGAGACCCTGTATATCCTGTAGTAAATACATTTTAAAAAAATTAATACAGTACTAAAGATTCCCTGCTTCATCCACCTGCTTTAGTGCTACAGCATTCAAAGCATATCAGGAACATGTGAGTCAGCTTTAATCTATTTCAAGGGGTCCCATTTTATGTTTCTCTTGTGAACGTATTCTTTCATCTTTCTGTGCCTCAGTTGTATATCTTATAAGATTTTAAGAAAATTTATTGTTATGCTGCTTTGATATTGGTAAATATCAAGGCCCATTGTGCATACAGGTTCATGTCCCTCACTATTATTTGTGTTTTGACTAACAAAACAAGACAAAGCAAAACAGACACCAAGCTAATTGCTTAGAAAAATAGTTGATTCTAGGTTCAGAGTTGGGTATTTATATCAGGTACAGATGGCATTTGTAAGGACAAAGTATGTGTGATACTACTGGATGAAAACTAGAAGAGTCATATCAACAAAAGACAAAGGTAAATTTAAAAAGGCTTCCATAGCCCTAGGTGGAAAAACATGAACATTAAAAAGAATGACTATAACATACTCAGTTACTGAAACTCCCCCAAGTTCATAATGTGGTTTTGTTTTTTTTTTTTGTTTTTTTGTTTGTTTGTTTTTTGGGTTTTTTGTTGTTGTTGTTGTTTTTGTTTTTGTTTTTTTTGGTACGATGGATTGAATGCAGGACCTTGTGATTGCCAAGCAAGTACTTATTCCACTGAGCTATCTCTCTTGTCCCTATAGTGATTTTTTAAAAAAGCTCTCATTCGTAACCCTTGAAAGTTTTTATCTTTATATTTTTTATTTTTATGTATTTAGTACAGGGTCTACAGGGTCTTGTTACACAGATAGGATTTTTAGTGATCCTCCTCTTTTTCCACTTCCCAAGCCCTGGGATTACAGGTAAGCCCCACCACGCCCAGTCTCATTCACCCTCTCAGTGAGCCGCGCCCTTGGGTCTGCTGAAGCAGGCGCTTTCATCCACTGAGCTGTCCTGCTGGCACAACATTTGGACGTTTTTAAGGAAAAACTCATCCTGAAAACTGGTTAAGTGAAAAAAAAAAAATATTTGTTGTGTTCTCTTTGCAATAGACTTATTTTTATGCTGACAAAATAGGATAAGGAAACATTCCCCTTTAAGGAAACTCTGAATGAACAGTAAAAGAGGAAGAACAATAAAATTAACCTTCATGGACTTTGGCATGTTGTTGCACAGCTGGAAAAACTATTTTACTGGCTGTTGTTGATTTTTTTTTTTCTTTTTCTGTTTTTCATCTTGTCTTTCTGGTATGGAGTACTGAACCCAGGGAGCGTGGAGCTACATTTCCAGCACTTTGGAAGTTTCATTAGGAGACAAAGTCTTATTAGTTGCTCCTGCTGCTTTGAAGTTCTCATTCACTGCCTCAGTCATCTACTCTTTCTCAATACTACTTATGCAAGAGATGGGGTGAGACCTGGAACCATTTGCGGTAGAGGGTAGCAGTTTACCCCGTGGACTTTGTGCAGCAGATATAAAGTAAAAGGTAAAGCAGGCTTGAGTGAGTGCCATAGGGCTCTTTTTGCATCATTTGGAGGACCCTTAATCATTGTTGTAGGCAGCTGAGTTAGCAAAAACATTCTAGGCAGTCAGATAAGGCTAGGTGCTCAAAGGACTCAATATGGAAGACAAGATGCCTTGCAACTGTGGGAGGGAGAGCAGCTCCACAGTGGGCCAGAGGTCAAGACAAAAAAACAAACAAATGCACCCACATACATCCCTAATGATAAACAACAGGGATTGACATTCTAATTAAGTATTAATCAACTTGAAAAAGGCAGAAAGAGTCACTAACCCAACCCCCTAGGGAAAAGCCCCTGTTCTGTATTTATGCCTGGTTGCTACATGACTTTATTTTTCTATTTGATCCTGACTTAATCAATTTTAACTGAGCAATTATACTCGTAATCTTGTTGGTTGGCCAAAGTTTTCTCCAACTCTATGCCCACCTTGGGAGTTCCCATGCTTCCCACTTTGGATCTGCCTCATCTTGTGGAATTGCTGCATAAAAATCCCTTGAAAAGGCAGATTCCTTGGCAACCCATTGGGTCCCCTTCTGTCCCTTTTTCTGACAGGCGCTTTCTTTCCCTCAATAAATATTCTGCTCTTAACCTCTGTTCTTCCTAAAATTCATTCTTCAGTTTTAGAGTGAACTCAACCCAAGTGTCTTTCAGATTGGGAGTTTCTTTCCTTTCTATGTTCATTAGGGTTAGTGCAGGTCTTTGAAAGGAAATTAAGCAGAGTTAGGTGGCATTTTCAGATTTTATTATCACTTTGCTACTATGGGTTTGAATAATCCAAGGTTTGGAGCAAGTGAAACAAGTAAAAACACTGTAGACTGTACTAACTGGAGGAAGCAAGAAGAGGAATTAGCAAATTTAATCTGTACTCTAGGTATCAGGCTAGTGTACAGACATTGAATAGCATTTTTCAGAAAAGAAAAAAACAATATACCATGAATTAGAATATAACACCTTAATATAATACTTGGAAAAGAAAAAGATACGTAAGTTATGAGTCGAGTCATAATCAAGAGTATCTTCTATCTTATGTGTATTACTTCTTAAAACTGGGAAATATCACGTATGAATGAAATACAGCCATGTGCAAGGGACACATGTGGAAAGGACCTCCTAAGTGGGTTAAACTAAGCCTGAGTTTAAAGCCAGCTTTGTAATTTACAATGTGCTTACTCCAGGGTTATTTGCTTGCTTTTCTTATTTGGAGTTCCTACTTCATATGCTTTTGGAGAACTGAATGATAAAAAAATGATGAAAAATAAATCTGAACAAAAGAAAGCCACCATTTCTTGTGTCATCTAGGACAAAAGGAAAAAAATTGAAAACATAAGCAAATCAAAGAAGGGAGAGACTTAGTAACTTCTAAAAGCATAGCCAAAAAAATAAATAAATAAATAAAAAGGATTTAGTACTAACAAATATCCCTTACAAAGAAACTGTGACTTCACAATTTGAAACTCTGAAAACAGTACATGAAATCCTTCTAAACATGCTCCAAGAAATAATTTGTGTTTACAAATACCATCCACACTTGATATACTAACAGTATCATTCAATTATGTCCAATGAAATTCTATTATCTCTTTGTTTTCATATCAGACTCTTATTTATTTTCATGACAAATATTAAAGACTATTTAAGTTTAAAGAAAAGCTATTCATTCACAAACTTGAGTCTGTGCACAAAATTGGTCAGATAAGATGATATGTGGAGTTTTGCATGAGCAAACAATTAGTGACTCTTGCTTATCAATATATTTTTAAAGGAATGAAATCAAGGCCATCTTCAGTAATGGGTATTGAACCCAGGGGCTTAGCTTTCACTAAGCTATATCCCTGTCTTTTTTTCATTTTGAAATGAGTTCTCACTAAGTCATAAAACTGTCCAGGGTAGCTTCCAACCAGTGATCTTCCTGCCTCCGTCTCCCAAATGGCTGGGGGCATAGGCTCACAACATCAAGTCTAGAGGGCCTGGAGGGCAAATTCTAGAAATGTATGTGCTGGGTTCATAAGAAGTCCACAGGATGATAACTTTGAATAATATTTAGAATAAGATACAGGAAAAGAACAATGACATCCACAGGTGATCTCAAAAAAGAGGGGAAAACCATCTTACAAGGTCCGAAAACTTTTGACAGCCTGGAAAATAAGTTCAAAATAGTCAGGTGTGATTAAGTGTGGTTTAATGTAAAATTCTGCATTAAGTCTTCAGACTCACAGAATGGAGGAAATTTGACTTAATACACATTCTTAGAAAAAGAAATGATTGATTTGGTTGATTGGGTGACAAAAGATTGGGTGATAGCATTTTTATTAAATCTAATGGCTTCTTGGAATTTTTGATAAAATAATTCCCAAACACTACTACACATAGTGCCTATTCTGTGCATGGCACTGGAAGAATTCTGTGATAAACGAAGGCTGTGTAGCAGCAGGTGAAGTCTACTCATCACGGGATGGGTGGCACCAGCCCGCCAGTCACATGGTCACTGCAGCCCTACTATGAGCAAGGTAGAGCAGTAGTTGTGCTTGGCAACGGGCCACCAAGTTCACGCACTACCTGTGGAGTGCAAGACCCTGCAGACCGTAGAGATGCACATGCTCACATTTGGAGATATTTAGGGTCATTACAGAGTTCTAATGCACAGGAATATCTAGCACACAAATTAATCATATTCATAAACTCACGCATACATTACACATGTGTTTCTGTACAGAAAATTCATCTGTTCTCAGGGAGGTTTACTCTGGTGGCAGAAAAGGGGGTGGCTGCTTTTTCTTTATGTTGCTGTCAACGAAAATCCCCCAAAGAAATTCTATTTACTGGGATGTTTCAGTCCCTCAGGAAATTTCTAACTGCCTTTCTAACTGCCCTTTTATCCTTGATTAACAAAGTTAACTTCAAATTGAGTTTGATTTTCAGAAAAGAGATTTTAATCAGTTAACCTGAAAATGTATCAAATTACTGGATGATGCAAAAGCCTGTGTATAGGATAATTATTCCACTCTGATAATTGCTTTCCCCGAGGTGATAATTCTATAGGGTGAGCTGAGTTTCAGCAACTACATTGTCAACCTGGATCAGATGCACTTTACTAATCCAATGTCCAGAGCAGCTGTTGGCATGCTCAAGACAGTAAATCCAAGGTCCACTTCATCCGTTCTCCTTTTCCTGCCTATTTGCATAAATTTTACTGGTAACCCAATGTCATACCATGTTTAGTTTTAAAATGGTCCAACTAATCTGAAAATTTATTTACATATTATTTATTAGCAATCATAATTAATTACCAACATTTCTACATTGTTTATGTTTTCTATACACCCCGTACTGTTCTAAGACGTTTACATAGACCATGGCATTTAGTCCCCCACCTTCATGCGCTTAAGCTACTATAGCAAAATATTCTAAACTGAATTATTTTTAAACAACCAAACTTTACCTCTCAGCTTCAGAAATGATATTTTCTGTGTCCTCACCTGTTGGAAAAGGTGAGAAACCTCCACCATATCTACATGACTTGTGTTCATTAAGACCATCTCAACCACCAGAATTCTCATTTCTTAACATATTCCTTGGGAGATTACACTTTTGACATATCCAATTTTTAAAAAGAAAATAAAACTTTATAAAAAAAACATTAGAAACAATGTAGAATTTCACTAGACAAAGTAATAGAAATTCAACAATGGATTATTTTGCATATTGTTTGACATAGGCGTTTCATATGGATTTACCCTTGCTTGGGCTCAGAAGTTTTAGAGCATCGATTCCATCATCTTATATTAGTCAAAACTTTTCATCTATTTTGCTCAGAGTCATACTGCAAGCAACATAATCAATATAACTGCAACCCGTAGCTTTAAAATAAATACAGAAACAATTTAAAGTTTGCTCAAAATGAACAGTTCCCACTGCCGCTGACACTTATTTCAGGTCAAATGTCTAGTGACCCAGAGCAGTGATGGGAAATCTATTAAGAATTACTTGATAGCCTTCTTTTACAAGGCCACTTCCAGTGGGATGTTAATTTACATTTTATAAATGATGAAACTCCACCTGTTGACAGGAAGAGTAGCAGTTGCATGGCCAGGGGACATGCATGTAAGAGGATATGAATGGGCATGTTTCATAATCTCCTATAGTAATATTAGGAGTTTAGATCCCAGACTAAAACTACCTCAGCTACTTCTCAGGACTTTTAGAGAAGAAGAGCAAGATGGTCAATTAGCTTTCAGATTATTTAGTCTAAAATGTGGACAAAAGAAAGAAAGAAAAACTAGGTTGTGAGAATGCAGTTAGCATATAATTACAGTGACCCAGAGAATTGATGATGGTGAACTGAAATTGGCAGTGACCATGGGCAGCACGAACATGCACAAAGGGAACACTGTAATGAGACAGACAGCCAGAAGACTTGGCAGGTCTATGCCTGCTTTGGAATAAGACTTGTTAACGAGCCCGCTTCCACATCACGTGAGTTAAGGAACCTCGAGCTAACCTAAAAACCAATGCGCTACAAGTCCTTGCTTAAAAGAAATACAAAAGAAATAAATTAAAGTTCTCTGCAAATGGAAAGATTTCATGACTGATGACATTATTGTTAAAGTAGCCAGGGATAGAGAGCAATGGTAGAAAATCTATTAAGAATTACTTGATAGCATCCTTTTGCAATGCCACTTTCAATAGGACTTTAATTTACATTCCATAAATTATGCAATATTTTATAAAGTAAGTGAAATCTCTTAGTATTCTAAAGTACAGCACTGTACTTTTGGCAGCTTAGAGTTTTGAACGTATAATTTTACATTCCTAGTAATAAGCTTTCCAAAAGGTGAGACCCGCAGAAACGCTGAAATGAGTTATTCCATCTCCTTGTCCATTTTTTAAAAAAGTAATTTCCACATTAAGTACTGTTCACATACAAACCGTAATGGGGATATCTGATGTGCCCATAGTAAATGCCTAAAGTAAGTTAACTTTTAATCAAGAATGTTTGTTTTAATCCTTATAGAGATATTAAAGGTAAACATTCAGATAGCAATTGAAATGGACTCACTCTATTTTAAGTGTGTACTTTAAGCCTAGGAAAGGGGAAAGGGCTGCCTGTAAATACCTCATTAAAACACAGAGACTCAGGGGATAGTACTTTTCCAAAGGAGATCAACACAGGTCCTCTGAGATTTTTGTAGACCTAAACGGGTTATGCTGGTGTGAACAATGGAATTTAATTACTTGAGTGGTAGATGACAAGTGCCTGGAAGAATTGAAGTCATTGTTTTGAAAAGTTGAGGACATTGAATTGGATGAAATTAGGGAAGCCTAACTGGTATTTCAATAAAGCAGATGCCAAGTGGAAAGTGCTCCTGGATCAGGTTAAAGCTGTTTCTCTGCTACACACCTTGCTTGTGGTTATGCATTTCAGTTACTTCTAATGATCTCCAGAGATAACTGAACAGACTCATTCATTATATATTTCAGTCCAACTAAAATGTACTTCATGAATTTCTAAAGAAAATGTTTGAAACCAATGACATGATGCCACAGTGCATCTTTTAAAGCTTACTCTTCATTGCACAGCTTGACTCTCGAATACCGAGGGTAGTGTGGGTTATTAGGTGCAGGTGCTATTCAGCCCACCTTTGCAATTTATGTGGCTTGAGATTGGATAGAGATGGGGCATTTGTATGTGGCAAGGTAAGGGGATGGTCCACAGGAACTTGCTTCCAATTTTAGTAATTCCAATGCAATGAGATCGGAAGAGATTTTAGACTGCATCATTTTAAAGGGTATTATTAAAAGTCATTAAAACTAAAAGCATTTTAAAAATGGTATAGGTCATGATAAGGGATGACATGATAAAAGACAGTTGAGGGAACAGGATAGAAAAAGTAAGAAAGTATTAAGATAATATCTTAGTGTCTTGCAAGACAAAATAGCATTCAAGGCTACTTTGGAAGGGCTCATAGGGTTATGACAGGGTTTGCATTTAACAGACTACTGCAGGATCCTGATTAGACACCATCTACAAAGTCAGGCAGACAGCATCCTTCCAGAACCACGCAAGGAATGATCTTAAGTTTTGCCATGGCTTTTACCTTAAAGTCATGAAGAGGCCACAGAACTGTGTCATTGCACACATGCCTGGTTTTCCTCTCAATAACATGGTCTTTATACAATATTCAGGGATTACAGGAGTTGAAGAAACAGCAGCAGCAAAACAGATGACTTGGGCATAATTTTTTTTTTTTTCTTTGTATTTTAGGGCAGGGTCTACAGGGTGTTCAGGGTCTCACCACTAGATGGGACTTGTAGTCATCTGCCTGTTTACAGTCTCCCAAGAGCTGGGATTATAGGTGTGTGGCACCACACCCAGTCTCAATTGCCGTCTCAGCATGCCCTGAGGGCCAGCACAACAGGACTCAGGATTAAACAGTTCCCCCACTGCAGCCTGCTTGCAGGCGTTGAGGGTAATTTGAAAAGTTTAAGAATAAGAAGCTTCAAAGTCAAGACAACACTGACTCATCTTCTAAATTATGCTTGTCTCTCTCCTATTTCTCAGGCATTCACCTTGCTCCCATAGTTTTTCTACAGCTTCAAAAAGCAG
>NW_004524629.1:10027228-10049850 GCF_000260255.1 Octodon degus
TCTGAACCCCAACATAAAAGGAAAGTCCCCGCTAATGAGAAAGTGGGAAGCTGAGAAAGATAATGCGGGCATCGCAGTAGTGCACACACAGAAGAGGACATTTTCCTGCTTAATAAATATTTATGCAAGTATCTGTCAATTACCTTTTAAAATTTTTTATACACATCCTATGCCTTTCATCTTTTACATGTCACAGTTTATTCAAGCTGTGAAAAGTGCACGTGTCAGGTAAATGTTGATTTACATGCAAATTGCCTTTGCTAACCATGCCTTTATGTGAAGAGGAAAAAAAAATTGGTAAAATTATTAGCCTTCCTCATTAATTCCTGCTTTTTTGTCTAATTCAAATAGCCACTGGTAGTTGTAAACAGGAAACAGCTTGGGGGTTTTGTTTGGCTACTTTTGCTCCTCCTTGCTCATGTGTTGAAGGAGACCAGGAATAGGTCAGCCTGCTCCAGCTGGAGTTTTATTACTTGTTTCTTTTTTTTAGCAGTGCAACATGTAGAATAAACTCCTAGTCAAACTTCATGTGGTTGGCTTAGGCATATAGATTCCTGAGAGTTTACACAAAGCAGAAGGGGGCTGGACCAGAGAGAAGATCAGAAAAGGAAAGATGGAGGAGAAGAAAGGGTCTCATAAAAGCAGTGATTTCAAAACCCCATTGCTTGTCCTGGACTCATCCACATGGCTGACACTGACAAAGGATCTACAAACTGCCATACAGGGTTTCAGGTTAAATCCTGAGGGGATTTGACTGACCTTTCCAGATACAAATGTTACATTTCTTGTTATATAGGTCTTGCTTTATTTAACCATCCCACAGAAAAGCATAAAAAGAAGGCATAAAAAGTAAAGCCACATTAATATGCTGAGCTGTAAAAGGCTCAAGTCAACAACTTCTGACATTGTCAGTCCTACAGATAACCCACTACTATTATGGACTACTGGACTATATTGGATTATTTTGCTTAATTCACCCATCTACAATATTTCAATGATAATGCAATACCCATCTCTGACAAAACTAAACAAAAAAGGGGACACAAATGAAGGACCATTTTGTATCTGTATATGCAAAATATTTACGATAAATATACAGTTACCTTCTCTTAATTCAATGAGAAGAAATATTTATGCTAACAGTGTGTGGACAGGATATCATGTCTGCATCTTATACTATGAATAACTACTATGAAGACAACAATATGCAATGTATTAATTATTGTAATTGTCCTAGTAACCTATTTTGAAACTGTCTCATTGTTATTTGTTTCTCAATAAAATTAATAATACAAAGAAAAAAAATAGAGAAGCACATTAGTTAAAAAACGATTTCTAGCTTTCCTTCCATAAGGAGGAAAGTACCGAGAGGGAACAAGGGCAATGCCGGGACAGAAGATAAAGAATGTTTTCACTGTGTATAAAATCCGTAACCTAGAACAGAATTAAAACTATCTGCTAAAATTAGGTAATGAATTATTTATTTAACCAATGAAATATTTTATCTTAACAACAGAAGGAAAAATACAACTAGACTTAGATTTTCTGAAAGTTCTGAGCTGTGACGTCTGCCCTGGGCTCTCCCTCCTTCTCTGCAATCTGAGTCCTTCTGGAAGGTTTACTTAGTCCAGCAGGTAGGTAAGTAATGGGGCTGAAAGAGAAAGCAGTCTTTCTGGCTAAAGAGCAAAAGGAATGGAGACAGTAAAGAGCTACCATGGAAGGGATACTGAAATGACTGGAGCTCAGGAATGACTGTGACCTAGCATGTTTAACCAGGTGACGAGGTTACTAGGGTTATTCTAAGTATTTCCAGCTATGGTTTGGGTCAGCCAGAAAATAAAGCATTTTGGAGTTGACAAGTCCAGCATTGTATACACCTCCTGTCTACATTTTATGAGCCAGTGTCATAAAATGTAGACAGCTCCAGGCAAATGTTTAAAAACACCAAAAACTTATCATTTTGGATTCATCACTAAATTAATAAAACTGAAGTTTCCAAGTTCTTTCCTTCCACAGACCCCATGAGTGCTTGGGGTCATCTGGTGGTGGTGTCGGTCAATTTAAATCCAGAAACTACAAGATTCCAAGGACTTCACTTGGGATTGTAGGAATTGTAATTAAGGAGATACAATTGTAGCTCTGAATCAGCGTTCTGACCAAGGAGGGAAAATGAGTATTGGGTGTCCAAGCTATCGCTATAAAGTACCAAGAGGGAACAAGGGCAACACAGGGACAATAATAAAGAATGCAAAAACAGCACGGAAATCTCCCTAAAACAAAAATCTCATAACCTCTGGATGTGCATCTTGAGGGTCTGAGCTCGGCATAATTGCTCTGTCATTCAAGAACTAAGGTCAAAGCCAGGAGGTAATCAAAGTTTGCATACTGTCAGCATCAGAAATAAGCAGAAACCACCAGTTCCAACTTCATTTTGAAAGGCTTTCTCCATGTTGTTTTCATCAAAATTATACTTTTATTTTTATATGGGAAGGGAAAGGAGCTGAGGTTGCAAACATTTGGGGGGAAATGGCTAAGAGATTTTAAAAAGGAGATAAGGAGCTTAAACCCAGAGTAACTGATGTTTTGGTTTCTAAAACATATTCATGATTGTTACCATTCATAAATATTTTGTATATTTAATTTTCCATTTGGATTTCCCTCCCAATTTTCTGAATCTTAGAATGCACATAATAAATATCATTGTTGTATGAGTTAGCTTTTTTTTGAGTTCAAAAGTGATTTCTAAAGTAGCCGTCTTGGTGACTGCTTGAAGTGTTTTATGAATATCTATTTTAAAGAAAGAGATATATATTTTGTAAAATGTAGAAATATATGATAATAGGTATTTTTTAAGACCGAGCTTTAATATAATCATGTTTCCTTATCACCACCTGGTGGCAGTGTCCCTAAAATACAGTGTGCATATTTTTTTTCTTTCTTCAAGTCTTAATTCAATGTTTACCAAAGTCTGTGCATGTGGTGGTGGGGGGCAGAGTTCTTGCACATATAAAATTATATTAAACTGTGTTCTATGTCTGGCAATGCTATTTAAATAAACCGTGAGTTTAATGTATTAAATCTTGTTCTATTTTCCTTTCTACAAAACATATCTAGCTTTTTTTATTGGACATTTTGATGGTTTAAAAGTAATTAAATTCTAAGTAACTACTACACTTTGGGTTCATGACTTCTAATGATTTAAAGGAATGAAAATCAGGGAGGGCCTATGTTCCTAGCTTTCTGCATGCTCTTCAAAGTTTCATTTTTAAACAAAATATGAAAGTCTACCAAATAATATGACTAGTCACTATGGCTGAGATTTTAAGGAATTTTTACCTATTGAAAGACCTAAAATGACAACTTGTACATACATTTTAGAATTTGCTTGTCCTACTCATAATGAATTATGTAATTAAAATTTCAAAGAATTTTAAATTCTTACAAAAAATCATTATAAACCTCAGTGTGCTGTTGATTTCCACTTCTTGTTTTGTAACAGGCTCAACACCCTGGTGGAAATTTTACATAGCTCCACTAATTTTTCTTAGGAAAAAAATATTCACAGGCTCTCTGTGTACTAAACAGACCGTTGGCAATATCTAAACATCTGTTGGCTGTATGATCCATATTTGGCTAAAAACAAACCCATCTGTATTTAATGCATTATTGCCAAAGTGTAGTAACATGCTGTTTCTAGTCTGAAAACACTGGTACCCTCATGTGAGACAATCAAATTGAAAATCTCACAACATGGTTCTTGCACTTCTTGGCTGCACAAGTGGAAAACTGAGGCGTGTGTCGGCTCATGGAGCAATCTGTTTCCAGAGGCTTAGGTACGTGAGGTGAGGCGGAAGGCAATGGGTAGATTCAAACTAGATCATCTTTACCCAGGATAAAATCTTTATTTTTTAATTTTTATTTATTTATAGCCTTATCTTTTCGAGACAAGGTCTCTCTATGCGGCTCATGCTGGCAGCCCAGGCTGGTCTTGAACTTGTAAGATCTCCCTGCCTCAGCTTCCTGAGTCCGGGAGTAACAGGCATGTATCATCAGGCCTGGCAGGATACATTCTTGAACTAGGGTTTCATCTTATTAAAAAGAATTCCTGAGGGTCTATAGCTTCTTCTTATGGTAACTTTTATCTAATCCTTATTCTCCCTTAAGAAAAGGCAACATTTATTTACAACAAGAAAAATTAGAAAATGCAAAGAAGAAGGAAAAAAGAAGAAGAACAAAGTCATTATTTAACCTACCACATGTGGCGCACAGGTTTGCCACCTCTGAGAAAAGCTATGGCTTAATGACCCAGGTGATAAATACACATGACCCAGTTCATTTCCTGGGCTCCTTGTGCCCGCATGGCCTGGGACAAACTAGACCAGAGCAATGGGGCCTCTTGGTAAAAGTGCTAATTTATTTGGTGTTCCCCTAGGGTTTGAACCCAGGCTTGCCTTTATTAGAATAAAAGCTTTTGTGATTATAATAGATCATTTCACCTTAGCAAAATAATAGCCCTCTAAACGTGTTCCCAGAGGTCAGTGGAATATAGATGACTATTTTACTGTCATTTACGATGCATTTGATTTTTTTTAAAAGCTAGATTATTTAATAACTATGAGTGGAGGGCATAGCTTATTTTTATCATAAGCGAAATATTCACAGATGTGCAAAAATGTATCTGTAAACAATGAGATATGAGATTGCCTAGTATCTATCATCAAAGAAAAAAACTTGTTAGCTAATGGATTTTTTAAGTTAATTAGTGTAATGGAATTTTCCCCTAAATACTAGCACTTATTTGATTTGACAAAACACTGAACAATTTGGGAAGATTCTTGTAGTTTTCGCATGATTTGAATAATGCATAGCTTTCTCTCATTATAGGCAAATGTTCAAATCAACCTCAAAGAAAGCCTCACCTGGAAAACTCTGACTAAATGAGCATTTTTCTCCGCACACCACCAGCCCCAGCTTCTGCACTAAATAGTCAACAGCTGGAGCGGTAACAGGCAACTCTCAGTGCAGCTAATGAGAGCCCCATATTTCACAGCTCAGAGGCTATAAAATACTTTTTTTTCTAAAAAAGGAGTATTTACAAAAACTCAGTTCTTTGTGTACAGATTCAAGGAACTGTTACTTTGAAAGAAATAAACTCACTGCACCAAAAATCAGATCCATAGAACTGTAAATGTAAATGAAGATTATTTGTAAAGTGATTGGCTTTATTATATGCAATGTCACAATCCCATTGAAACTACCACGATGTGTCTGGAGTACAATTAAATCTAACAATGAATATTTTTAAAACATTACTTTCCCCTGGTTCTCAGATGAAAGAAGAGAAAGATGGCAATATTATCCATGGAAATGTTCAACTAAATGCTGCAGAATGGCATGGTGTGGAGAATATATGATTTCCAATATTCTACTATATCTTCAAATATGTATTCTTAAACATGTTGACAAAGTGCCACTTCCCTGAGAAGCCATCTAAATAATTTATATTAACTCTGAAAAAATGTTTGCTGAGCCTTTTGTTTAATTCAAGTTTCTGTTCTGCCCCCACCAACCTGTGTCTGGCTTGCTCAAAAATGTTGAGAATAAATAGCACAGAGAATGGTCAGATATATAAAATTCTAGAACAGTTGGAGCAACTTAGGGCAAAACACAAGGGCAGAAAATTCCTGCACTAGAAAACAACCTGAACATTCGTGGGGGAAGTGAAAGTGGCGGAAACTGAGATCCAAAAACAGGGATCTGAATATGATGAATACTGAGCAGCTGCTAGTGGAAATACCAAACACGTAGAAAGGTCCATATAAGGAGAGAACAAGTGAGAGGTGTTAATGCTCCAAAGATTAGAGAAGATTTGATCATAGGAACTGTATTTCAAGGTCATTTAGTCCTCAAACCAATCATGTGAAAAGGTGTCCCTGTTGACCTCACATTCATTACTCATCTTCCTGGAAAGATGGGCAATAGATTTGAGTCCAACTTAGTACTTATTAATTTTATGACCTTGGAAATTAATCTCTGAAAATTTGATTCAAAGGTAAAATGAGTATTAAAGCATATAAGGAGCATATAAAGCCACTTATAATACTCTGCTCAACTGTTAGCTACTAGATATTTGATTAGTGATAATTTAGGTACTAATTTACAGATACAATGCTGAGCTCTGAAAATGTTTCAAGGGAATTCAGCTTGGCAACCCAGTTGTTTTAAAATGTTTGTGAGACAGCTAGCACAGTCTTAGCCTATTGCAAACCAAGTAGCAGAGTTAGAGCAAATCTGTTTTGGACTGTTATGCCTTATGAACTCTCTCTGTCTTATTGTATTTTAATCTCATAAAAAGACTGAGTTGTGAGCTCATTGCTTAGTGATTAATAATTCCTGGGTGACCACTCCACTCCCACTTATTCCCCCAAAATTGCTTACATAATGGCTGGCAGAATCATCTCATCAAATACGCAAATAGATTGTCAATAGTAGCACAACATGCTAAAAATCCCCTGAATTTTACACTTTGGATGGACTAAATTGCATGATATGTGAATAATATCATATATATATATATATATATGCACATATATACTTTCAAACACATATTTCCATACGTATATATGCTTTACATATTTTTCTCCCTGGCCTGACTGCATTTCCAATGTGTCCTGTATCCTGTGCACACCTAATCCTTCTCCTCCCTTGGCTTCCAGAGCCATACTCGGACGCTCGCACTGCTTCTCTTCTTCTTTCTGACACTGGCTCTTCTTCCTCCTTCATCTCCACTTTCTCAGCTGTCCATTTCCTCTTATCACAAAACTCACCTTTCTCTGTCAACAAGATCTACCACCCCCTTGATGCTATTCCCAAGCTAAAATGTGCCTGGGCATTCCTAAGCAAGGTGCAGTTGGGCTTCTCACCACCAGAAAATTGTCAATTTTATAGTGTTGTACTCTGTGAGGCTCTGAGGAAAAGTCCATCAGAGGAGCTAAAATACGGGAGAATGAGAGGTGGGGGCGAGATTCCTGGCATTTCTGCCTCCAGAAAGGAAAGTTGAGCTTCTGAGAAGGTGAACTGTAGGGGTGTGCTCACTAAGCCTTGCCAACCCTGTGGAGGCTGTCAAGCTACCTGCTCTTCCTGGTCTTAGTAACAGAACCCAGAGGGCTCACTCCTGTACTCTAACTTCTCCTTCATTTACTGACATCTGGCTTTCATTCGTTCTGCTTCTCTGAAACCACTTTGGCAAAGAATCCTAAGATGACCTCAGTACAAATTCCCTACAGGAATTATTATTCTTTGTCTTACCAGAAATACCTTTCAATAGCTAAACTTCTTTTAGAAGGCTTTTAGAATACAATTTTCCTTTGCTCTCCACGAAGCAAATACACTTAAGTCCTTGTCTTTTTTTTTTTTTTTTTGTACTGGAGATTGAACATAGAACCTTTATAACAAGCTATTTTACCATCCCTTTTTATTTTTATTTCAGACAACATCTCATCAGTTTGCTAAGTTGCCTAGGCTGAGATCAAACTTTAGACCCTTCTGCCTCACTCCTAGAGCACTGAGATTCTAGATAGGTGCTACCATGCTGAGCTTATCCTAATTTTTAGCCTATCCTAGTTGACACCTCCTCTGCTCTCCTCATTAAGCTGGTGAAGAGCACGCCTCCAGGAGCTTTCTTTTTGCTTTGCCTTTGATCTCTATTTTTTTTCTGTTGGTGATAGCTTAGCTTTAAACCCATTTATATCCCAAGGTATCATTTTTGTCTTGACCATTGATCCTCTCTTAAGGTCAGCTTCCAGAATTCAGTCTGTAGCAGGACATTGTCACGCAGTAACTCCAAAAACAACTCAAATTCAAGTGTCAACCCTTTATCATGCACTTCCAGCAGACTTAATCTCTTTTTGTCCAAACAATATTTTTGGAATAAATAAATAAGGGGAATATGAGAAAGTGAGAAAGCAGGCAAGTAAATTTTGTAAGTTTAAAGAATACAAATTTGACATCCATTGAATTGTTTTACAGAACTTATTTATTGTCCTGAATAATTTTGTTTGTTTTGGACTGAGAATCAAACTCAGGACCTTATGCTTGAAGGACATGCACTGTGCCACTAAGCTATATCCCTGGCCCCAAGAACTGCATTTTAAGGATATGTTTTAGTTCATATTTAAAAGCTCCTCCCACCATTCCCCCTCCTCTTCAGGTGTTCCTCAAATAAATAACATCATTCTAAATTTCCTGCATAACATAAGTAATGCTTCTATTACATAGTCCAGTAACAAGGAATAACAAAACCATTTTTTAAGGATTTATGTCTCATTCTTAACAGAAAGACCACAGAAATTCAGAGACAGGCTTATGAGTATCAAACACACACAGAGCATTAACCACAAATGGCATATTCTCAATGTTCTACATGAATTCATCATGGACTTTTAAAATTTACAACTTCACAAAATAGAGTCTATTACCTTTATACCCTTTTCTCCATATCCCTCAGAGGTAGTAAATGGAGGCACAGAGAAGTTCAATACAACATATCCAAGATAAAACAGGTAAGAAACTGCCTGAGCCTAATTTAAACTCAGGCAATTTGGCTCCAAAACACAGCTCTTTAACTGCTAGATTACCCTGTATCTCTGGTGGATGGATAAGTGAATGCACATTTTGTGTGATTTCATGGATACTAGGAAGGCTCAATTCCTTTCAATTGGCTCTTCTATCATTTATTTGCTGATGCCCCAAATTTCAGGTAAGAGCCTAATCTCTTCAGTGAGACAAGAGATTCTCTATTCAAATGCAAATTCAACTTTTATCTGTTCTTTATACCTTAATGCAAATTGATTTAGCGAGACAGTTTGTGACAGCAGAGTTTGACAGTGGGTGGGAATGACCAAGGGAACAGGAAGACTCAGAATATAATGGAGAAATATTCTAAGAGGAGAAGAAGGGGAAGGGGCAAGGAAGCTTGTGTTAGTGATTGCCATCTCAGGCTTGTGTGTAGAGTGGGGTGTGGCAGAGATGCAGATGGAATCTTCTTTTTGCTTTTTCTTGGTGTATTTTTGGCTTCAATATTTCCATCCAAATAAGAGTCAAAATGGAGTTAAATAAACTATGGAATAAAAGACTTAAAAGGGACCCAATTATGGTATATAAGCCCCAAGGAACTGTAAAAGCTTTGCATCATAATTCTTTTGTTAACTTTCTTTTTGGTATGGGGAATCAAACTAGGACATTGTGCATGCCAGATAAGTATTGTGTCGCTGAGGTATATCCTCTGACTTACATGATAATTATTAAATAGATATGTCCATCAAATCTTACCTTTTGAGTGCACAAGCAGTAATTCCCACTGATTTACTTATTATTTCTGAAAATATGAGAAAAATTATAATTTTTCTCATGTAAGTCTACAACTTTTATATTATGAAATTTTTGTTTACTTCTCGTTCAATATTTTGTCTCTTCTCCTGCTTTTCTTTTCCCTTCCACATCATTCTGACACAGGTCCTTCTTCCTGTGAATCTTCACTCTCTCAGTTGCCCATTTCCTCTTATTCACAACATTAATATTTCTCTGTTAATGAGATCTACATACTCACTCCCTTGATATCATTCTTAAATGAAAATTTGGTCTATGCCTGGACATTCCTACTCAATGGTCAATTTGGCTTCCGTGTACCAAGTAACTGTCCACTGTGGAGGGGTTAGGTTGGAGCATGGTTGAGTGATGGAGCTACATTTTTTAAATTTACACCTGAAACATGAACAATTAGTATAGAGAATAAATCTGCAATCAGATTGAATAAGATTAGTATTCTTCTATGTTCTTATTTACTTCTGAATGTAAAAATGCTGAATTCAGGATGATATCTTTTCTCAGCATGAGGTAGAAAGTGAAGAGAAATGCTGTGTCTTAGAATGCTCCTATGGTCAGCACCCTGGACAGCACACCATCAGGCGTACCTGTGCTCCTTACAAAATGCAGCTACATGAAGCAGCACAACCCCCATTGCCTTCTTTTTACATGTGTCTCTCTATTTCAGCAATTAAAACACTGCAGCACCTAACAAAGCTATGATTTTCTAACAATTACCATAACTAAATAGAGTAATATGATCAGTGAAGACATGTTCATTGAAATACCCATTGGGCCACAGACATCAGCAGCACTTGGGATCAAATCAGGCTATTAAACCACAGGCCAGAGCATCTGTGATTTGCATGAGTAATTAGAAATGATTAATAGAATGCCTTGCTTAATTAAACTTATCTCATAAGGGCACCTCTTGAAAACTCATAACCTTGGCAATTCATAATCACCTTAGAAATGTAGGGTGTAGTATTATTTTTGTGTTCCAATGAACAATTTCTTTGACTATTTAAAATAGACGTGGTTAGATAGCTAAGCAATTTTACCATTTCATGGGACAATGTAGAAGACACAAAAAGAATATTTCAGGGAGCAAAATAAGGCAGGAATACAGGTTGTTTCAACGAGCCTAGCACTAACCAAGATATTTCTTCTTTAATACAGGTACAATGACATTCAAGAGTAATGCCTTGCCAGATGATCACCTAGATTTTAGTCCAAGAATGAAGATTTTAGAGTTAGACAAAAATCTGTTAAATGTGCTCTCATTACCAAGCTATTGAGCCGATATGCTATAAATATAAAATTGAACAAAGGCTGAATTTGAAATGAAACAGCATGTAGTAGAATGAGAAAATACTTATTTAAAAGTACATATTATGACAATAACTCTGACTTCAAAGTCAGTATAGATGAATTTAGAGTAAAAGTTCAAGAGATCAAGGAGGTACTGACAGAACCATAGGCACGTGGGGGACACCGGCACGTTCTGTATTCAGTGCTTTAACCCTTTCTTGTCTTTCAGGGAACCTCATTTTAGTTGTACTAAAATTTGTATTTTTGTCACAGTTCTCTTTCTTATTTGTTGTGCTCCTTCCATCAGTTGATTTCTTCAGCTTCTGTAAGTTGCCTTACTTGCCTGTATACAAGAATGTTTTCTAGAATCAAATCACAAGATATTTTTAGTTTCCAAATAAGTTTGAAATTACAAATGCATAATTACCTTCAGTGCATTACATGTCAATTTCAAGTTAAAAATTTTAAAAATAATACCCACTGAGTATTGGTAATATATCCTTTTTGATGTGTCTATTGATAAGCTGAGTGTAGTGAACTTTAGGTGGTGGAAGGCAGGCAATAGGAGGCACTAAAAGTCTTTTGAAACAGGGAATGAGAATTTTTCCTCAGATATTTGCTGAGGAAAATGTATGCTTGGATGTCTAGCAACCTTTTTTTTTAGTACATTTTGCCAGAGATTTGTTATTCTGTACCTATGCATGGATCTAAATGTAGAAATGTACTACATAAGTAAGCAAAAGTTGCTGGATTTTAGAAAAACTCACACAATCATCTAAGCCTTTAAGAGGTGGAACTCAACTGTGTATCAAAGCCAAACACATTTACAATATCTAGGTAGCAGCTTTCACTGCTACATTAGAAAGGAATCCTACAAAAGACTTCATCTGAGAGAGAGAGAGAGAGAGAGAGAGAGAGAGAGAGAGGCATAGCTAGTAAAACAAATCTTTGGATTAACAGGGAAGCTTTTTATCTGGTTCTGGCACAGGCTTTAGACTGTCAACATAAAAACTAATGTGGTCAGTGTTGTCATGTAAAAGAGATATCAAGTGTGATTTAAAGCAAAGGTGGTCATTACAGGCTTAATTAACCTTATTTCTCATTAACGGCATCGAGTTTCACCACTGAGCCTTCCTTTTCCTTTTTTACAAAGTCAAACATAATTTTTTGACAGAGCTACAAATTGAACTCTGGACCTTGTGCATGGAAAGAAGACATGTTACTATCAAACTACATCATAGGTCTCAAAAGCAATTTATTTTTAAAAGGGAGTCTTGCTATCTTATCCAGGTCAATCTCAAAGTCCTGAACAGAAGCAAGCTGGTTGCCTTAGCCTCCTCCATAGCTGAGTTGATAGGAGTTTACTACCATGACTGGCCTTCAATAAAATACAAATTTAACTGTGTATGCATAGTACATTTATTACAAATAAACAAATATATACTAAACTTTATGCAAAGGTATATATGAATCAAGCCTCTGACCTTGGGAAGTTTTAAAATTATTTGAGTGTATAAAATAAGTCACAGAAAAAAATCAGAACGAAGAGGCAGAATATAGTCATTCTTAGAAGACATTTCATCTAAATAATGTGTTGTTTCCATGTATTTTGTTGTATGGTAGATATTCTGATATTGCTATAAATATTACTCTGTGTCTATGTATAGGTAAGAAATGTACATTTCTCAACTTAAAAACCTGCTACAGATGACTAAAGACATTGTTTAATTATCTAAAACCTCTGAACATGTTGTTTTAGTTAATACTCTTTAAGAACTACATCCTTCTTAGGCTTTGATCTCTTCCCATGCCATCATACAATAAAAACTAAATAAATTATTACCCAGTGTGGGTATATTAATGATTAGTTGTACCTAGGTGAATGAGCTCATGGTTAGAACTATTTCTTGTCTCAACATAAGGATATAATTGACTCTGCACATGCTCTTCAATTAAAAAAAAACCTGAATCATTGCAATCAACTGTTACATATCTCACTCTGAAAGAGTAAAGCATTTATGTGCAAGGACAGAATGTTTCAAAGAATTTTAATGTATGGTTAATGATGAGAAAGGAGAGACTTAAACTAGATTTGCAACAGATAGTACAATGAAAAGAGGCTCAATCTGTTTCACAGTCATGAGTCTGCCAGTTCTGTGATCTTTTATAAATCCATCAATATTTGTGACCCCCAATAACCTTATCCCTAATATAAAAATAAAACAGAGTTATAATTCAATAATTTCTTTAATTCCCACATTCTATGACAGCACCATCCATAGTGTGTCCTGGGAGGATTTAGTAAACATTCTGTGAGAGTCTATAAGGTTTGATTAGGGAACATGATGAATGTTTAAGTAAAAATATTATGGCAAAAGATACACCACTATTAACCCTCCAAAAAATATATTCCTAAATTTGAGCACAATTTATCCATTTTTCAATTTTCTGAAGCAGTTCTAGAAATCTTCCTTCATAGTTACCTTGATATCATGAATTGATTCAAAATATTTACAGTGATTTCTATCAAGTGGAAACGCCATAGTGTGTCCCTGTCCACCTTACTCAGGGGATCTGGCACATGCGACTTCTGTCTCTTCCCCAAAGTGAAAACAACCAAGAAAGGTGAGTGTTTCGAAGTAATTCTGGACTTTAAGGCAGTCCTACTAAAAATGCTTGCAAAAGAGGATTTCCAGAACTGCTTCAGAAAATGGCTAGAGGAACAGAACAAGTGTGTTTGAAATAAGGAGAAACAGTTTGAGAGAAACTAATGTGTACTAAAGCTTTTTAAAATTAAACATTGCCATCTATCTTGATCATATCTTATATTCTATGACAAGCTAAGTTTATTAAACATGCATAAAAATTTTATAAGTGATTGGGCTTTTAATGATTTTACTATGATAATGTGCACTGTATGACTCTCTGTTGTATCTCATCAAGCTTATTTGAGTATGAAACTTTTTATTTAAAATCTGTCAATACACATTTATGATTTTGAAAATTCCCTGATAGCCCTTAGCAAGAGCTCATCACAGTAACTAATATTCTAGAAATTACATATATTATTTTCAAGTTCCTCCTATGACAAAGATTCCAAATATTATATTACTAAATTATCATAGGAACCATGGATTGTTGATGTAGCTGTTGTTCTTATATTATTGGTGAAGAGAGGAAGCTCTGAGAAGTTAAGGGTCACAAAATTAAGAAGTAATGCTAAAATTATGATTGATCATTCAACGTGTACAGTGCTTTTTAATTTCTGTTATAGCCCTTCACAAAAGCAAAGCCACTTCTCTATGTTTTACTTCAGATCACCTCAGCAGTATAATCTAGAATGTGCCATGGCCTGTAGGCCAGCAGGAAGTGAATAACTACTGTGCAATACAGTTGTGACTGCAATACTCAACAGCTTAAACATTCAGGAAGATAGCCAGCCTGAAAAATGGTAGTGTAATCACTTCTGATGATTTTGTAGACACATACTCTAAGAAAGAAAAAGAAAATAAATAATATGTATTTTCTCCACGTGAGTTTTTTCTTCAAGGAGGAATTTTCATGGTAATTACTTGCTTTAAATGTATGAAATTAGTATTCTTTTCAATGATTTGGCTTCCATGAACTTAGAGTCTCAGAGCAGGCTGAGTTGTTTATTTGCACTACCACTGTTCCAGAAAAATCTCATTTTTATTTTATCAAGAGGTATTGAATCACCATGAAATAAATGACAAATGGTATCACAGCAGTTGAGTGGTTGTCTAGGACCTAAGGTGGACACCTCAGTCCTGGTGTTTCCTGGGCTATGGTGTCGCCGCTCTCTCAGAAACTGTTCTCTCTTCCTGACACGTAGGGTGTGGGAAGGATAGAATGCACACAACACAGGTTTTCTAATAAATTATAAAAAATTAGATATAAAGAGAACAGACAAAAAGGAAAAATAATCAGCCAGTGGTGTGTAAAAAAAGTTTTAATACACGGATAAGAGATTCGTCTTAAATCAAATATATACTGAGTTAATTGCCTTATACTAGTTACCAAGTATCCCATAGAAGACATAAAGGAATCTTAGTACCGATATTTCCTAAACAGAGATTCTTTCCTAAATAACTAACTTAAAAGAAAATACTGAAATCGTGTGTGTGTGTGTGTGTGTGTGTGTGTGTGTGTGTTTAAAATAAGAAATTAACATATCTTTAAATTCTTCAATGAAAAGATCTAAGGGCAACATTTGAACTGAAATCAAAGCTATCACTAAGCATCAAGAAAACAGCCTTAATTGGCTGCACTCTTACATTCACTGTGCTGATGAAATCGTTTTCCAAACAGCCACATAATATGAATATAACAGGGCAGGTGAGATAGGTCAGTGGACTAAAGCCCACCCTGCTTAGGCAAACTTAGGCAAGCGCAGGGACCACTGTTTGATCCCGACACTACATGCTGTGCTGATCTGCCCCAGGGTGGGCTGAGCTGGCCCCAGGATCTGTGTTTGATGATGCATGCCCATAATCCCTTGCTGGGGAGGCTGAAAACAGGAGGATCATTATGAGTCTGTGCTGCATAGTGACAGACTGTAGCAACCAAATACATTAAAGTAATAATAATAATAATAGTAGTAATAATAATAGCAATAATAATAATGAGAAGAGAAGGAGAAGGAGAAGGAGGAGGAGAAGAAGAACAAGAGGAAGAGGAAGAGGAAGAGGAAGAGGAAGAGGAAGAGGAAGAGAAAGAAGATAAGAAGCAGATAACAGATTGGGGAAGGAACAAAACAGCTACTTGATGATTCTAGCAGTATTCTATGATTTGCTTTCCTCATTTCTAAGCCAAATATCTTATTTTTAAGATGCTAGAGAGGAACCCTAGGGATGTGCATGTGGTAGGCCAGAGCTGCATCACAGAGATACAACCCTAGAACAAGCTAACTATTCTTAGTCACTAATTATTTGTAGTCCAGATAAACAAACTCCTCTAGTACATCACAATTAAATGGGATATATAAAGCTAAGGACTAGGTTGTCACAGGTAGATTGTAATTTTTTTCCTTGTCTCTAACTTTTTATATGCAATATTTGCTGAAAGGATACTGGAAAAATAGGCAAAGGGGGTCAACTGTTGGTGTGCAATAAAGACTACAAAATCTAGTGGCACATTGAGCAGTGGTTCATGTTTTGGTCAGACTTACCCTGAGAGAATATCTGGTGGTGAATAGAGAAACTGACTCAAAACTGAAGCTCAGCGTTCTACCCTGGGCTGTGTCACTCCACTTGTGGCTGGAGCAACTAACTTAATCTTTTGAGTTTTACCCTATACCTGGGGCTATGGATTTTGTCTCGCCTGCTTCAAAAGGTTGTAAGAAATATATATATATATATATATATATTTACACTTATATATATATAAAAGTGTAAAATTCTACAAGTACAGAAAGAAAGAGCATCTGAGAGCATCTGATTTGCACAATATTTCATACCTTCTTCATCTGAGATATCTGAGATACTTTTATTTTTAGAAAAGCTGAACAGAGTTAAGCCAAGGATAGTGACTGTCTACATATGTGCATATTTTGGAAAAGATTACTGTGCTTTTACTGTGAGGTAATATCATAGCTCCTTCAGCAGAAGCTCCAGAGTCTGAATTACTATGAAAGAACTTCATGATGTTCTCTAAGATGTAGCTGTCATCTTCCATCTTTAACATGTGATGACATCAAATTTGCCCACATGTTGAAGGCATGCAGAAAACTAAAATGAGTAGACATTTAAGAGTAGACCTTTAGGGCCAAGGATATAGCTCAGTAGCACAGTGCCTGCATGGCAAGCTCAAGGTCCCGAGTTCAATTCTAGAATCAAAAAATAAAGGCATACTTATTACTGAAAATTTGATGTGATGGCAGAATAAAGGCATGCTACAGATTTTGTAGTGCCTGGCTGGCAGGAATAGCAATAATGATTTTCAAAGAACTGAAACAAATGTATGTGAGCATAAGAAATTGAATAATTTGCACATATCCATGTATAGGTACTCTAACAACTTAAGTTCTCTCATGGTCCCCTGAGGCTGGAGTTAAACAGTGTCAAAGAAACATTAAAAAGACATTTTAAATATTTCCAGTCATATCTACAGAACCCAAAATTTCCCCACAAAATAATTTTTGAGACAAGAAATCTTAACTAGGCTCTCAAAGTGCTCTATTGATCTTCTCAAAGTAACTGAGAAGAACTCGGCTTGTTAAAAATGTTATGAAGAAGAATGATTTGTAAAGATCTCCAGCCACAGATCTGCCTCTGTATTTCAAATTCACGCTGATCATATATCCATATATTTGGTTCACTTCCTCAAATGGACAGAAGATGAGCAAAATAAATCAGTTTATTTCACCATCATATTTGTGGCTGTTTTAGCTATGGCAAATAGGATTTTTTTTCATTTCTTTCACTAAGTTCATGATCAGTGCATATAAATTGCACTGTTTTTTTTAAATGTTAATTTTCTGTCCTGAAATTTCATATTCATCATAGCACTATTTGCAACAGCAAAGATACGGATTCTCTGGACATTTCCATTGATGAATGAAGAGTTAAAGGAGATGTCATATGTACACACAGAAACACATTCACAGGAATATCATTCCGCCATAAAAGGAATGAAATACAGTCACTGGTAATAACATGGATGGAATTGGAGGACATCTTGTGTGCAGAAGCTATTTTAATTTCAGGGGGCGGTGACTACAAGGGGTTGAACCCAAGAGGCAAATATGCTACTGACCTGTCTCCCCAGCCCAAGAACATTGTATGTGGATCAAACACGTTAGCAAAACAGAAATACTTCATGTTCTTACTTATCTGTGGAAGCAAAAAAGCTGATTTCACAGAAGTAGAGTGTATAATACTCATCATTATAGTCTAGGAAGGGTGGGTGGTGGGAAGGACAGAGAAAAGTTTGCTATAGTTACTAAAGAAACTGTGAAGGGAAAAATGAATTCTACCATTTTATAGCATTGTAGGGTGACCACAGTGCCCCAAAATTTGTATTAATCACAGAATATGCAGCAAAGAGGAACGTGAGTGTTCTCCAGAGAAATGAAAATCTTGATTTGATTGTTATACATTGTATACATGTAATGGATTAGCAAATTATCCTCCTCGAATATGTGAAGGGTCAGTTTAAAATATTTAAAAGGAAAAGGAAAAAAATACTCAAAGTTTAAACACCATAGGCTGTTGCTTCAGTGAGGAAGTTGTTTTCTATTGTAGAAAGCTGGGTTGCTAGAGAGAAAGAGGACATTGTGAGTATATTGCTCCTTTACAGTCACAGATGGAAGGGTGGGGGGAAGGATCGATAAATAAAAACCAGACCTCTATTGAAATACACTCAAGTTACAGGCTTACAGATAGAAATCCACTGAGTGCTACTGGATTTCTAAGACAGTGTGTTTGCTTTAGGGATGAAGAGACTGCACATCAGAGAGTCACCGGAGGTGGAGAGTTTGATATGGAGAGAGAAGAGCCACATGTACTGCGACTCTTGCTTACCAAACTGTTACCCTTCTGCATCATCAAGAATAAGAAACTGAAGAAAAGCATATATGCAAATCATCCATAAATGGCTAAATTAGAAGATATTGTCAAATGGTTGACTTGTTGAGCTAGAAGAAATTTCACTTGGCTAGATTAATTCCTAATATAGTTCATTCTGATAATACTTTGGAAGTGATTTGTATTCATTTTTTACTTCACTTTCATTAGATTCTGACTTCTGTAAGCTGTGTTACCAAGCCTAAGCAACTGTTAAATATAATACACACATTAATGTAATTTTGATTTCCTTATAAATATTTTCCTTTCAGATAATTGTAAATAGCATTTTAGCTAGTTAGTCTTCTACCTTTTTCTTTATTTTTATCTGCATCTGAAGTTTTGACTTCTCATTAACTGGGCCAGTAAGCAACCACTAACGAAAAGAAACAAAAACTCTCATTAAAAAATCACCCTTCCTCATGCATTTTCCATAGCATCAGAAGCACATGCTGCAGTAGTATGTCTCTGGAATGCACCTTCTTGTCCTCTAACTAAAAGTGGCACCAACCCGGTCATTAGGTTGTGGTTGCTTTTCTGGCTCATTCCAATTAGTCCATAGCACAGCCCCTAGATGGTCTGCTTCTGTGATTTCTGGGGAGCAAGACAAAAGACTCCATATCTCTTGCACACAAAAGCAAGACACTTTATTATTATTCAGTAGTGTTTCTCCCTCTTCCCACCTTCTCCTATCTTCACCTGCCAAGAACTCATTTGGAGACTTTACTGAATAACATAATTGAGAACTAGTTTTCCTCCAAAATAAACTGTCAGCTGTAGTCACTAGGAGGATAGCATGTTCTCAGACCAAACAAGTGAATTTTTAATAATTGATCTAGCAAAAGTCAAGACTACTGTGCTAGTTTTCAGAATCCCAGAGGGCTAAGAAGATGTACCTGGCAACTAGAAGGAAAAAAAAATTGGATTTTCAGAAATGTGTGCAAAGTTCAAATGAGTATTGTTTGTGGAATATAATTGCTTGGGGAATTAAGTGATGTTGTTTAAAGGTCATAAAGAATGGAAGTCAAACAGTTAGGATCCATATTTTAGGGCTGACATGGGCTACAAGTCTTAGGAGAATTGGGAGAACTGAAGGATACCTTCCTACTTGGTGGTAAATTCAGAATCCATATTCTTTCTCTTAAACCACATCTTGTGGGTATGCCTGCCTGACCAATTTCATTCACCTAGTTCACAAAACTCAGAAAAAGATTATTTGATCTTACCCCTATGATTGGATAGACAAGCTGGTCCTTAGGACCACCAAGAATATGGAATCAGCAGCTTCGGATGAACGCTTCCGTCCTGGCTTGACATCTAACAGTTTGTGTTAAGGGGCTTTCTCCTTCTAAGCATTCCTTTCCTGATCTGTGGGGGCAAATGAATTCCTGGGTCCCTTAGACATTAAAATTCTCTGCTTCATCTCTCTGCCATGGGAATCTCACAGCAGCATAAGGAACACAGAGATTGTGCCCAAAATCCCTTTCATGGGCATTGTATTATTTAATTGTTATGTCATCCCTATACATTATGTATTATTGCCACTCCCTCTTTTTATAATAAGAAACCTGGGGCATATCTTGGTTTTGGATATGTTTAAGGTCACAGAGCTAGTAAATGGAAAAGCTGAGAAACATACTTGGAGCATACTTATCATTGCAAGTTTTGTAGGTAGATTATTGGGAAGCAGACTCAGCCTCATCCTGAAAACAACAGTAAAAGGATGAACATTTTAGATTGTATGTTGGTGCCTAAAATAGAACTGTGACAGGAATTGTCATGAGATGATTATTTTCTCCCTTGTGCCAGATATAAATAAGTGGGAACTGCAGTCAAAACCTGAGAGAAATCTTTATAGGGTTTTGAAGTCATTATTGGGTACATAATATAATCGTACTAAAACTCCATTAACCCCTGTTCTCGCTTCAATCAACAAAACTTTATTGAGACAGCAAATTGGACTGAATGCTGAATGGGGAACTCTACCTTGTAATGTCTACTGGGAACAATGCATACACTGTGTGCTTGTGAGACTGAAAGTAGGTTAGAAAGGATTTCAACATGTGTCAACTAAAATGAGGCTGTCACAAGAGTATATACACGCACTTGTAAATATCAAGATTTAGAATCTATATCCATATTTATCTTCACACACACAAAAATTTAGAATATATATCTATGTTTCTGGGAGATAGCTCTGTGGCCTAAGCACCTGCCTGGCAACACAGGTCTGAGTTTGATTCCCAATTTAAAAAACAAAAGGAATATAACACATACATGACAATTTATAGAATATCATCCTTTGGTATCTTCAGATACTATTTTCAGGACTCCACTGAATTCCTTTTTTTTTTTTTTTTAATGTATTTGGTACAGAGTCTACAGGGTCTCACTATGTAGATCAGACTTGTGATTCTCCTGTTTTCAGCCTCCCAAGTGCTGCGATTACAGGCACGCGCCACCAGGCCCAGTCTCATTCGCAGTCTCAGTGGACCCCGGGGTAAGGGCCAACAGGGCACGCCTTGGATTGAACCTTGGCTGCTGTACTCTGCCTAAACAGGCACTTTAGTCTGCTGAGCTATCTGGCCGGCCCTGAATTCCAAAATTTACAGTTAGGGCCAGCCAAATAGCTCAGTGCATTAAAGCGCCTGCAAGCAGGCACAGGAACAACGGGTTCAATCCCTGGGCCTGCGGTGTGGCCCCGCCCCCTGGGCGCAATGAGGCAGTGATTGAGACTGGGCATGGTGGTGCACACCTGTAATCCCAGCTCTTTGAAGGTTGTAAGCAGAATCACTATGAGTCCGATCTAGTAGCGAGACCCTGAACACCCTGTAGACCCTTCCCTAAAATACAGTCAATCAATCAATCAATCAATCGATCGATCAATAAATAAATAAATAAATAAATAAATTTACAGATGCCTTAGACTCTTACATAAAACTATTTAGTATTGATCTATAACCTGTGCATATCTTCCTGAATACTTTTAATAATCTCTACATGACTTAATACAATTAAATTCTATGTCAAAGTTTGTTACTATATTATTTAGAGAAAAATAACAAGACATGTCTGTATATGATTAATATTTATGCAATTTCTTCAAATATTTGTGATTCATATTTGAGTGCACAAATATAGAATCTGCAGATAGAGAAGTGTGTGTGTGTGCGCTTGCGTGCATGCACACACCCGGGTGTGAGAGATGGAGAGGAGAGAAAGAAATTTTTTCCCACTTAATTTTAAAATTTAAAAAAATGATTTGATTTTTAGTTGAAAATATGAGTCAATAGACATACATTTTTTTCATATATTACTCCTGAGGAATTATGTCTGAAAGATGAAATAATCCCTACACTTGAGTAAAAAAGTGCTTGTCATTTTCTCTCATTGAAATACACATACATTCCAAAGTTGAATAAAATTTGACTGCCTAGAACTCTTACATTTCACTCAGTCTGTACTGATAGTTGTCATAGTCTATGCATACATTAACACATGTACAGACTTATATGAGTCTCTGTCATCTATTTATCCATCTACGAGGGGCCGGGGAGATGGCTCAATAGAGTAAGTGCTTGCCTGGCAAGCACAAGGGCTTGAGTTCAATCCCACGTTCTGAAAAAAAAAAAAAAAATGTTTATTTATCTATCTACGAATAGGTACAGTACAACATTAAGGCAATTGTAAATGAGAGAAACTGACACAAACTATATCTTACAAGGTCCGAAACTCATTTATTTGGAGCTCAGACTCACAAAATGTGAGTAGAATATCTGAATTACACACTGTGCACTTAGCGCTGGGATGGATGCTAGCTGCAGCGATGGCCCTCTGCATGACGTTGGATGGGCACCTTAGACTAGGAGGGCACTGTTAGCTGAGACATCTGATGAATGAGGTCTGGCTGCAGGTTCTATGGGGGACTTCAGGGGCTCTCCCAACAGTAAAACTCAGTGTCCTTCCGAGCTCCCAGAAAACAGCAAAAATATTTTATCTATTTAATATTTGACTTCTTTTGAGAGTAGAAACTACTGCTGTCAGGAATCTTGGCTTCCCCACTGAGGAAAATATGAGTGAAATAGTCTCACAGAGAAAAAAGATTGATACTTTATAGATGCAAGATGATATGAGTTTAGACATCGCTTTGAGAATTTATACCAGTGATTCAGCTTAGATACAAGTTTTAAGATTCTAGTCATGTCAGAGCCAATCACTTTCAAGGGATTTATTTGATTTACTTTTTGTCCATAGTTGGTTTTGTTCAAATTTTTCCTCATCTTTATAGGCATCCTATGTTCTTGGGTTGTGGCAATATGCCTTATTACAACACAGTATTAGGGTTTCTTTGGGAGTGTTGACAAA
>NW_004524629.1:10050080-10051468 GCF_000260255.1 Octodon degus
AAAATTTCTTACAGCATTGGGTATGAAATAGTTGAACAGCAGAGCTTCACATTTTGCCTAAAGCTGTCTTTAATGCTATTACTTTATTAGACTTCATAAAAGCAGAGGGTCTCACTACTAAAGACTTTTGTTGCTCTTACCACATGTCAAGGAGAATTCATGAGGCCCAAATGAATAGAAAAACAGATTCCTACTGTTAACATGAAGCAAGCTGTGCAGCCCAGTTCTACTGGTACCAGCTTAGGGTTCAAATTTGGTTCCACTATTTTGTTTCCCTAAAAAACTATATCTGCTCCTGAAACTGTATGTTCTTTATTTAAGAATATGAGATGAGACTAGCCACCTTTCTTAATTGCTGTGAAGATCAAATAAAAAATGTAAAAAGGCAACTACGTAGCTTATAGTGCACAATGAGTGTTAATAATTTTGCTGTTACACATGCCACACTCAGGAGAGAAGAAAGCCTATGAAGTTGCTAGGATTTTGTGAATAAACAGAAAAGGATCATCTAAAAATAATGACAATCCCTAGAGTCATGCATAATAAAAACACAGACAAGAACTCAGTGGGATACACAGCTGGTCAGCAGAAATAAGATAATATACAGAAAGCAAAGTAAGTAAACTGTTTAAGGATTATTACAAGAAATTTAGGGAGGAGGAAGCAAAAATGGGTATTTCCCAAGAATAAGTCTTTTTAGTATTATAACCTAACAGTGAAGAGCATAGGTTAAAGTTAGATTGTGGTATTGAATCCAAACTCTAACTTCTATGTACAAGACTTTTAATCATTTCACTTTCCTTTAACCAAAAGTAAAATATAAATAATATTATTATTCTAATATTCAAAGGTTTATATTAATTAATGCACATTACCTGCTTAGATGAGTGCTCAAGACATGATAAACTCTCTCTCTGTCTCTCTGTCTCTGTGGTTGTCTGTCTGTCTGTCTGTCTGTCTGTCTGTCTGTCTGTCTCTCTTTCCCTCTGTGTATGTGTGATAAAGCACTTAAGCTATCATACTGCACATAGGTGTCATTTCATAGTAAGAGTCTATAATTTCTTAATCAATCAATTTACCCTTTGCACAAAGTCTGTGGGCTTTTGTAAATATTTCCACATATAAGGGCCTGGGCTGAGTAGAACATTCTAGGCTAACACAGAAAAGATATGATCAGAATTGACAAAATAAAGCATTATTCTTTAAAATGGAGTTCCTTAGAGCATGAATTTTAGACCACTTGCACTGACATCAACATCAGTGGTTACTTAAATTGAATCGTCTTAGACCTTTAAATTTCCTATAATTTTCATTCAGATCTGGACATTCTTGAAAGAAAAAGACTTTCTAAAAACAATCATAGCACTTAGGCAAATGCAGGGACCAGG
>NW_004524629.1:10052338-10053278 GCF_000260255.1 Octodon degus
AACTATAGTGCTTTTTATTTCCAGTGAATATTTCTTAAATTTCAGTCAACTACACTAATGATATTTATTATGCATTGCTATTACCAGTCCCAGATCATGATTTTAATCAATTCTGTTTCCTTCTAACTTCCTAATCCTTAAAGCCCCTCGTTTTGTTTCTTTACCTTTTCTGATCCTCAACCAGATGCTCAACCCAGTAAATCTGCCAGTCTATTACTCGACATGCTTTCACTTTCTCTCCTTCTACATGTTTTCATTTTCTTTTTCAACAAACTTAGATGCCATGATTCACTGGCAATCAATGCCTTCAAGTCACACTTTGCTTTCCTGCAACACGTAAAGCCACACTTGGTAAAATCAGCCTTTCTTTTCCTCTACTACGCTATGTGAGAAGCTTATACAAGTGGGAAAACCACCACACTCTGATGACTAAGCCTACTGTAATTATTGAACACACATTTGAACTGGGATTTCAGCATTTTCAGTAAGACTACAATATTTCCCAAGTAAGTTCAATTTTTCATGTTTTAATAAGGCTATTTCATTCACACTGTTTCCTCTCTTTTCAAATATATAGTAAGACCAAACTCCCAACATTATTGATCAATGAACTCAATATTTATTTAATTAAAAAAGTGTAAGTATTAGGACTGGCATGACCTTCCTGTGTCTATCTACCATTCCACCAAACTGCCTGCATTTGAATCAATAGATGTTGCCCTTCCTCCTGCTAGAATTGATGAACTGTTGCTACTCTGCCTAAGGCAAAAAACTTTTGCACTTGGGCACTGGAGGCTTTTCCCTTTCACCTCCTTAGAAGTTTGACTTTGCATACTCTCTTCTTCTCCTGCACTATTACCTTAGTTAATAAATCTGCTACAGCAAAATGTCAATACATGGTAATGCCTTCTGTGATGTAGAAGTAAAATTGTTCTTTGGC
>NW_004524629.1:10059278-10060880 GCF_000260255.1 Octodon degus
TTGAAGCTCCATCTTCCTCTAGTTTGACTGTATTTTAGGAGCAACTCTTTGGTCTTCTTAGCAGGAAACAACTTCTGACCTCAAATTTCAATGCTCTGAATCTCAAGACTCATTCTTTTTTTTTTTTTTCCTGCACTGTTCCTAGACAATTTTTTTTCCAGACTCATGGTTTTTAAAACCTTCCTGTATATAAACTGTGATATGATACTTTGGACTTACTCTTATGAGTAAAATGAAAATAAAATAAAATGAAAAGAGAAGAAAGTGACAGGATTACACATAAAGCAATATTGGCATGATCATTATTTTATAGTTAAAGCTATATAATAAGAAATGTGAATTTTTATATGAGAACACCACACTGTTTGAAATGTTCCATAATAGTATATATTTAAAAATACTATCCCAATGGTTTCCTCAGTCGCTATGCTGTCCAAGAATTCATGTGGTCATTTGCCTATCCAACACGTATTCTTAGATTTCTAGAAGTCATGCGACTCAACACATCCAACATAGAAACCCTCATGTTTCTGTTCCTTGAAATTCATTCTTCTGCTGTCTTCCCATATCAACAATGACATCACCATTCCCCCATTGCATCAGTCTTCTCTGTTCCCTCACAAATTTACCTTACTTTCCAACAGCCTTTTGGGGTAGCTTACATTTCAGACCATGTGGAATTTGATTATTTGCACTGAACTATTACCCTCATTTAAGAGATACTGCCATCACTTTTTACCAAAAACACCTTAGAAATCCAGCTACATACCATGCCTACTTCATGTCTGCCCCAGACTGTCCATGCTCCTGTAGTACTGGAATAGTCTTTTAGTCACCTGGTGACACTTCCTGGATTTCTCCTTTAGTGATGCTATTTCTTTCTTTTTTAAAAAACACTTCTTGTCCTCACTTCTATCAGGTTAGATTTTCCTGTTTTTAAGAACCCTAGAGTCAGTAGGATGTGTGGGTGCACACCTATAGTTCTAGTACTTCAGTGGCTAAATCAGAAGGATTGCTGCAAGTTCAAGACTAACCTGGGCTACATAACAAGTTTGAGGCCAGTCTGAACTACACTGTGGGACGCTGTCTCAGAAAGCTAAAACAAAACAAAATGATCATGTCCAGGATGAATATCATAGATAACTAGATCTGCTACTATGTCTTCTGCTTCCATCTCTAGACTCATTGGATTCAAATGTTCCCATTATATACTCTTCCTTGGTAAATTGGGGTAATTAGTGCTCCCAAATATATCTTGTTCATTATTTCACTATGGATGAAATTTTCTCTCATCTAGAATGTTCTTCCTATTATTTTCCCTGCCTGTATAATACCTTGTTACAAAACTGCCCCTATCAAGCCAATCATCTGTATCTTTCCCCCCACTTTGTTTTTCTTCCTAAGAGAGAATATTATTCAAAATTATATTTCATCTCTACTAGTTTACTTCTTCATTTTATGCTTCCTAGCTATGATGTTGATTCTGTTTTATATTCAAGGCTTAAAGAGCATATATGTGAATACAAAGAAAGCCATAGGTAAGACAAATGAATGCCCACCTCTACTAAGTATTTTCACATGAACTAGGTATGTGCGAACATA
>NW_004524629.1:10061730-10071860 GCF_000260255.1 Octodon degus
ATAAATCATATAGGAAAGAGCTAGAACAAGGAAAGATGTGTAGGCTTTTACTCCTACCATATAATAAAAACAAAAAAAGAAAAGAAAAAAAGTTGATTTCCTACTGAAATATCAGAATCCAAAGAACTTATCTGAAAATCTTTTCTTCTTCACTTTCTTTTATTCACACCCACCTGCCTGAATTGTACTTATGCTTTTTAGATATACCAATGAAGTAGTTATAAAGACAAACCATCTGTGCCTTTTTCTCCCTCAAATGTATAAAACCATAATCTATATACATAAATTTATAATTCATGTGTACTTATTATACCTCTATTTAGGTAGTGAATTTTCCAGTGCAATTAAACTATGAACTAAAGAGATGTTTGCAGTTTCCAACTGTATCATAAATACCCAGGCCCTTATAGCTGTACACCTGGTGGGAAATTCAGGCTTGTTTGCATTATGAAACACCTTAAAATAAAACTAGAAGAGTAACATAAGGCCACAAATTTTTCCCCTAATTTATCCAAGCATACATACCATAAATCAGCAATATGGAAGAGCTTGATATATTTAAAAATGTCCTAGCAGTGAAAGCTTGCTTTCTGAAACAACAACAACAACAACAAAGTAAACTAAGTAGACTTAAAACACTTGCAGCCTTTCCTCCTTGAAGGTACCATTTAATTTCTCGTCATTCTAATTCAGAATCCAGCAGATTTGGTGAGCGAAAAACACTTGTGCTTTTACATGGGCTTTGTCACTTCTTAAACTGGGCAGATATGGATGCAGCTGGGCAGAATTATGTGTGTTTCATGGGCTGTGTATGTACTAAATGCCAAGTTGCACAGGAAAGGCGCAAGTCCCTTGGCTTATTGCTGACCCTAGCAATTAACGTGCTCCATACACTATCAACCAGTGCTGCAAGACCTCTCAGCTAGTTCTCTGTGCTCCTTATGCACAGGCACCTCTGATCACTCAGTCATCAGAATCGCTGTGAAGGACACAGAGCAATGTATTGTCCTTATCCCCCAGGACTCTATTAGAGCCCCTGGGAAAGCGAACTGAAATTGATTGGGTCAGTTTAATAACAGTAGAAATTCACAACAGAAAAGGATACTGAACAGTGTAAGTCAATAGCAATTAATATCTCTCAAATGGTCATAGTGATCCTTTATTCCTAAGAGTTTACTGTCACAGTTTTGGTATGTATACAAGAGGTCAAGATGAACACAAAATTCTTTAAAACTAGAAGCTGCGACAATTCTATAGGCTTTACTCTAAAGAATTTCACAGAACAGATATTCAATAACTTTATAACAGTGAAGTGATTTCTAAAGGTTTATTTTGGACTTTCTTCTACCCCATAAAGAAGAGAAATCCACATTAAAAGCAGAAACAAACCTGAGTGAAAAATCAGCTTAGAAGAGAATTCATATCTGAGAAGCAGAAATACACTACAAACTAAGAACTGGGGATTATAAAGAGTGGTGATAGTCTGAGGTGTCCAAAAGCCTGCTTGCTTTTTACATATAAACATTTGGACACTTTCAATAATTAGAAATATGACATATACACATTCATTTCCTTAGAGGTCTAACCTAAGACTTTTTGTTAAGTATATATACTTTACATACATTATATGTATGTACAATTTCTCAAAGTTACACAAGACATGAATCTTCAAAGTCCTTGGGATCAAAATTGGCCAAGGGACTAAATGTAGATTTTCCAAGTAGCTTGCCAGTAAGGTGGAAACTATAAATGCCCTGTCAGTCAACTGGGTCAATTTCTCTTACAATATATGTGCACCCAGAAACACAAATAGGAGCCCCTTTACAAGAGTGAGAATGATCAGCTTTCACAAATGCAGGATAATGTAGAACATTTCCCTCTCATGAAAACTTTCAAGTCCATTCTTGGCCAATCCTACTTTAAATCAAAAGACAATCACTCTTTTGTATTTTCACTGGTCTGTGTTTGTGTTCCGTAAATTTATTTAAGCGAAATACAGTGACAGGTACTTTTAAGTACCTAAATACCTTTGCTCAAAGTAGCATTTTTTGAAGGTTTTTTTTTTTTTATTTCTGAGTTTGCTATTGTAAGAGTGTGCCAAAATCTCCTTAAACATTCTCTCACTATAGATACCACAGTTTGTCCAGGTGAGACAATTACATATAAAGTCATTATAAGCAATCTTGACCAAGATTAATGTATTTTCAATGTTTGTGAAATGCAATCATAGGACAGTAAGCATTTCAATGTCTAACTTTATGAGATACTGCAAAAAAATGTTGCAAAAATGGTACTGCTATCTTATACATCCACCTGCACCAACCAAAAATTCTATTTGTTCCACATTCTCAATATTTAACTTTTTTTTCTGTCCTGATAAGAATGAAATGTAAAATACTGATCAGCACAGGAGTTTTGACCTGCTCTGTTTCTAATGTGGGCTGGTTCACCCCTCTTTAGGCAACCTGCTGGTCCCCTGCTCTGGGAAGTTACCATGTTGATGCCAAACTTAGTGTGGATACCTGATCAGCACAGCACACTGCAGCCCAGAACTCCTCCATGCAAGTGATCCTTCCATCTAAGCCTCCCAAGTAGCTAGGACCACAGGTTGGGCACCACCTCACCAGGCAATAAATGCAATATACCATATCAACAGAGCCAAAGACAAAAAAATCACATAATGATTTCAATAGATACAGGAAAAAAAAAACCTTGTTGAAAAGTCCAATACTCATTCATGATAAAAAAGAAAGCCTACAGAAAATCAGAATAGATGGTCTTTACCTTAACCTGATAAAAGCCATCTGTGACAAACCAACAGCCAACATCACGCTAAATGGAAAAAACTAGAATGCTTTCACTTCTAAATCAGGAAGGATATCCATTAGAACCACTCCTATTCAATAGAGTTCTGGAAACATTAGCCAGAGCAATTAGAGAGAGGAAATAAGCATAGGAAAGGAAGAAGTTACATAATTATTATTTGCTGATGACATGATACTCGAAATATAAGACCCCAAAAACTCCACCAAAAGAATTGTAGATTTAATAACAAAGTTGAATAGGATAGTTGGATACAAAGTCAACACTTAAAAATCAATAGCATTTCTATACACAAACAACAAACTCACTAAGAGAGAAATTAGGGAAAAACATCCTTCACAATAGCATTCAGAACAAAAGGAAAGAAAGAAATACTTCAAAATCAGTCTAACAAGAAAAGAAAAGATCTATACATTGAAAATTACAGTATTCTGAAAAGGGAGATCAAAGAGGATATCAGAAAATGGAAAGATATCCCTCGCTCAAGAATAGGAAGAACCAACCTAATGAAAATGGCCATATTCCCAAAACTATTGCACACATTTAGAACAATCCCAGTTTAAATATCATTATCATAGTTCACATAACTAGAGAAAACATTCCTAAAATTCATTTGGAGTCTGAAAAGACCTAGAATAGAAAAAAAAAATCATTGGCAACAACGACAAGGCAGGGGGCAACACTATCTCTGGCTTGAGATCATACTACAGAGCTACTGTGACAAAATCAGCATAATCCTAGCAAAAAAATAAACCTGAGCATCAGTGGAATAGATTAGAAGATGCAGACATAATTACAAACACACTCAGCACCCCTATCTTTTTTCTTATTTTTTCTTTTTGTATTTTGTGCAGGGTCTCACTATACAGCTCAAAATCATAAAGATCCTCCTGTTTTCAGCCTCCCCAGCCCTGGGATTACAGAGGTGTGCCACTATGCCTGAACTCAGTGGCAAGCTCAGCACACCATGGAGGCAGAGCCGGTACAGCATGTGGTGCCAGGGATCAAACTCCAGCCCGGAGCTTGCCTAAGCAGGTGCTTAGTCTGCTGAGCTATCTTGCCAGCCTTTCAGCCATTCTATATTTGATAAGGTTGTCAAATTTGTCCTTTGCCTTCAAAACTTCTTACTATCCTGATTCCAGTTCTCCCTCTAACCACATCCCATTCTCAGCCTTGTGACCATAAGTAGTTGTAGAATTCAAAAGGTCAGCTTTGCACAGTGTTTATATGGTTTATCAGAAAAAGAAAAGTGTTTTCATAGAACTATTTGCTTTTATATAGATGTCAATAGACTTCCCATCCATTCACCTCATTTTAGAGTAGAGAAAAGAGTTTTAAGACGTTCAAAGGCTTGCTTGGGCTTAGATAGTGTTTCATGAAATTATGTGCATCTAGAACCTCCTTCTCCACGTTAACCTGGAGACAACCTGCAGTCTCATCCCTCTCTATAGTTACACATTCTTTTATGTTAAACAAAGACTCTTTTTTCTTTCTTTTAAGGCAAAGAAAGGACTATAAGTGGCTGGATACTAACTGGAGTGATTGCGGGTGAGGAGATGTCACAGCAAATAGAAGAGCATATGCTGTACACCTCAGTAGGAAGAAAATTAAGTATAAAAATATAGTACCATTTTTGCGTAGTGCTGAAGCCCATCAGAAATTTCAGATCGGAATATTAGGATTAGTGTACGAAGTGATGTGATTTTTTTCTTCTTTAGCCAAATTCAGCTATTTAGGAAGAAATGCAAAAACATCAATGGCTTCCATTAAATTGGGTCTTGAGTTTTGTTCCAGAGCAAGAAAGAGGAAGAGAGGGCTGGAGAGGCAAGGATATGTGCAAGAGCAGGTTCTGCTGGCAGATAATGACATCTTAGCTCTAAGGAGGTGAGTGAAGACAAAAGTGCTACTCAGTATTGAGACAAGTGACATGAGGATGCTAAAGAATTGCTGCGAAGGGTCCATTGGAGTAAAAGAGTTTGAAATGTAAGAGAGACACCAGGAGGGCTTATTGAGGTCAATATTTTAGTTTTTAAATTGTTGATATTTTAAAATTTTACACCCCAATGAAAGAACAAAGAAAGTGAGCCAGTTACTAGAACCTGGATACTGGAAGGTGGTGTTGTGACTGAAACAAAGAGAGGGAGCTGGTGAAATACTCTGACAAGAAAATCCAAAGAGGGATCAAGTGTTTTGAAAGAGAAAGACAGTGGCTCAAAAGAGGCAATTAGAAACATGTACCTAAGTGCAACATCTAGGATCTGTTTTAGATACAGTATGGGCAAAAGAGCAGATATCATGTGTGACGTGTACAGCAGCATCTAGTTAGCGATGGTGAACCTTTGGGAGCCAGCTGTGGCACACCTTCCATAGGTTCACCACCACCGATCCGGGTCCTCAAGTTTCCATTAAGGGTCGTGATAGGAGTTCAGAGAAATGAAGCACTGCAGTGACTGTAGGGAGGACAAGAT
The DNA here is from genome assembly GCF_000260255.1 of Octodon degus. Classification (NCBI taxonomy): domain Eukaryota; kingdom Metazoa; phylum Chordata; class Mammalia; order Rodentia; family Octodontidae; genus Octodon; species Octodon degus. The sequence goes on from NW_004524629.1 coordinate 10,067,022, forward strand.
GAAACTTCTGGGAGGAGGAGCAGGTCATGCGTGAGAAAAGAATGAAAAAGTCGAAACACTTATGGGGGATGAGACGCTCTAAAGGAAAATGGATGAGCACTTAGCATGAACTTCCCCTGGAAGTGAGTCCAAGAAGCAGTCAGTAATCATTTCTCTCAGGGGAAATTGGATGTTGAGTGTACACATTTAGCCAAGTGTGCCCACAGACCTCCATACCTATTGTCCTAGCACTCTGGGAGAATAACTCATGAGGGTCTTAAGGTCCAGCTCAGCTTGGGCACTTTAGCAATTTAGCAAGAAACTGGTGCAAAATAAAAAAATAAAAGGGGATGTATCTCAGTGCAAAGGCTCTGTGTTCAATCCTCAGTCATGCAAAAAAAAAAATTATAGAAACACTCAATAGTGGTATAAATTTTATTTAAGCTAAAATATAAATAAAAATACCTAATATTTAGGAGCTAAGGGGAGCCTATATGCTTTCAGATAGTAGCAATGCATTTATTTGCTTCTGTGTCACTTGTGTGTATTCATACATGGAAAGGACGATGTAGTTTAAAAAGGCGAATACTGGAATTTAAGTCATTGTACTATTTGAAAAACTCGGAGGCACATCTGCAAGTAGGGCTGTCAGAACCACTTAAGCTTTTTTTCCAATTGTGGTGATTTATCTTTCTTGGCTACAGTCACATTCATGAAAATGAAAGAAAAGATGAACACGGTAAAAACAACCTAACAGGGATATGGCATTTTAGGAGAAGCAAGCATTAGGAAAACTAAACAAAGTGCTTCTCACTTCCTCTAGGGATTCCTGTTACATAATTTCCATTTTAAATGAAGCAAAAATGCTTCCAATAACCAGAGAAACACTTAAAAATTAAGAAACACTTGTTCTAGTTAATGTGTCTGAATAGTACCAAGAAAAAAGTCTCCCCCAGGAGGTCATTATTATTCAAAAATTACTCTAATTAGGTCATGAATACATTAGGCCTTATTCAGTGCCAACAAGAGAAAAAATAGAATTGGAAATGTGACATACATAACACTTCCAACGTGTTAGGGCGATTTTATTCCAAAATGCCATTAAAAGATGAAAAGGTCACCCTGTAGGGAGGTAATTGGTACAGCACTCTTGTAACTGATTACAGGGGCTTTTATTTAGCCATTTTTTTTTCTTTCTTTGAAAGATAGAAAATGTGTGTGCACACGCGCGCGCGCGTGTGTGTGTGTGTGTGTGATTCTGACTGGACGAATGTTTAAACTGGATGAATTTTAAGACAATAACACAGGAAAGAGGAAAAGAACAACTCTTAACTCATCAAAATAGATGTACCAGCGGACTGAGTACAAAGGGCGCCGAGCACCATAAGAAGATATGAAAAGGTACAGGTATTCCCCAGTATGATTTGTTTCCCATTTAATTACTCTACTCTGTGGTTTCTTAGAATGTCTGCTGCACAGATAAGTTCTACATTTAATTAGAAAACAGTATAAAATTTTAATGAGTTGGTAATACCCCAAGAAAGAACCTAGAAGGTGAAAGTTTTATTTTTATTTTTTAAAGAAACTGAAGATGATAATGAAACTCTGCTATAATTTGATGGTTCCACTTGTGAATCTCCAGTAATCCCTAGTAGCCTGCATGCATATGGCTGAGCAGGGAAGGCACCGCAGAGCCTGGGCATGCATCCCTGCCCTACTGAGAGCATATGAAATGGGGACCGTGCTTTATCAGTCGCGGCATGACTTCCATCTTTCCTATATAAACACATATTACCAATGTAATTTACATAATGGCAGGTCACAGCATTTATAATCAAAGCTGTTTTCTTTAAAACTTCCTGGATTCTCATCATATGCTCAAGATTTCAGTCTCCAGCAAGTAGTGTCTGCTGCAGGCCCTTTCTAACACTATAACACCGTACCCGAGAAGGGGTAACTGATGAGACAGCAGAGATCTGGTTATTAGTGTTCTGAAGGCTAGGAATTGTAAGATCAGGGCCTCAGCATCTGGGAAGCTGTCTTGCTTCTTTCTTACATGGTGTGAGGTAGAAAAGCAAAAACTACAGAAAAAGCATGTCCTCAAACGGCAGAAGAGAAGAAAATAAACCCATCCCCACAAACACTGACATTTAAGTTTCCAATGTGAAATTAGGAGGACATATTCAAAATGTAGCAAAGCCTATGACATAATATCAGACCAACAAGATGTCGGGTACGTTTTCTTCACACAAACTCTCCTAAGTATGTTTGTGCAGGTGGCCAAGCATGCACACACAAGTGTATATACTTACACATGTATATTCTGAGCCATTTGAGTATCAGTTACGGACACTGTGCTGCTTCAGCTATATGTTATTTAAATTTCCTGAAAACTAGGGTGCTCTACATAAGGATTTTTTTTTTCTCCGAATGCCCTCAGGGGTGGTTTGGCTGGCTGGAGTGTTGTGTGGATCGAACTACAGCAACCTGAGGCTGACAGCTTTGCGGAAGCAGCCACTTAAAAGAACTGAGCTAGGGCCAGGCCCCCATGGGTGCTCTACATAATTACAATATACCTACGAAATCAACAAAGTAATATTACTGCAATCATATAATTTACACACCTTATTTGGAATTTGCAAATTGTTTCAATAGCTACAGTTTGACAATTTGAGATGTTTTTGCATATAATGTGTAAAGATAAAAGACACTTGAGCATGCAAAAATGTTCAGAGTATTTCTTTAGGAGAATGCATTGTATTTTAGTAGATAACATATTTAATACTTTTTTTTTTTTTTTTTGGAACCTGGGATTGAATTCAGGCTTTTGAGCTTGCCAGGAAAGCACTTACTCTACTGAGCCATCTCCCCAGCCCTAGAAGAATGTTATTGACTTTTGGGTATTGACTTTATAACCTACTTTGCTACTGAATTTGTTTATTAATTCTAGGATCTTCTTTGTGGAGATTTTTTGGGTCTTCCAAGTAGAGTATCATGTCATCTGCAAATAATAATTTAACTTCTTCTTTACCTATTCTTATTCCTATTATTTCTATCTCTTGTCTAATGGTTCTAGCCAATGATTCCAGAACTATATTAATAGGAGTGGTGACAGAGGACATCCTAGTCTTGTACCTGATCTGAGAGTAAAGGATTTCACCTTTTCCTCACTTAGAATTATGTTGGCTGTTGGATTGTCATAAATGGCTTTTATCATATTGAGGTAGACATAATCATTTCTAATTTTCTGTAGGGCTTTGATCATGAATGAGTGTTGAAATTGTCAAAACCCTTTCCTGCATCAATTGAGATGAACATGTGGTTTTTGGATTTGACTCGATATAGTGCATTACATTTATAGATTTGCTTATGTTGAACCATCCTTGAATTTATGAGATGAATCCTACCAGGTCATGGTGTATAATCCACTTAATGATTTGCTGTATTCTATTTGCTAGGATTTTATTGAGGATTTTTGCATCTATGTTCATGAGGGAGACTGGCCTGTAGCGCTCTATTTTGGTTGCATCTTTCTCTGGTTTTGATATCAGCATTATACTTACCTCTAGGAATGATTCCTGGAGAGTTGTTTCCTTTTCAATTTCATTGAAGAGTTTGAGGAGTATTGGGATTATATCTTCTCATATTAATATGCTGAGCTGTAAAAGGCTCAAGTCAACAACTTCTGCGGATAATCTACTACTACTGTGGACTGCTGGACGGTGTTGGTTTGTTTGGCTGAATTCAAGCACCTATAGTATTTAGACGCCAATAGAATACCCATCTCTGACAGGACTAAACAAAAAACGGGATACAAAGGAGGGCCATTTTGCATTTGCATATACAGAATAGTTAGGATAGATATACACCTACTTTCGCTTAATTCAATGAGAAGAAAGATTTGTAGTAATAGTGTTTGGACATGATATCCTGTCTGCTTCTTGTACTATGGATAACCACTAAGAAGATAACAATGTACAAGGTATTAATTATTGAAAATGTCCTATTAAGCAGCTTTGAAACTGTCTCATTGATATTTGTTTCTCAATAAAATAAGATTTAAAAGGGATTATATCTTCTGTAAATTTCTTGTAGAATTCAGTTGTGAGTCCATCAGGACCTGAACTTTTGCTTCTTGGTAGGATTTTTATTGCGTTTTAAATTTCATTGGCTGCTACTGCATTATTGAGAATTCTTATATCTTCTTGATTTGGTTTTGGTAAGTTATTCCTTTCTAGTAATCTATCCATTTCTTCTGTATCTTCAGTTCTGTGAGAGTAAAGATTCTCAAAGTAGCTATTAATAATCTTCTGATTTCCACTGGGTCCATGGTAATTTCACCCTTTTCACTCCTTACTTCTTGTTTTTGACATTTTTCTTTCCTCTTTTTCATGAGGTTAGCTAGGGGCTTATCAATTTTGTTTAATCTTTTGAAGAACAAGCTTTTTCATTCGTTAATTCTTTGTACTGTTTTCTTTGTCTCAATTGCATTAATTTCTACTATAATCATCACAATTTCCTCCTCTTTTTGGACATTGGATTTGATTTCCTCTTCTTTTTCTAGATGTTTGGGGTGCATCCTTAGGGTATTTATTTGTTGCCATTCTGTTTTCCTAATGTGTGCATTCACAGCTAAAAATTTCCCTCTAAGAACTGCTTTCATTGCACACCACAAATTCCTATAAGTCATGCTTGAAATTTCATTGAATTGTAAATATTTTTTAATTTCTTTTTTATATTTGAAAATTTTATTGATAAACAGATAGCAATGAGACAGTTTCAAGTCAAATTGGAAGTACAGTTTCAACAAATAATACACTGCATATATTCTTCTTAGTGGTTAATTGCTGTACAAGATGC
>NW_004524629.1:10071960-10113655 GCF_000260255.1 Octodon degus
AGTCCTTGTCATTTTTTTTGTGACATCTTGCTAAGTTTCTCAGGATATCCTCGAACTTGCCATTCTCCTGCCTCAGGTCCCCAAGTATCCTGGATGAAAGACATGCAGCAGTGTACCTGACTGCGTGTCACCATTTTATGAAGAATGAATAGTGGCTCTTATTTGTTAAATGTTTACAACTGATCACTCCCTAATGTTAGCCCTCCAATTGCACACTCATAATAATCTTGTAAAATGGATATTATTTTTTAAAGCAAGAAACAAATGTTTAGAGAGATTAAGCATTCTTTGCTCACAAAGCAAACGAATAGCTAGTCTGATATTAGTGTCTAAATCTTTCTGTTTCCCAAACTTCAATTCGTATTCCTTATACCATAGTCTCCATTCTATAAAATATCAGGCACTGATTATGAATGCCTCAGACGCTGATTAACAATGCCTTGGAATTTATAATATTCCTGTGAAAAAGAAACAAATACAAGAAACTCAGACCATTAGAGCAAGACCTTCATGTTCATTTAAAGTTGTAACTCAAAAGCTACCTGTCCCTGGCACTTCAGTTCTGCCACCCTCACCTGCTTTCTCCTCAGCACCTGCCACTCTGCCCTGGGAACATCCACTCTGCTAGGTTGTGTCTCTCCCACCAGGAAAAAGCCGCCTTTGGTGTCAAATCCCAATCACACAGAAAGCACCATAAAGTGGGCATTGGTGAAATATTTGTGGAATAAATGACAATTTCTCCTACAGTATTTCTTGATATGGTAGGTGAGGAAAGTACGGTCAATGGAGATTGAGTTGCTCAAGGTCAGTATCATTTAATGACTCAAATGCTACTGAGTTGAATGTACACAGAAGCCACAAGGAGTGACAATCATCAGGTCCTGTGGAGCGTGGAGGAAGAAGGCATAGGCACTGTGGGAGTCTGGTGGAGAGGTGACCTTGCAGGGGAGGAAAGAGCAAGCATGGGCCATAAATAAGGTCTGGAAAACTTTGATGAACAAAGATGCAGGAGAGGAAAATTAACAGGGTGCATTAACCGAGCACAGGAAATGACTGCAAATAGAGCTCATTTGCTTGTGGGAAATGACAAAAGATCCGACGTAGAGAGAATAATGCTGTTAGATTATAGACATTTGCTTGTTTGTCTTTGACTTCAAGTAAAGAATTATGTTTCTTATAATGAGTTAAATTGTATATTTTGTGCTAGGAAAACATTAAAATCGTTAAAGGCTAGCGTTATTTCTACTCTAAGCAACAGCTTTAATGTTCCAAATGATCAGCCATTGATTATTCAGGGTTCCTTTGTTTGTTTCAAAGGAACCCTGATTTTCTAAGTTAGTCTTGATTTTCTAAGTTAGTCTTGATTTGTAATGAATCTGATACACCATTGTGCAGAAAATTATTGAATGGATTAAACCTTCAATTAATATTCAATAATTTTAACAGATAATGAAAATACTTTGGATGAATAAAGTAGTAACTATTTAAGAAACAGATACAGGCAAGCAAGGGAAGATGTTGGTTGTTAACTACATTTTTGGAACTGGAAAACAAACTCAGGACCTTGTACTTGCCAGGCAGGCATTTTGCCACTGAGCTATATTCCTGGCCTATTATTAACATTTAGCAAATGTCCCAACCTGAGGGTTAGTCAACGAGGACCCCAGAGGGGGAGTGGGGATGAGAAGGGACAGGAGACACAAAGAATGGAGACAAGACAGGATTCTGATCAAGTCTCGTTTATTTAGGGGAGGTGCTGGGTATATATAAGGAGTATAGGAATGAGGAAGTCTAGGCTCTTGGGGTCAGCAGGTATCTAGGCAACGGAGGAAGGTCCCACCCCTGGGGCATAGCACATGATTCATGGGGAATGGGCAAGGCGTGAAGGACCAGAAACTTAACTCAGCAGGGGAATAGAAACTTAAGGAAATGGCTGACACTATTATACAATGGATACCAGTTAACGGTGTCCCATGGGCACACGGGACTTGCAATATGAGTTTGGCCACTCAGAATTCTCATTTTTAGTTTCAGTGTATCCAGCTCTATTCCAGGCTCAAAGTTTTGCAAATTCTACAAGCACTTACTGTGTTTCCTTTCTCCGAATATAGTGATTAAAACAATCTCCTTTTACATAGGTAAAGTGGGAACTGGGTGTAAAACTTGATGTTGTTATCCCCACCAGAATAAACAAAAAATATTTTTACTTAATTTGTATTATAGTGCTCATAAATTTTTTCTTATAACTTGCTTGAAGTTGGTAAAGATTATTATCTTCATTTTGTAGATGAGAAAACTAGATTCAGAGGGATTAAATGACCATATAAAGAGATTTTTGGCAATGAATATAAAAACCAAAACCCAAAATTATATATATATATATATATATTTGAGCTGGTCTTGGACTCAGTGTGTAGCCTAGGCTGACCTTGAGCTCACAGTAATCCTCCTGCCTCAGTCTCCCGAATGCTAAGATTACAGGCACTTGCCCCAAATCCAGCACAGTATTTGTTCTTCTGTTAAGGATCTAAAGTACTGCTTCCTATGTTAATATTTGTAGTGCTTCCTGATTTTTTAATCAATTTGGAATGAGATAAGATATGTCAGTCTTGGATGTGGGCTCATGAGTCCCTCATGCATTCAGAGATTGCTAAGTTGTTGTTGTTATTTATATTATTATAGCTACCACTAAATTAATACATGATAGTCAAACAAGAAGCCAGGAGGTTACCAAGAAAAGAAAGTAAAAATATTTCTTGCTCATGTGCTGACCTCCATTTCCATTTCTAACTTGAAACTACAACTATTTGATTTGAATGTTTTCTAGAATGTTTTACACAAATGAAATCATAGCTATTTACCTTACTTTCTAAAATGATTTGACGAGTTTTTATATTTGTATATTCAGTATTTTGTAAGTCCAGTGTGAGGCTCTAGCAAATTTCATGAGCCCTTATTGTACAAACTGTTGTGGCTTGTATATAGAAGTCCTCCCAAAGCCTCATGAGGGCATAAGTAGGGAGTTCAGATCACAGATGGATTAGTAGTTATGAATATGGATTAAGTTATGATACTAGGATTAACTGTATGGATAATAGGAACCTTCCCCTGGGCTTGGGTAACATAGTCAATGGGCTTGGACACCTTGTAGGAAAATGAAGGGAGAGAGGGAGGTTAGGCTAGCTGCTGCTGCTTGCTGCTTGCCTTGCTTCCTGCCTGCTTGCCATGGCCAACTTCTCCCAGAAGCCCCTCCACCATGCCATCCTGCTTTGAAGCCAGCTAAGTATGTACTGAAACCTCTATGAGCTGTGAGCTGAAGGAAACCTTTCCTTCTTTAACTTGTAGGTGTCAGGCGTTTTGTCTTAGCAAAGAGAAAAGTAAACAAAGCACACATTTAGATTATTTCTAGGCTCTTTCTTCTAAAGTAATCTTGTAAGATGAGCATTGTGCACATATTTGTGCATATTGACACAAGCAAGATTTTGAAAATGCATGGATGAATCAGTAATTACAGATAGGCATAAAGATTTGCTGGACTCTACTGAATCACCCTTAAAAAAGTGAATGGATTTCTGTTTTCATCTTGGGCATACTGGAATACATTTCTCTATGCCCCTGTCAGTTATAGAAACCTTTATTCTTGCCAATCTTGCTAGCACTTTGTTTTTGTTTGAATTTGAATTTCTTCAATTATAAATAACAATAACTGGAATGATATAGTCCAGGGGAAGCTTGCCTGCCTTATGCATGAGGCCCTGGGCTTGATCTTCACCACTACCAAAAAAGAAAACAAGTGAAGGTATTGTGAATTTAGCGGTCTTCTTTTTCTATGTAGTTCCTGTTGTCCTCTTCACTTTTCCTTAATTTGATGAGCTCTCTGTATACTATAGAAATTAGCTCTTTGCCTTATTTTATCTAAATAATATTTTCTAATAAATTGCTTATCTTTTGTCTTTTGAGGATTTCTTGGTCATACAGATACTCGATATAGTCAATCCTAAACATTAATTTTGTGGAGGACCACCTGGATGCCTCCTTGAAAGAAGAGCAGTTATCTCTATCTTGGCTAAACCTGTCCCTCTCTCCATGCACTGGTATGGAGGGAGCTGGCTAAGACATTTCCTTATCTCTTCAATTGGTTTTAGTCCATGCAAATTGGTCTAGGCAAGCTGCTAATGTGTATTCTTTCAAGCAAGGTGACAGTTCTGTGTTACCTCACCCTAGAGTTCCTCAAAATATGTTTGATCCCAGCAGCAGGGAGAGCCATGCTCCACTACCATTGGCTGGGATCAGCCTGGAGTTAAGAGGCTATGACTTCCCAGGACTTAAACAAATTACATAGCAGAGCTGAAACACTGATCACAAAGCAATAGAGACTACTTGAATTATGTTCTATAGATTACTTCTTCTGCATGTCCTTCTCTTTGCACATGCAGAAGTGATTTCAGAGCTCCTACCTAGCCCAGGTCACAGCACTTACATGCTTCCCACCATTTTCATGGTCCCTCAACCTCAAGCCACTACCTGCTCCACAAACTAGTACAAGCTGGGTTCAGCCATGGGTCAAGACATCTGTGCCTGTTAACCATCACCCTAGCTGGACTTAGGGTCTCCTTTGTGCCCCACAAGTACATAGATGCCTTAGTGTCTTTATTCTCCATATGTTGCCCTGGAAGTGGTAGACGGGAATTAACTCACTAGAATTCCATTACCTTTTACATTGGATTACAAATGCAAAATTCCTTGACTGTGATGAGGACTGGGAAAAGCTCTCTAAAATTTTTCATTCATGATGACTCTAATGTTTTTTCTTCTGGTAAGGCTTTCTACGACTAAATTAAATTTTACAGAGGCATTCTTAAGATCCAAAATACTATATATAATTGTGATTTGTTTAGTGAATTAATATTTTTCACTATTTGTTCTTAATTTGTATGCATAGTAATATGATAATCATTTTTATGTATTTGGTACAAGGTCTCACTATGCAGCTTGGACTCATAGTCCCTCCTCAGCACTGGGATTATAGGCATGTGTCACCACACCCAGTGGGTTTAGGGCACTCTGAAGTGAGTCTGGTTCAGTACGTGGTGCTGGGGATAGAAAATTGTAATCTTTCTTTATAGGGCATTGGAGAGATGCCTTTAGTACTACCAGTAATCATGGCCCTGGATCTGAGTTCATGAAATGTGTCTATACCATGCTTAGAAAGTTTATGTCTTCAATTTATGCAAAGTTGTTTTCAATTGCATCTAAGTTTGTAGCACAGGCTGAATTTATTTTGTAAATGTGCTTTGACTTTAACCAAGATTAGTACATTTTTCTTTGCTTACCCATATGCAAAAATAGCAGATATTTTTACTTAGTAGATATTTCTACTTAGAACATATTTCTGAAATAGACCTCACCTGGACATAGTATAACATTACACTCAAATTTTCTTTTTAATTCAGATTTGTTAATATTTTATTTATGCCACTTTGTCAATATTCATGGGGAAAAATGATACTCTTTTCTTTTCAGATGAATGTTTTCAAGTTTATTTTTTAAAAGAGAAGAAGTAATTTCCTTCTTAGCGATAGTAGAATTATCTTCCATCAAGCCTTAAGAGGAACCACCTGGGCCTGCCTCTTTCTTGAAAATTGGCTGTTAGATGCCTTCTTCAGTGTCCTTTTTTGGTTGTTTACATGTCTAGAGTTCACATTTAAATCTGGTTAATTTCTGCCTTGCTAAAGAGTCCATTGATTTTATTCATATTTTCAATGCATTTTTAATGAGATTTTTAAACAATAACTTATAGTCAATTTTTTAGGTACTATTTGACCTGTACTTATTTGTATATTTTTCTATTCTCTTTATGATGTTCATGTATTTCTGCTTTCTAAAATTAATACTAGGATTGGTTTACCATTTGTCTTTTTAAATCATTTTTTAAATTTCAATTTTTCTGCTTATATTTTATTGTTTTTCTATCTTTTCAGTTTAATGCTTGTCAAGTGTATTACTAAATCATGTAATGTTGTAATGATGTATTTTTTCAAACAATTTTCTATTTATTTATTTAGTACAAGATCTACAGGATCTACAGTGTCTCCCTATGTGGATTAAACTCCTAGTGATTCTCTTGTGTTCAGCCTCCCAAGCACTGGGATTACAGGCATGCACCACCATGCCCAGCGCTCCCCTGGGGTGGGGCTGACACAGCCTACCAGGGATGGAACCTGGCCACTGTGCTCTGCCTAAGCAAGTGCTTTAGTGCGCTACATATCTAACTGGTGCTTCAAAGAAATTTTTAACTCATATCACAAAAGTGTTTATACAATCCTGATTTTCTGAGTATTCTGTACCTTCACTCTGTTTTCCTTTAGTCATGTGTTTAAACTATATAATTAACACGTTTTGCTGAGATTCCACACAATTAAGTACATTAATTTCCATTGTGGCACTGTTTTATAGTGTAATTGTAGTTTTATCTAAAATAATCTGAATTTCCTTGCTTCAATTTTAAATTTATTAAAGCATTTTCTTTGAAGGTAGTAAAAGCTGAGTTTTAAAAGAATATTCTGTAGTTCATTTAAAATAAGTTTTATTCTCAGTTTTTAGGAACTAACATTTGATTATAGAGCAAATGTAATTAATTTTATTAATCACATTCTCTAGGACCTTATAATTATACTTACAATTTATTGGAAGTGAACTCCACAAAGTTTAATTGAAATTAAAATTGGAGAAAAGCATGTGACTTTAGGAGAAAAATACCACAGAAGGTGATGCTACCTTATGTTTTAAAAGGGGAGGGAATTAAATATGTCTACAAATTATGTCTTCTGACATGAGCCCTGTCTAGAGCTCTGCAGCTATTAAGTTTGTACTCAGAGTTCTCAGTGGTGTACGTTAGATTTCCATTTATTCTATATTCCTGGATGCTTTATCAAGAAAACCCAGAAATAGTCATCTGAGGAAGCATCTACACTCTGGCAATCAATTTTTTTCAGTGCAAAGAAAAAAGAGCAAGACCCAGCACCTCTAAGGACCTTGATGTTAGAGGTCAGGCTGGCTAAGTACAGCCCTTTCAGTTCTAACCTTCCTGAGAATGATCTGATCATTGGAATCTTATTAATGAACTTATTATTCTAAACTTTTAAAGCCTAACCTGGCTCTGGAATTGCCATGAGGAAAAAAAAAATACTTGTAAAATGGGATCAAAATTTTACACTAATATTTATTTATATTTTTCATTTTCTTTGTTAGGACAAAATTAGATAAACACTCAAGATGACAGTGAGATATAAACACAGAAGGCACTGAAGTGCTACAGCTTTCTGTCATGGGAAACGACTCTCTCGACATATAGCGGGGAACGTGGTGATCACAGAGATAGGTCATTTTTATCAGGGGAAGCTTAGCTTTCTCTCTGGTCCTTTGTGTGCATGTATGCCTCAAATCTTTGCAGAAGCTGCCAGCATGCTCTTTCTTTGATACAGGATTACAAAGGGAAATGAAGAATATGACATGGTCTCTGAAATGACAGATGTCTGAGAATGAACCACGGATCAAGGAGACGAGAGCTCCATCTCTGATTGCTCTAAGACAAAGACATTTTCTCCTTGGATAGAGCCTAGATGCTAGTTTTAGGGGTTTCATTGTTTGCTTTGTAAAAATTTTATTAATTATGACCAGAGGAAATGACAAATTAGAAAACTCATTTCTTCCAAACATCATGGAAACAAATTAAAAATTCACTTGTTTTGAACATGGCTGTCTTTCTCCAAATCACCCAGGGATTATGTGGATTTGGCTCAGACATTACGTATTATAGGCTGAGAGTTTTGAGATGTTGCTGAGAGTAGTGTTTTTCACTATGTCATCCTCAACCATTTAAAGCTGGCTATCATATCACTATGCAATCAAAATTTCTAGAGAACCTAGAAAGTAATATTTTTAACACCCCCCACATCCTTCTTACTCATATGGAAATTATACAACTTTTAGAGACCATCTTATTAAATAATCGCTTACTGACATGCAATGATATTGTTACAAAGCTAGCTAATGCTTTAAAGAAAATACTGGAATGTCCTCATGCCTTAGCAAATATATTTACAAGATGGTAACTGATAGTAATAAAACTAAGATTATTAATTGCATTTCAGGGAGTTGTGCACCAGGGAAACACTACTATTGTGTGTGTGTGTGTGTGTGTGTGTGTGTGTGTAATCTCTTAATGTAAGTCTGTAATAAGACCCTAATTATTCCTTGTTCTATTCTAAGCAGTTTCAATACTAACATTCCAAGATTCCTGAAATTGTAAAATATATACTCTATTGTTATACTTGAAAGTATCATCGCATCTAAAATCATACAAGAAATACTACTCCCATGTATTTTTTCTAAAGGTAGGAGTTGGTCCAAAGGCAGGTTAAATGACATTTGTAGTTGGTCCAAAGGCCCAAGCCACACTGTCCTTGTCTTCATGTGTCTTATATATTTTTTGCAAGAGGTCAGCTCTGGAAGTTGTCCTTCAAATTTCATGGAGGCAGTCCTGTCATTCTTTTTTTTTAATTTTTATTTTAGGGAAGGGTCTACTGGGTGCTCAGGGTCTCACAACTAGATTGGACTCATAGTGATCCACCTGTTTACAGCCTCCCAAGTGCTGGGATTACAGGCATGCACCACCAGTGCAGTCTCAGTTTCCACCTCAGCATGACCCAGGGGTGGGGTCTGCGCTGCAGGCCTGGGAGATCAAACCTCCAGCTTCTGCACCTGCTTAAAGGTGCTTTAATCCACTAAGCTATTTGGCCAGCTCTAGTCCTCTCATTCTAGATTGTGTTTGGAATGTGGGATTTGGAATTACCATTCTCTGATCTGATTATGTGTGTTTTTCTAATAAGTCAGTAAACTTGGAGATCTTTTCACTAGTAATCGTAAAACATGAAAATATAGTCAGCAGGGTCATATTCTCTTATAATATACTCACTGTAGTTGAGAAAAAACACCTGACTCCTCTTAAGTGGTATTGAACAACACCTACTTGTGCAGAATATGGTTGAATGAAGTGCTGTTGGCCTGGGTAGATAACAAGGTAAGACATAGACTGGTAACCCCAGAGGAATAGGCACACTGTCCTTGTCTTCATGTGTCTTATTTATTTTTTGCAGCAGGTCAGTTCTGGAGGTTGAAGAGAGCCTAGTGTTAAAGGTTGCTGCAGATAGGTACATAATGATCACCCAAAACATCAAGATCTAATCCCAAGAATCTAGAGGGTTTTTTGTTTTGTTTTGTTTTGTTTTTTGTGATGGGAGAAGAGTCTTTACACATGTAATGGAGATAAGGATTTTGAGACAAGGCAACTATCCTGGATTACTTGGTTGGATCCTAAACTTCATCACCAGTATGTCTGTAAGGGGAGAGGAAGATACACACAGAAGTCAGATGAAGATCCAGGGAGACACTGGAGAGATATGCTATGGTTCAAGAGTACCAGGGCAGTCGCTGGAGTAGAAAAGGGTGCCAGGTATTCTGCAAAACTGCGCAGCAAGATTTCAGACTTTTAGCCATGAATACATTTCTGCTGTCATAAGCCATGAAATCTGTGGTCATTTGTTATAGGAGAGGTAGGAAGCTAATACAGTACTCCATAGCACATACCTGCTATAATGACTCCATAGACCTAAATGATCTCAGGGGAAAATTTTCAGTTTTCTTTCTCTTTTTTTTTTTTTATGTATTTGGTACAGGGTCTCACTACACAGCTTGGATTCCTATTTTCAGCCTCCCCAGCACTGGGATTATAGAAGTGGGCCAGCAACACCTTTTCAGTGGCCAGCTTGGTGCAGTGCCAGCATGGCATGTGGTGGCAGGGATCAAATACCAGTCTGTTGAGCTATCTTGCCGGCCTTTCTCTTGTTCGTGCATTTCTATAATACAAGGATCTCTTTTAGCCATTATTTCTTTTTCTTTTTTTCAATATTTGAGATTTCATTGGTTGTATTGAAAACCAGTACACATGACTCACTTTGTATGTAATTCTTACCACACATACCCCCAAAAGGGCATATATTATTTTTTGTTATACCAGTGACTTTCCAGATTCAAATTTAGATGCAATTTTTCTGTAAGAGGATTAAATACTACTATCTTCCAATGACCATTTCTTTTTTAAAAAAATATTTTAACCATTATTTCTCCATTCTTTGATATATATAAACTAACACACTCTGTCCAAGAGCTTCTGTTTTCTACCCTCATCAACTCATCAGGTCGTCTTCATCATCCTGTGTGTTCAAAGAATGCAAACTGATTCCACAAAACAATTATGCAATACTTAAGATAAATAACACTTAAAGATCCTACCTTGAAGTGCCAAAGAGTGAAAGTTTCCAAAAAATCAGTTTGGGTTTATGTGTCCCACTATTTTTTCCCAGAAGGTTAATGGAACTTTTGTAGCATAAATTGTAGCATAAACAGAAAATTTGTAGCATAAACAGAAAGACTCACATTTTAACAAACATATCTGTATTTGCATTCTATGATGCTTTAAACATGAAATTTTATCTGTAGTTCTTTCCATCAAGAGGTGGGGTGATATTTTTACTCTGAGATAGCCTATAACTTGATTTGAAAGCAAGAACACACCATGCTGACTGAATGTGAGTGCTTCAGTTTGAGCCTGAGGAGACAGTGCGCACTCCCCTGTGCTCAGGTACACAGCCCTGAAAACTGCGCGCCAGGTAGCTGGGATAAGGCTTGAATGATGAGAGTTCCTGTGGAAAGAACAGAACATTCTTCCCCCAGAAACTACTGCCGGACATGTGAATGATTTCATCATGTGTCTTCCAGTCAAAAGAGCTGACTGAACCCAGGTGAAAGTAGCAAAACAAACATCTGACCATCTCAAAAACTTACAATAAAGGATCACTGATTTTTAGTTTTAATATCATCATTCCATACAGCAAAGAATAATCCTGATAGCATCCAAAGAATGTTTCCTTTCACAGAAATGTCCCTGTGGAAATCCATTTCGCCAATCCAACATTCCTAGGTTAAAGTTCTAATTCTACTATTTCAGAGCAGTAGTAGAATATCCTACTAGTCTACTATTTCTATTGTTATTTATTACATTGACACATTGGGTCTTTAAAGTAGTAATTAAGTTAAAATGAGGTCATTGTGACTGATCCAATATGACTAATATTCTTAAGACCGAAGGAAATTTTTACTCAGACATTCTGTAGGAAAACAATGTGCAGATACAAGGAGTAGAGGGTGACGTGGCCAGCTATAAGCGAAGGAAAGGTTCATGAGACAGATTCTTCTATCATCACTTTAAGAACCTAAACATTGATCTCAAGATCTCAGCTTTTTCATAGTTGACAAAATGAATCTCTGTTGTTGAAACTACATTGCTGGTGCTTTTCACAGTGCTAGCCTTACCACACTACTGCTCCCATTTCTCTACCTTGATCCACATGCTTAAAATCATATTATTTGCTTAAAAACAATGAAAATTCTAAAGCAAAAATGATTGTTATGAACAAGGATATTCACCCTTATAATAGGCTTGGCACAGCCTGATGGAATATAGATTTGCTTTACTTAGGGCAACAGAACAAACATACAAGCCACTCTACTAGTAGTTTCCAGGAGAGGGGCTCTGTAAATATTTTGAATAATGACAGCATAATTAGAAAAGATAACCTTTTCTTTGGCTAGTATCCTGAAGGTAAATACCTCAGTGTTGCCCTAACAAAAAAATCATTGCTCTTTCACAGTCACAGTTTTACATTTCGCCTTATTCCTCATCTATATAGTACATATTTTAAGGATAGGTCTAGTCTATGCAAATGTCTACATGTCTTTGTTAATTTTCTCTCATTTCTGAGACAAATGACCTGATATCCAAGTTAAAGGGGAAAAGTCTTATTTAGCTAATAGTTTGTAGAGGTTTCAGTCTGTACTCAGCTGGCTCCAAGGCACAGTGGTGTGGCAGACAGGCATCACAGGAGAAGTAGTTCATGGCAGGAAGAAGGTAGAAGGACAGCAAAGCACAGCCACAGCTCTTTCAATGCTTATCCAGGCTACTTATCTTATCCAGGCTACTTAAGGTGAAGAGTACTTTTAATCCTAGCGCCCTTGATTCAGTAATTGCACCAAATCAATTCCAGTGTCACATACTCTGCATCCAGCCACTTCTGAAAAACTTTTACCTGGGACCACATGAGTCTTTGGTGGACATTTATACACAAGTCATAACACTGAATTATCTAGAAAACAAAATGCTTTTCAGAGTTAAATAAATGCTGTGTGAGAACAGTGTCTCAGATACATTTGATGATATTGCTTCTCGGCCTTTTGGCTAAGATCAAGTGTCAGATACATTTGGTGAGTTTCTTTTAATAGAAAGCTACTTTGATTTCCTTGCTACATGCCTTAACTTCCTTTCACACTTATTAGGTAGATATAAAAAATCTTACCCAATAGCAAATAAGATCATAAATAAAAACACAAGATATTTTATGTTCTGAATTGATGGGAAAAGAAGGTTGACAGACAAAAAGCTTAAGAGAAGCTTAATATGTGTATCATCAGGTGGTTTCCAAATCATCACTTCCCTTGTCTCTTGCAAGATACATAAATAAACAAAAGGTAAGACTAAGTATTTGATAATTATTGTTTCTAAAGACACGGAGATAGATATAACTCCCTGCTATGTTTTTCCTCAATCACCCAAATCTCAAGTGAATTACTCCTCCATTGTGTTATAAGTCTCTATTGATCATTGCTTCTGTAACAAAGATTTTTGACAAGGAATTTTAAAAATATGATTTTTCTCTAGATCTCTAGTTAGTAGAAAATGAGTAAACACAACTCGGACTATTCACCTTTGTTTTTGCTGTGTTTGGCTTATCTGCAAGAATTAGAGCTATACCTTTCTAAGACAATGGCTAGCATGGCACAAGAGTATTACCTCGAGAAAGAATTATAATAGTAATCTTTGAGCTTTCTCAGCCAAATACAAATCAACAAGTCTTTCTCTAAGTTAGCAGTGCCTTTCTCTAAATGCCCAGGTTAATATCTAATTGTCTGTACATGGTAGAAAATGGCAAGGTTGCCATGACAACTGGGTGGAAAGTTTAGCTAGAATAATGTTTTCTTTTAAAAGAATGAAGCAATTTCAAGCTTTTTACTGTTATGTGGCATTATAAAAATTGCTTTAGACCTCCTTTTTTAGATTGCACAGGTGATTGATCATTTTTTTTAAAAAAAAACTTGCTTATAGATCCCTTTGACACCAGTTTTAAATCAGTGTTTCTTTTATTTCTTTCCACTATGGCTCATAGTTATTTGTTTATTTTTGCAGGTGATTGCTATACTTAGGAATAGAACAAATGATCCTCTTATTCATTAGTTCACTGGACCTGAATAAAATGAAAATGTAGCTACAATTCATCTGATTGGTATACTGTAATATTATCTCAGAAATAAATCTCTGGTTATTAAATGGACAGAAATACTACATTTGCTTTTCTACTTTGCAAAATTGAAAATGAGATGCATATTTTAAAATTTCCAAAAGGATGCTCAATAATAAGACAAAGTCACCCTGTCTTTTGGAAAAAAGCATGCACTTTTTCCTCACTTTAGTCTTTCCTTATCTCTTTAATGGAATCTTTTTTTCTTTTAATTTTCTCTTATGAGCTCCCTTAATCATAGTGTTGTAGGCAGCTGAGTTAGATACAAATATTATAGGCAATCAGAAGGTGGTAGGCCCTCAAAGGATCTGATAGGGAAAACAAGGCACCTTGCAACTGTGAGAGAAACAGGCACTCCTGCTGTGGGCCAAATGAAGATAAAGGATTAAACAAATGCAGCCACAAACATCCTTAAAAAAGCCAGAAAGAGTCACTAACCCAATCCCCTATATAAAAGCTCCTGCTTTGTATTCACGTCTGCTTCTGCATTACTCTCTTTCCCATTTGACCCTGATTTAATCAATTATACCCAAACAAGTATATTTTTAATCTTATTGATTAACGATAGCTTTGTCCCACCTCATGCCCACCTTGGGCGTTCCCATATTTCCCACCTTACACCTGCCTCAACTCATGTTTTGCTCTATAAAAATCCTTGGAAAAGACAGGGTCCTTGGTAACCCACTTGGGTCTCCTTCTGTCTCTCTCAGACAGATTTTTTTTGCCAATAAATATATGCTACTCTTAACCTCTGTTGTCCCTAAAACTCTTTCTTCAGTTTTAGAGAACATGAACTCATCCCTGATATCTAGCAGGTTGGGAGTTTCTTTCCCCTATATCAACAGTACTGCAAAATTATATCATCATTCCTAAGGCATTGCTTTTTGTCATTGATTTTGTCCATTTTGGTACAGAAGGATGGACAAACAGAAACAGTAATTTTCAGGGTAGGCATTTTTAAGGTAATAGTTTCAAGGTGAAGAAATATTTTTCTTGAATATCCCAACAAATCTTGGTACCAATGTATTTATCTTTCTTATTTTAAGGCTTAGAAAGGAGAGGCTCAACCAATGACTGAAAGAAAAACCCAGAAAACCTAACTCTGGATGGATCACCCTGCCTGTGCAAATGCTGACCTGGGAATGGAGACTTGAATAGCAAATGCAGAGGGAAGCTCTGTATAAACACATAGCTTTCCCAGTAGGGATTTCAGGGATAGTGTGAATTACAAGGCAGGAATTAGCATGAGCAAGCCCAAAATTTATAGTTAATTCCAACCAATGCAATGACTGAAAAGAACCATGAGTTTTCAAGAGCATGAAATTCAGAGAAAGTACCAGAAAGGTTGGTTTCAAGAATTTGACCATGTTATTAAGATCTGCATAGCCTCTCGGAATTTTTTGTGACTGTAAAAGATAGTATGGGTTTTATGGCTAAAGCACACTAATTCATTACAAGGTAATTAATATTGATGATAGAGAAATTTCTATTGCAATGATAAAACACAAGAATCACAAAAGCTGTATGCCCAATAGAAGATAGTTTGGTAACCCCTGACACGCATCCTGAGTTGCAGACACAAGGTGGTCATCCAACTCTTCCAGATGTGCAGGTGAGGAAAATTCAGATTCCAAAGCGGCGAATTGAGACATGAACATGTGCTTTTCCTTTAATGACCTCCTAACTCCGTTTTATAAAGGTTTTCTTTGGTTAATATTTTTAAAGACATTTTATAGTCTCTCTTCATACCACCAAACTGAGATTGGGAGGTAGCATCTCTTACCCTCAGGGCTAGGAAGGCCCAAGATCTAAAATGGCTGGGAACCCTGGCAACTAGGATCACTCAAAACCAGTTCAGAAGACCTCCTAATTTCCCCATTTTTATTAATCTTCCATGTGACTGATTCTTCCACAAATCTCTCCCTATCTTCTGTATAAATCTACAGCCTGCCAATCTGTCCTATCTATTATCTTCATAGACCAGAAAACCTATGACAACAACCACAATTTTACTGTTCCTCTTCTGTCCATTGTCTGTACAGTGGCCAGAGTGTTAGTTTGCAAGCATAACTCAAGGCATTTATCCTCTGTATATAATTCAGTGGCTTCCCATTGTGCCTGGAATAGAAGTCAAATTCCATGATATGGCTTACAAAGCCCTGTGTAATCTTTTCCCAGTATGTCTCCATTTGTGCTTCCTCACTTTCTCTGCATTCACTGTGCTGGAATTTTATCTTGTTGCAGCCTTCCTTTCAATTCTTTACAACCCGGGATGTTGCCATGCTAGAAGAAAGGACCAAGAAGTTCAGTCTTGCAAAATACAGAGAACTGGATCAGTTGGGAATTGATAGAGCACAGCCTGACTCTGCTTTGACTATGAACTCCTATTCGCCTTTTCTCTATTGTTCTAGTTTTGATTTCTTAATTATTTTGCAAATGCTATAAAAGCATTATTAGCCTCTGAGCTGATCCGGATAAAAGAATATTCATCACTGAAAAATCTGTATAAGGAAAAAAATGGCCTGAGCTAGAACCCTTGAGTCTCTACTGACTCCTGCTAGAATCTTAGCAATGCAAGTCATTTACTGAAGTAATCTGAAAGACTCCCAGTAGGAAATGAGCAGGTCCAAAATAAGGGCTCTGGGAATTAAAGCAAAGAACACAGTAACTCCAAGAAATGGGAAGGAAAAGCAAGCCATCTCCATCTTCACCTTGGGACTCGCGACATGCCAGAAGGACACCTTTCCTGCAGGCTCTGTTCATTTGAAGAAACATAAGTACACAGCAGAGCAATTAGAAGTGCACACAGAGAGCACTGCCAAGTGCCCCTCTTGCTACTTTAATCAAAATATTTCCCTTTTATGAGGAGCTCATTTAGAGGAGATGTAATGAGCTGGTGTCACCTCGATTCTCTAGGGTTAGAGTGTGTCATGTGAGCCTGCCAGCACTTCATGCTCCAGTTTCAGCCTCCTTCTCCTTGCCTAGAGCAGACAAGGCTGTCACTTAGAAGATGAAATATATTTGCAAATTAATTAACTTTGTCCAGTAACTGGAGAATTAGATTTCTGTTAAGAGTTCTGTCTGAGTGATGGATTCTCAAGACATTGAAGGAATTAAATACTGCACATTTTTTCTTTCCCTTTTTAGATAATATGGCTATCCTTGTTTGCCTCTCATCCTCTACGTCTCATTCATTTCCACATTTCACGAACAAATTTGGCAGAATTTCCTTTGGTAGATGACTCTTAGGAGCATTTTTAATCTTCATAAATTTCTCAAGAATTCAATTCAAAATCAAGAACCTACAAAACATGAGATTATAGAAAAGTAGGAAGAAGTTCCATTAGAACTTATAAGGATTTCCTGTTCTTGACTGATGCTTTGTTGCTATTTCTAAATGTGGGAAGAAGAGGCCCATAGAACACAAAATGGAGATAAGACTTATGGAGTCTTGGGTCTATGAAAGGCCATTAAGGGATTCTTCACAGTTAAAAATCTCAGGCAAGGAGAATGTATTTCACATGCTCTCCCAACCAATACTAAATATTGTTATCAAGAAGATTAAAGGTATATGTGTTTATGAAGAAGTGGGGAAAAGGGAACTCTCTTATGCTGTTGGTGGAAAGATAAATTAGTGCAGCTAGTGTGGAAAAGAGTATTGTGGTTCATAAAACACTTAAAGATAGAAATATTATATGATTTAGAAATTCTGCTAGTACTATATATCCAAAGGAAATCAAACCAATATGTCAAAGACATCTGAACTACTTATCATGTTTATGGTAGCACCATTCACAAGAGAAAAAAAACAGAAGCAACCTAAGCACCCACTAACTGATATGTGGATAAAGAAAAAGTGGTATATAGACAAATGGAATAGAATATTACTGGATCCTTAAGAATCAATGAAGTCTTGTCATTCATAACAACATGAATGGAATTATAGGACATTACATTATGTGAAATATGTTGGCATGGAAGATGAATACTACATAATCTCACTTATATGTAGAATGTAAAAGCCTTGATGCCATAGAAGTTGAGAGTTAAGTTGGGATTCCTAAGAGCTCAGGAAATGGGGGGTATGAGAGCTTGGAGAAAAGTTGGTTAGCAAGTATTAAGTTATACTTAGGAGAAATACATTCCTGTGTTCTATTGCATAATAGCGTGACTGATGATACAGTATGTGCTATATATGTCAAAAATTGGAAAGAAGGTACTTGAATGTTTTTACCATAAATAAATGATAAATTTTTGATGACAGTTTACCTTGACTTGAATATTATACAATGTATAGATCACTAACATTTCCCATATCTCATAAACATGATTTTATGTGTCAAAAATCAAATACTTAGAAAAAATGAGACCTTAAAACATCATTTTCTGTTTTTGTTAAGCAAATATTATATAATAAATGTACCAATAACTATGATTGTTATCTTAAATTTTTAAAAATGTATTCCTGGAAAACGAATAAGAAAAGAGACATATACATTCACTGGGAGACCATATTCTCAATGGTAAATTTGTACCTGGGAATCATTTGTGGACTGATCACCAACAACTCACAGACGTCCAGGTGGGGAAGAGAAACCAACAGAGCCTTTCTAGTGTATTCATTTGAATGTAACTCTTCAATAAACAAAATGTAAACAAAACAATGGGATGAAACAGCCTGCTGAATAGTATTGACACAGAAACTGAATAGGAGCTCTTTGAAAATCACTGGTCCATCTTTTGTCTATGTGTCACTGGGGAGTCCTTCTCCTTTCCCATTGTTATATAAAGCCCCAGCACTAACAAGGGACATGTAGCACTTGATCATTAAGACCATTTTTCTGTCATCAGTTGATTAATTATTTCAGAAAAATGTTTCAATTAAATAGAACCATGAGGGGGGAGTGGAGTGTGTGTGTGTGTGTGTGTGTGTGTGTGTGTGTGTGTGGCGTTGTGTTGGATTGACCCCCGGGTCTGGTGCATGCTAGGCAAGTACTGTACCACTGAGCTAGATGCCTGGCCTCCCTCTTTTTAATGATTCCCAAGGATAAGACTCAGGCCAGTCTCCAGTCATCCCATGAGCACTAAAATGAGGCCACTCCAAGAAAAGTCCAGTTTAAAGGTCGCAGTGAGTGCTTATTTAGAGCGTGCTTTCTCAGTGCATGCGTGCAGAGAGGGCTGAGTGCCAGCAGGGCTAATGTACAGCTGAAAATGCCCTGCCTGGGATGACGTGACCGGCCCATCCAGACACCAAACATTCACTGCCATCAAGTGTTTCCAGTATTTCTTATGCTAATTCCACTTAGCCAGAGAGTATTTCACCTCTTGCAAAGCCATAGGATATTATTAGCTCAATATTTCAAAAGATTTTCTTATGAAATGAACATATATTGTTTGGTTTAATAATCCACTCTACCTCAGCATTCTAAGTCACCAGAAAGCCTTGAATTTGACACCATTATAATGTATGATAGTGTATAAACATAATTCTTTATAAGTAGCAGAATATTTGTAAAAAACAATAATTTGTAAGTAGCCTCCTCTCATTACGTGCTGTCATATTGGGAACCAGAACCACTTCTTGCTCCCCAGTTACCATCCCTGAACTATGATGCTCAGAGTCCCTTGGAAAGGAGAACATGAAATGGGCAAAGTTCTTTTCACAGAAGAGAAGGACATGGAGAGATGGTCTTTCCTAGACTGTGGAAGGAGAAGAGAAGAAAAGCAGGCAGGTTATGAAAGTGGCTTGTTCCTTTTCATCTGTTCGAAAAGTTGAAGAGAAGCTGATATTTAGTTGAGTTTTTGCTCCTTTCTCTTACTTGTTTGTCTGGAAAGAGTTGGCTGTGGCAAGGCTGTGGTCCAGTTCTAGGACAACGGTGCTTTGTGGCTAGAGGACAGGCTGGAGGGATGTGCCTGAGGCTCTCCACTCTTGTGTGATGCGTGCATGAGGTCCAGATGTTTGTGTGGGCTCTGATGAATTGAGATGGGGTCCTGGGATGGCAGATGGATTACTAGAGCCTCCTGGTGGGAATGAAGGAGCTGGCTAACCTAGGCCCCAGGAGTTGCTGTCAGCACATCACTTGCACAGGTCATGCAGGAGCAGGGACCTCTTTAGCTATCAGTTCAAAGTTCAGACCTGATGAATGAACTACTGCACAACTGTGCCCCATTCAGATATTCAAGTGCTTTTCCAAGATTGCCATCTACTTTAGTTCTGTGAGGGGGATGTAAAATATTTTCTGCCTCTCACCTCAAGGCAGACTCCAAGCGAAGCAGCAGTGGGCGAAGGAGTGATAAGTATAATAGGCAAGATTTATCAGAGAAGATACCCAGATGTCCAAAGCAGACCATAGGAGGAAAACAAATTATTAATGACTTAAAAGGGTTTTCTTCACCCCAGTCTAACCTCAGAGTGATGCACAAGCAGAAGACTCAGGGAAAGAAAAATTACAGAAACTTAATGGCATTTCCTTGAGCCATCTAAGTGACAACACAAAATTCTCAGTCACCTCAGCACAAGTATTGTATTATCTTATGTAAATACAAATCTTTTCAACTGGTATTTCTTTTTCTTTGAGTTCTTCTAATGGACACCTTTTCCCTGTGTGTGTAGAAAAGGCTGTCAATCATGCTTCACCATAATTCAGCCAAGCACAGCTGTCTTGTCCTGCTCAGATTTCAAAAAGCAGAATCCTTCTCACTCTTTTTCATCCCTCTTTCTGGATGACAAGAAGGAAGGAGCCACTAGCATACAGTGAAGCCACTAGCATACAGATTTAGAATTGGAAATTCTTTGCTCTCAAAATGTTAACTATCCTCTATGAGCTCATTTTCTATTGTAAGCTATTAAGAACATTTTTCTGTTATTTTGTTTATTTTTCCTTTCAACCTTGATTTTTTGTTTGTTTCTTCTCTTCTTCTCCTCCCTAAGTCAAAGCATAAACTTTAATGACGACATTTTATGCTTGGCCAACTTCTTTGCCACCACTTAAAAAGCTTCAGTGAGGTTGTGCACCTTCTCTGAGAGCTCTAATCTCTAATCTCCTATTACATAGGGGAAGCTAAGGGCAAAGAGTGCTCATGCGCTGTGATAGCATGTGTCTCGATGTCCCCCACCACACCACATGCATTCATGGGGCAGCTTCTGGAGTTTGTGATTGATTCTTTGATCCAATGTTGGGACTGTGGGTGTGAATGTCCTGGCCAGATACCCTGTAAGGAGGAGAGACAGACTGGCTAGCTGCCTGAGCTGCTGCCACTTCTTTTGCTCTCTGCTGCCTCCATGAATGATTGCTCTCTGCCATGTGCCACTCTGCCTGGGAGCCAGCTGAGGATGGACTGAAACCTCCACTGCCTGTGAGCTAACTACACCTTTTCTTCCTTCATTTTGGGTGTCAGGTATTTTGTCCCAGCAGTGAGGGAAAAGTGCCTGAGACATGCACCAAGCCCCAAGGCCCTGTCTACCCAGGGTTCCTTGTCAAGTACATAAGATTCGATCATTGTGCAAGAGAGAGTGACTTCTAAGTTTCAGTTTGGAAGCATTCCAGCTTAAAACTTTCCACTTTATTCATTTGTTTATAGATTCAATATAAATCATCATCTTCTTTAATTAATCCTTTGTTTTTCCTATTCAATTTTTAATGACCAAGATTCACCATGCTAATATTTGTAACATAAGTGCTTTAATCTTTGCGGCTTTCACATCTCTTAGTTCCAAAACAGACAATATCTCTGTGAGTTTTTGAACATGTGTATATCCTTTTCATGTTTTACTTAGGCCTTGAAAATAATGTATGCAATAATCTTTGTATTCAGATTCATAAACAATTATGTCCCACACTCTGGAGATACTTAACTTCAGAAGATGATTTTATATCACACACTTAAATGGTTGCCTTTTAAATTTCTTTTGACTAGCACTTAAGTTAATTATCAATGCTTGGAAGCTGCACTGTGTAAATACGTTAATTGTATTCTGCTGTCAGTGGCTAGGTTTTAAGAGTAAAATATGGGATTATGTGACACTAGTGGTCTCATGATCTTGAACAAGTCAATTTCTTTCAACTTTCATTTCCCCTAGAATATGACAGGGTATTACTTCTACCACAAGTTCCTGACAAGACATTTTTGAGGATCAAATGTAAATTTACTAAATCCTTTGAAAAAATACAACAAAAGAAGGTAAGGTGAGTTACGCATCCTTTTGATCACTTCTTCCTTAAGGAAAAGCAAGAAATCATAAAAACAAAATTCAAATTTCAAAATTAAAGACAACTATTTCTTCTGAATTCTTTCTTCAGGCTTTTATTTTTACGTATAACCAGATCTAGCACCAAATGAAGGAGGTGTTATTAATCCCTACTGGTAAAAAGTAATTAAAGTTATCTCAGGAACTAACAGTTATACATTAAGCATATTGTATATATTTTAAGTTTATAGGACATCTCTCAGGAACTTACTTAGTACACAGAAGCAGCATAAAGTCTACAACACATTGAAAAATATAAATGGTATAATCTCAAAGAGAATGCAGTGTTCTTTAAAGGAAACATTTAATATTGAGTACTTCCTTGAAATGGACGCACATCAACTCTTAAGGCAGCTTTTAAAGTCTTATAAAAGCTAGCTTTTATGTCTTCTATGACAATGTTTATGATCAACCACCCTACTTTCTTCTTATGTGTGGTTTTTCATATATTAACTTTCTCAGGAACATTTGACTTTAATTCTATATTATTTAATACAAACTAAATATTTTTGTCCTGCTCAAATTCACATTAATACCTAGACGCCCAAAGTGGTAAAAGGTAGAAGTGGGTTCTCTGAGGATATTTATATCATACAGTCAGAATCTTTAAATAGAATTAGTGGGGCTGCCCAGATAGCTCAGCAGACTAAAGTTCCTGCTTAGGCAGAGCACAGGGACTGAGGTTCTGGGTTTGATCCCCAGCTTGCTGTGCCAGCCCCGCCCCTGTTCCTGGGGCACACTGAGACAGTGATTGAGACTGGACATGGTGGCGTGGGCCTGTAATCCCAGGACTGTAAACAGGAGGATCACTACAAGTCTGATCTATGTAGTGAGATTCTGTAGACCCTGTAGACCCTGCCCTAAGTACATTTTTTTTTTAAAAAATGAAATTAGTAGTTTTTTTTTTTTTTTTGGTATGTTTGGGCTGCCTAACAAGAGGGTCTGGTGTGCCATGTGCAGATGGGGATGGACCCGAGGTCCCCCAAGCCTGACTGGGTTTACCCATGCAGGCGCTTCAACAACTGAGCTAACCAGCAAAAGTCCCCAAGGCCCGCCCCCCCCCCAAAAAAAATGTAATTAGTGTCCATACAAGGGGACAATGACACCAGAGTATTGGTTTGTTCTCTCTCCCTCTCCTGCACCCTCTTTCTTGCCCTCCCTGTCCCTTTTCCTCCCCTCCCCCTCTCCCTCCTCCTCCCCCTCGCCTGCTAACCCTCCTCTCCAATGCTCTCCCCTTCTCCACCTCTTTCCTCTCTACCTCCCCTTCCCCTTCTGTCTCCCCTTCCCCCTCTCCCTCTTTCTCTCTGAAATGAGATGTTCATTCTTCATGAGGATCCTCACCAAAATGTACTCATGCAGGTTCATGATCTTGGCCTTCAGCCTCCAGAATATCAGAAATAAAGGTTATTTTCTTATAGCAGTCAACTGAGATGGGGCTTACGAAATTTTATTGTAAAACTAATGGATAAATGCATTTAGAAAAGAGAAGCTAGAAGATAGGGAAAACATATATCTTACACAACTAATGAGTTTCAGGCATGACAGAGAATCCAGATTTCTAGATCTCCTAAGAAGAAACATAGCATAAGTCAGATCCTTTTGTAACAGGAATTAGTGAGACAAGAGGTAAAATTTTATTATGGTTGGCAGTAAAGACAGCAGCCCCAAAATGGAGTGGAAAAGTATAATACAGTGAAAAGTACAGCACAGTATGAGTCCAGAACCTACAGGGATCTTACATAAATATCTGCAAGGTGCCTTTTGACTGTCCTTCCCAAGCATGAGCAGGCAGGCCATTGACTCAGAGGTACACAAGCCCTACATAGATACTGCATTAACACCACATAGGTTAGAACCTAAAAAAAAATGTAGACTTATGAAGCATAGAGATCATATTGTTTATACAGCAGCTAAAGCATCCTTCTAAATCTCTTAAAAACTCCTGGATGAAAAGGACTCAGAGGCATATTATTCAGAATTCTCTCCTGGATAGTGGGAACTACTTCTTTTATATCTTTATAACTTGCATTAATATCTTTAAGATACATTTTCTTACACCCTACATTCTCTGTCCGGTTTCATTATTTTCTCTGTGGGTCATGACTCCAGTGTTCCAGTAACCCTCTGAAACAGTTCTTATCCAAAAAGCAGTGCTGGAAGCCAAGAATGGCCAGGAATGTTCAGTAGCAGTGACTAACAGTTCTGTGTCTATGAACCTCAAGATGAATTCAGTGTCCAGGGAAATGAATATATTTTCTTTTAATTTATACAGAAATAAAATACTTACTGATCAATAGAACAAACAAGATATTCCTTCAAGTAAAATCAAAGAATCACGTTTTATTTTAAAAATTATTCTGTCTTCCTAATCATTCCTTAATTCTTTTGTTAGTTGTTTTGTTTGTATCTAGATATTCCCCACCAAAACCTCATGCAATTTTAGATGGGGCTTTGTGTTTTTTTTTTTTTTTTTGGTACAAAGGATCAAACTCAGGACATTGCACATTCCAGGCAGGTGCTTATGCCACAGAGCTATCTCCTCAGCCCCTAGATGGGGCTTTCCCAGAGGTAGCTGTATCCACAAGTTATGATTCATTCATGATTCAGTGCCAGGATTGAGGGTGGGTGATTGCTAGATAAGTCCACTGATTGAACTGGCACCACTGTGAAACCACTTTACTAGATACAATATAAGGGACAGAAAGAGGCTTGTCCCTCCTCTTGCTCTCTCTTGGTGTTGTCTTCCACCACCATGAAGTATGGCCACTCTGACGTGTGCCACCCTGCCTTGGAGCTAGCCATTTAAAAATTGAAATCTCTATAAGATTTGAATTAAATAAAACTTTCCTCCTTTCATCTTTGAGCATTGGTTATTTTTTCTTAGCAAGGGGAAAAGTAACTAACACAGAATTTGATTCCAGATAAGTGGGTTCATTGCTGTGATTATTTCTGACCAAGTGATTTAGGGGCCTTTGGGAATAACTGGTAGGAAGAGTGAGAAAATTTCAGAGGTGATGGTTGGAAAAGTAGAGCTGAAATGCTTTAGGCTGTCCTGCATGGGAGACCTTAGTCAGAGCTCAGAAGACCAGAAGGCTGAGAGAAATTCTGCCAGCAAAGACCAGACTTGGGAAATTTCTGCTGGGTAAAAGGACTGCAGTGGTTGTTGGACTCCAGGAAATGGGTGTTATGGCTTGGCAGAAAATTGTCTGCACATTGCTCATGGACAGAGATTTATCTGGACTAATATTAAGGGTGGTAGACTAATGAAACTACAGAAGAAGTTTAAAGGAGGGAAAATATTGAGTTGGTACCATGGCTACTTTTGGAGGCTTTAAGCCAGATTTGTTGAGAATAAAGAGCAGAGAGCCCAGCAGAATGATTTAAAATGTGAGTTTGGCCAGAAGAGAAGCTCCGATAGAGCTAAGCACTACAAAGATAGAGTAGAGGAGATCTGCATTGCTCAAAAGGAATAAGAGATTAGAACAGATGTTTTGAGGACATCACAAGAAGCAGCAGGACTCCACCCTTTGAAGTCTCAAATCTGCAAAAGTGAAAGACTGTGCTTTTAGAAGGAAGCCTCAGAGTACCATGTTCCAGAATGCTGGCAATGTAGAGAATCTGTTCCTCAGAAGTGTATTCATAGTGCTTAGTGATCAAGGAAATGGACCCCTAAGACAAGAGGGCGGGTAGCTCAGTTACTGTTCCACATGGCAACAGACATAAACATCATCCAACATCTGGGGTAAAAAAGACTTCTTCCCAGATTTCATTAGGCCTGGAAGGCCAGGCAGGATGCCCTTGAGAAGGCAGTATGTGAAGCTATGTATATGGTGCTAAAAAAGTAGTAAAGACCAGAGAAATTTGGGGAAGTCAGGGATGTAGATTGTCTGAGGAAAGCTCCAAGGAGGGAGCAGAGTTAGTCCAAAAGAGAAGTCATGGGAGCTACAATCACCCCTACAGAGGAAGAGCCAACCAAGCCTTTTGGAGTTCACATGTTGTCAAAGATTGCCTCGGATGTAGCACACAAACTACAGGGCTTAATGTTTGGCCTGCTATATTTTGGTCTTGCTTTGATCCCATTCCTTTGTATACCTGTTTGTAATTTTCAGAATGGAAATGTGAATCTTGTGCCACTGAGTGTTGTAAGTGTTTAACTTTCTTTGCATTTATATGGGGGTTTACAGCTAAGAATTTCCCTTAAATCTGAGCAAAGATTTTGTACTTTTACATTTTACCAATGCTAAACCTATTAGTACTTAGGTAACTCTTAGAGATGGACTAGATGACTTTTGTGTAAAGGAGTGTACATGAGTCTTAGAGGGGGCCATTACAAAATATAATGGTTTGTGTCTAGCTATCCCTCCCCAAAATCTCATGTAGTCATGGGAGAATGGCTTTTTGGAGGTGGCTGAATCTACAGTGTTCAAGGCTTGGATTAAATTTGGGTCATTGTTTGAGCTGTCCACTGGTTAGCACCGCTCTAATCCCAGCAGTTGGTTAAGTTGAAAGGGAAGAAGAGACTTGCCTCTCTCTTTGTGCTCTTGTTGCTCTTGCTTTCTTCCTCCACTATAAACTGTTGTCCTTGTGCCACACCACCCTGCCTTAGAGCCAGCCTACGGTGGATGGAAATCCCCACAAACTGGGAGTTAAACAAACCCTTCCTCCTTTAATTTTGAGTATGGGTATTTTTGTCTTGGTAATGAGAAAAAAATGACTAAGACAGTATTTTTTCTCCAATAATATTGTTATAAAAGATTTTCAAATAAAGTAGTTTTCCCCTATACTATGAAATTTGTACTTTATAAAGATTCAGTAAATCTTACTAGAATCAAGAGACTGAAAAACTAGTATTTTTGCCCAATGTATTCCTAACATAAGAGGTAAGAAGTCAATGTCCAAGTGATGACAGTTTGGAGAAACCAATGCCAAAACTGCACAGAATGGTTTATTTCACAAAGAAGATTTAAGATAATCAATATATTTAGATGTGACAAATACACCAGCATTCTCTGTAACCTTACTTCCCCCGAAAGTTTGACTATGAAATTAGTTGATGTCCTGCTGTGGTAAAGAATTTCAAATTCTGTTTGGTAACTTTAACAGAAACAGATTCAAATACTACAGCTTCATTGAGAAACTATTTATATTTGCTGATATATGTTTGTTTTTCTTTGTATTTTTCATTGGCACTAAAACATGTAAATATTATCACTCTGTACCTAGTACTTAAAAGAACACCCACAACAGTTGGCATTTCAAATTATTCAGACTCTGTTAGATTCTCTAGTGTGTCATCGAGTTTCTGACAGTGATATTAGTGGGCACAGCTGACTGAGAGTTAGCAGACACTTTCCTGATAGGAATGATCTCTGTTTAATGAGTGCATGCTATGTGCCAATTTAAAAACACTGCACCATTTAAACCTCAAATCAACTTTAATAGGTGAAAGTAATATTGTTCCTGTTTCACAAAAGATTAAAGTAAGACAGGGATTGAACTAGAACTAGAAGCAGATTCCCCAACTGAAAGACAGAGGCAAATCTCAGTCCCAAACCATCAGGCCCCAATGCCCATGTCTCTACCTCCTCAGTAGTCACTGAGTTATGTCACATACCGATTGCCCCTTGTCATGGCTCATAGCTAGATGTCTCCCCAAAGCCTCCTATGTTCAGAGGTGGAGCTTTTCAGCTGCATTTAGAATGTGGGAATCTAGATTAAGGGCCTATGATAACTGGATTAGTTCCCTGATCCAAGAACCATGGGTTAGCATGGTTCTTGGAGTGGGTGACTCCAACCAATAAGCTTGCAACCTGGATGGAATATAAAGGGAAAAGTGGAAGGCAGGCTGGCTGTTGCTTTGTTTAACTTTCTCCTGTTTGTCACAAACTCTTGCTCCTCTGTGATGCCCCTCTGCCATGCCACCCTGCCTTGAAGCCAGCCAACTAAGCATAAAAACTTCAGCAAACTATGAGCACAATAAACCTTTCCTCTTTTATCTTGTGGGTGTTGGCAATGAGAAAACAACTAAGGTGCTGCTTCTGTGAAATATTTTTTCAGTGTTTGTTCAATTTTCACTTCTGAAAATGTGGGATAATAATAGGAGTTGTGCTCCACCTATAAAACTGTAGTGGAAAGTAAATGACATTTTATATATGAAATGTTTTGCAAGGATAGAGCATAAATGAGTTGTAACACAGTCACAACTGTAATTTCCCTAGAGTGAAATCAGGAGGGCCTGCAAAGTACAAGTTAGTTTTTCTTTGATCAACTCTAAACACACTACAGTCTTCTAAGGTCTCTCTCAGCATCCAGAAGTCCTTAGCAACAAGTGGCATATTGGCCCCTTGTAAAACAGGGAGCTCTGCGCATGGAGCAATTACTGCAACACCCCTATCTGTAGCCTGCTGATGTCTGAAATATCGCACAGGAATTTAAGGCAAATCTCAGGAAAGCTTAAGGCAAATAAAAGAATGGCCTCAAAAAGCAAATTATAGTGCTGGTATTCAACTGATCTTGGAGACATCTATCATAGCTGTGAAAATACTAAAATGTTTCAACAAAAAACCAATACCTGCTGCCTTGAGCCCCTGGACTCTTGCCTAATGCCTGTTTCTTGACTGTGGCCGCATAGCCTTTGACCCTGGACAATCTTGAGTTCACTACATTCCTACAGCTAACTAACCTTGGGCACAAGTACGAGCCTCAGCATCCTGGGGTACAGATACCAATATTCTCATTGGTTTATTTTTCAAGATGCTCTGGTACTTAAATGTTCTTCCTAGAAACTTTGAAAACAGGTAACATTTCAATCCTTATCATTTATACATTTGCATCTCCTTATGAATTGCATTAGCAGATCATTCTCGCTGGTAGGGAGGTTTGCTCTGCCACAGCACAGTTGATTTTCTGCCCACTTGTAGGCTTTCCACCTTTGAGAATTCTCTGTGGTAGTGTAGACTCATTTGAACCTCACTAGCTCATCCTATAATTGGAAAAAATGCTGGGATTTGGCTCTGATGTGTTATAGACAGGACAGATCGCAAAATCAGATACCCCTGAGTTTAGGCTTAATTTCCCCTTAGAAGTTGTGTGATTTTTGGTAAGAAATGCCTACTTACTGGGTTTCTGTTCTTTTACACACACTGGATTGTATAAAATGGGACTTATCACATACACCTGTGTATATGAATAATGCATGAAAACAAAATGTGCAAAGAACTTGTGTGATCTAGTCTTGAAGGAATGATGCTCACATTCCTCTTACATTGCACTTTGGCCATGTATACTCATTGAGTCCTGCTGTCTATACCTAAAATGGCATGGATAATTTCAGGAAAAGAGCTGAAATTCACAATCTAAATAGAAGGAACTAAGACAGATGCATAAAGTGAACGACTCAAGATCATACACAGTAGTAAGTTCAAGTGCCAGGTCTCAAATAATGGTCCGTGGGTGGTGGTTTTGCTATTCTTTGAGTCAACAGAATGCCAAATATATGAAGCCTAGAATTTTTAACAGAAAATGTTAGGTTATACTGTACTGGACAGCAGCCACAAGTCCCACAATCCTGTCTTTCTCTCTATGTTCCTACTAGAACATATAAAGGGCCACAATCCCACAGTAAGAAACAGCACTTGGCGCCACATTCCCTCTGCATTACATTGTGATCCCTGGTGAGTCGCACCTCTTCTTTCGACCTTTATTTACTTATCTGGAAAAGAGGTACACTGCAAGGTTTTAATCACATTGCCGTTTTCAAATTGTTCCAACACTCTGACTGGCCACCACATCTGTGATGTCAGAATCATCCAATATAACATAAAGAGTTATTTTCTCCAAAGATATATTCATAGGCTTCTGCTCTCCAGGCACTCCATTTCATACTAATGATGTAGATCCATTTGTCACTTTCGTTTCTAGATCCAATAAGCAAAATAAAAAGATGCAATAAATTGCTTATATTTTCCTAAAAACAATTAATTTGAGAACATTGTTATGCATTATTGATACTACCAGTCCAAATATGATCTAGAAATGACTCTGAGATGGCAAATATGTCACCTGTTATATGGGAGACACATGCCAGTTTGGTTCTTCATCATAAATTTTTATGTTGTGTTACTGTAGCTGCTGAACAGCTGTTGTGTTTTATCCTGGTGGCTGCATTCCAAGGGTGGGCTCAAAGGCTTCCGAGGCTGCTAAATGCACTAGGCAGTAATTGCTGTCTCAGTGTATGTGCATCCACTGGGGGTGGGGGCATTAGAAAAACAGACATAAAAAACAGGTTACCACTAGTGAGTGCTTGGAGTTTTGAGGAAAAGGGGGTATGTTATGGAATGGTTGCCTTTTTCATGCAGTTGCCTTTTAATTTCAAAAGAATTTAAATTATTTCATTTCTCTTTAGCAAGACATGGTACAGAGTAGTAAAGAGGAAAATAAAATAAGTGTCAGTTGCTGTTCAGACATGATACCATATTTATTTCAGTAGACAAAAAATCAGAAAAGCATAAGCAAAATTTCTCCATAGGCCTGAATCTAAGTTACTAAAATATGACAGAGTCATATCTTTATATAAATGACCCTGACTGCAACCCCTTAGTGTATTTACATAGGAAATTGGTATCTTTCTCTTGGTGGCAGGCACTGTCATTTCTCCACCCTTAACTTCTTCACCCACCTTAGAAGCCATCAGAGGCTTGCATGTATACATTGCTGCATGTGGAGCACAATAACAGATCAGGGAACTTGATGTAGCTAGGAGGCAACCTCAATCAAGTAAGGGGTGTGTGTGTGTGTGTGTGTGTGTGTGTGTGTGTATACACAATGGTTTATTTCCTTGCCACTAGGTGGGACAATTCTGAGGTATATTCTAAATGATCTCTGCTGTACAGTGGAATGGAACCAACACTGTTTGCAGTGATCAGATATGCATTAATGGGATGTACCCAGTAGAGGGTCTTATGCACCAGGAACCTAATTAATAGTATGTGTCTTGTTTTAAGAATTTGGGGGGCTGGGGTGATGGCTCAGTAGAATAACCGCGCTTCCCTGACAAGTGCCAGGGTCTGAGTCCAATTCCTGGTTCCGAAAAAAAAAAAAAAAAAAGAGTGTAAAAATCCACAAGTGTTCAATAGAATGTTTTTAAATTTTTTTTCCAATCATGTTTAACCCTTTTAGGATTGGAAATTAGATTATGTGACTCAGCTTATGTAATTTCCTTTAACAGTGACAACTCCCTGTGTCATACAATTATGGCACGCTCATTAAAAATGATTTCCTAATAGCCTACAATTGCTCAGGGAGTGCAGATTTCACCTCCTGACTCAGCTCACCTTGGCTTCACCTGCTGACCTGTATATGCCGCCTCTGTTTCCTTTCCTCTCACTGTAAACTTCTAATTACAGGTTGTCCTCTGGCGCTGACTTTTCATTTGTGTCATTTCTCCCCTGCTACAGTATCAATTTTCCCTTCAGATTATTTGCAACACTAGCCACTATAGGGGATACTGCAGCTCAATGCAGAACCGTCTCTAACTCTGCACAGAGAATGCATCAAAGGTCCTTGTTGTTCTATGCCCTCAAACCCTGCCAACTGGGCTGGTGCATTTTGTCCAGTATTTGATGGTTATAACAGAGGGAGATGTATGCCCAAGTAATTGATAAGCATGTCACGGAAAATAATAAGTAACCCTGTGATTCATAAAGAATCAGACAATGTTTCAAACCAATTTGGGAAGGTGCTCTCCTTTTAAAAAGTACCTGAATGGGGAACATGTTTAGTGAGAGATTAGCCACACTGGACAAGAATTACCTCGTGGGTGACAGAATTAGGCAAACAGGGACAAAGAGGTCAGATAGGCAGCATAACAGTGAGCAAGCCTCTGTCAGTACAGTTGGGAAGAAAATAATGAGGTCCAGGTTAAAGGACAGGCAGCTATCAGAACTAATGGAAATACAGAAATAAAACATCCTGAGTAGATGATACACAATGCTGCACAAGATGTCTTTTTACTGAATCTTCACAAAACCTGTATGATAGGTATTAGACTCTCCACTTTGCAGACAGGGAATGAAAATTAAATTATGCATTCTTGTAATGGGTAGCAAATGATAGAATCTGCTAGCTATTTGATTTTACAGTTCGGTTTCACATTTTAAGGAAGAAGTTCAAAATCCAGCAAAAAAGCTTAACAATGTTGAGGTCCCTGTAATTAGAGCCCTGGATCTGTCCCACGATAAAAGTGGGTTAACTCAAGACAGGAGGTCGCTCAGAGCCCGCAGATGCATAAAAGCAGACAGATGTGCCTAAAGACACGCCTGTTGGTTCTGACAGATGGGAAGGATGAGACAGAAAGGAAAAAAGATCTTTCCGTTGAAAAGACTCAGAACTGAACCACATAAACTTCCCACTCACCATCTAAAATGCATGCTGAAGCAGTATTACTTATACCCTTAAAACAAATAAAGTTAATGAGGTTATATGAGTAAAATCTCCATATTCCCATATGACAGTAAGCTCTAGTGAGTGAGAAAATGTGGAGGTGACAGAACAAGTCTTTTTGTGAGTCTGGCTAGATGGGCATGAAAGTGGCTCATCAGCATATAAACATGTGTAAGGTAGTATGTTTGGGGGAAAATAATCCAAACTACAAGATTATGGGCTCCAAGCTGTCATTAACAATCCACAAAGCTAAGAGTGCATTACTCACTGAAGGCAACGCCTGAAAATGCAGTCAGAGGCAAGAAAGCCCTTGAGGCTCCTCCTGGAGTTTATTTGTATACCCAGATCTGAAAGTGTTACTCTCACCTTTGCCCCAGGAATGAAACAGAAGAAAATAAGACAAAACAAAACAAAGTATAGCTGCACCTGCATGGATTTTTGCCTTTGCCTATGAATACAGGAAGGATTTGGACAAGGTCCAGAATAATTAGCACGGTCAGGCTGGAGGAGTTTTCCAGAGAAAATGAGGTGATTAAGTATTGTCTGTGTGGCAGGATGGCAGCTGGGCAGCGAGGATGCCAGTGTCTTTTTCCTTTATGATAAATGTACGATGGGAAGTAAATACTGTTGAAGAATTCCAGTTCTATGTGCATGTCAGATTTGGAGTCTGATCCCATGTTCGTGTACATCCTGGAAATCCAGGCTCCTATCTTGTACCTAAACATTCGGGTGCTAGTTCTAAGTCAAGCAGCCAGGCACTAACTGCTGAATACATGTCCAGCAGCTTAGGTGCTGAGGTCAGAGTTGGGAAACAGAGATAGGCTCTTCCTTCCATGGGCTCATGATAAGCAATAAAGAAAGAACGCTCATTATAGCAGAACACGACGATTGCTATTAATTAAGGGCTCTCCCCAAATCATAATGGTTGCTAGGAAATAATTCCTTAACTAACTGCAGAAGGTTATAATAAACTGTGTTTTCTCTTACATGACCTGTGTACGTTTTCCTTTTTATATGCCTTTTCCAATTACACAGGTTTAATCTAATTAGAATAATAAAAGTTCTGAGTAGTGGATTCAAAGTGCATTAAAACTGAGTATTAAGCATGCCCAAACACTTTTCTCAATGTTATTAATATAGTGATTATTCTTGTAGAACCCTATGTGTATAAATTCATATTTTACATATTCATTTCTTTCTTGGTAAACGCTAATCATATTTTGTGGCATTTATTTTTAAGTGCTTAGAGCATTTTTATATCAGAGATTATAATGCTGTAGCTCTTTGGGTTTGTGAGTGGTTAATTTCTCAACTTTGACCTTGTATCAACCCAACAAACTGAACAAAATAGCGGACTGTATATTATATGTGATTCTTCAACACAAATCCAACCATACTGTATTAGCCACAGTAAAAGAAAAAGATAGAAAATAACTCCCTTAACCTCAGTAATAGTCATCCTGGAAACTATTTCATAAACAGAACAAATTAGCATTAATGAGAATGATTCCAAGACTGATATAACAATCTTGTCTGGTAGTACATATGCTACTGCAAATGCCCATTTAAGAGGAGGTCAATAAATTCTCTATGACTTATTGTGTAAATTGAATTGTAGCAGTCAGCTCTTTAATAAATGATAAATATAAAAAGTAAATTACATAGGCAATACATATATACTAAGTTCTCAGTTTTCTTATAATTTCTGCTTTACTTTTTATCAGCACATTAGGAAATAAAAGAGTCTAAGGCCCATATTGTACTAGTTACTCTTCTCTTATTGCTGGGACAAATACCCGACTCTCAAAATGAGGGAAGGAAAAGTTCATTTAGCTCAGTTACTGGAGGCTTCAAAACACTGGAGGAGAGGCGGGGGCTCTCCCATGTCCAGGATGACCCTCTCCACCTCTCTGAGAAAGCGCAGGCTAGCCTTTTAACAGTTCTTGCCTCTCTGGCCACACTCCTCAAACTCTGCCCTGGTCCTCTGGCCCTGCCCCTTGAGCCTCGCTCTGTTCCTCAAGCAGCGACCCCCCTATGATTTACATGAGGCTTTGGGGGGACATCTAGACACAAACCAAAACACATATCTACCAAAACAACATCACTCATAAAAACATTTCTAGAGAGAGTCTGACAATCATGTTCAGAAGAATTTGGATAATGTAGTATAATTTAAATAAAACAGTTCAGCTATACATTTTGCTACTGTCCTTTCTGGTCCACTACACATTTCTTCCCAGCCGGTTTAGTTAAGACTAAGTTGTTTTCTTCTTGGGTTTAAAAAGAGAATATCTCATATTTTCATTTCTCAAGTAGCCATTTTATTCTGCACTGTA
Organism: Octodon degus; assembly: GCF_000260255.1. NCBI lineage: Eukaryota > Metazoa > Chordata > Mammalia > Rodentia > Octodontidae > Octodon > Octodon degus. Next base: position 10,106,457 of record NW_004524629.1, read on the forward strand.
GCTTGCCTTGCACCCTAATACATTCAAGCTCAACTTGCCTTTAAAATGCATGAGCCAACCCTCACTTGTGCTGAGTCTTTTATCCTTTGATTTCTCCTGAGATTGTTACTTCACAATGTCATACAGCTTGAAAGGTTTAGCTTGAATGTCCAGACTCAAAGACTGCAAGGTACCAAGCTTGATCTTGAAACCACAAAGTCAGAAGTCTTCCTTTTCAGCCATACATTATGCCTTTTGTCTCATAATAATAGTGATTAGAAGAATAAGGCTTTAAAGTTTGACTCTAAGATCACTTTAAAAGTAAAGACACTGATGCATTTATATCTCCACACACATTCAGTGTTACATTTATGTAGAAGCTCTTCCCAGATGACTGTTGTTTCTCGGTCACCTCCGGTGAGATCGCACAGCACCTCCAGGGAGTGCAGAGCACCTGGGAAATGTGCTTTCGGAACTTCTCCACAGTTGCCAGCGAATGGGAAAGGACAGCACCATTACGGAATTGTCGGAGCATACGCTCCTTTCTTGTTCTGTGCCTTTACTCTGGTTCTTTTCTTTTTCTTTTTCTTTCTACCTAACCTCAAGGAAGCCTCGAGACCTGTAAGAAGGCTCTGAACTGGAGGGCTGTCCAAAAGATGAAACTAGTGAGAATGGAAATCACGCCTGGCCCACGTTGTCTGAGTCACACACTGACAATAAATCCTTCTACTTTAAAGTAGGAAAAGAAAAAAATCAGTTTAGGTCGCATTCACATATTTTATAAAATTGCCTGATTTTAAGGAGCTAAATGAGATCAGTCAAATCTATTATTTATTTCAAGATTGAACTTTTTAAAATGTATTTAGTCTCACTACATAGATCGGACTAGTAGTGATCTGCCTGTGTTCAGCTTCCCAAGCACTGGGATTACCGGTGGGAGCTACCACACCCAGTCTCAATCACTGTCTCAGTGCGCCCTGGGGGCGAGGCAGTCATGGTTCATAGGGGAATCCTCGGCTGCTGTGCTCTGCTTAAGCAGGCACTTTAGTCCACTGAGCTATCTAGCTGGCCCTAAGACTGAGCTTTTCAAAGTATTGAAAAAGCTACTTTTAGTGTTGTCCTTATTCAATATGCTGCAGAGACTATAATATGTATGATTTTTAAAATTTTTCTCCAAGATCATCTTAAGCCTCTCTCTCTCTCTGTCTCTCTCTTTCTCTGTCTCTGTTTCTCTGTCTCTCTGTCTCTGTCTCTCTCTCCCTCTCCAAACACACGCATGTGTGTGAGCCATACATATATTTACACTAGATAATTTTGTCTCTATTCTTGATAATTAACTCATGACATAGCTGAAGAAAACATATGACACAAAAATAAGCGGAAGTGATATAGTCAGAGGGTATTAGAGACAGAGAATATGATTTTTTTCTTTACAGACATTACAGGAATAGCAAAATTATCAAATAGAGTAAGGATGAGATGTTGTATCTACAGATATTTCTACTGAAAATTTGAAATTTATAAGACCTGATGAAAGCAGAGGCAAAATCAGTGTGGAAAGTGAAGTGCTGCCTCAGTCATAATGGATGTCTCTGTGTGCAGACACAGTGGTTCTTAGAACCGATCTGAGCACGTTCCATGTGCTCAGTGAAATCATGCCCAAAGATACATACTTCAGTGTGACTGAGAAGGAAAGAAAACCTTGAAAGAAAGCATCTTCATGATTTTACAGTGGAAGGAATAGTAAATGGAAGGCAGTTTTTTTTTTTCCCTTATTTCTTCTCTTCTTTTATTGATGCAGATTAGTAAGATAGAATGAGAGCTCTTTTGGTGTATTGGTAATACTCAGATAAGAAAAAGCAAGATGTTTAACCTTCTGAGATTGGCTTGTTTGACTTATAATGAGGCTGTTCATTTCTACCCACCTATCACAAATGACCTGATTTCATTCTTCTTTGTGGCTGAATAAGATCAATCAATCGTCTGTCTATCTATCTATCATCTATCTATCTATCTATCTATCTATCTATCTATCTATCTATCATCTGTGAATTTTCCTTATCCATGCACATATTGATGGACTCCCAGACTCCTAGACTCCTAGACTCCTAGACTTCTCTATTTTGGCTGTTGTGATATGTATCATAATAAACATGGGCATGCATGGATCATCACATATCCCTTCTTTAATTCCTTGAAGAATACTCCAAGTGAGAGTGTGGCTAGAAGGTTAATCCCTTTTAGCTGTATGTGGACTCCCCATTCCACTTTCCATAATTAGGGGCCAAGGAGATGGCTCAGTAGAATAAACACTTCCCTGACAAGCGCAAGGGCCTGAGTTCAATCCCCAGTTCCGAAAAAAAAAAATATTCTCAACTGTAGCTGCAGATGATAGCAGCAAATATAAGCCCTCACCAAAAGAGACCAAGTGCAAAGGAACCAATTTCCATAATTACTACACTAGTTTCTTTTCCACAATCATGTAAGAGTATTCCCTTATTTGTCCATTATCATTAATATTCATTGTTTTTAGTATTTTGCTGTTAACTATTGTGAGTGGGGAAGATGGAATCTCAACATAGCTTTGATTTGCATTTCCTTACTGTGTATAAAAAATAGACATTGCTTACTATTCTTATTGAATATTTGAACTTCTTTAGAGAATTATCTGTCCACTTACTTTGTCCTTTGATTGATTGGCATTTTTTTGGCTTTAACATTTTTCAATTCTTCATATATTCTAGATATTAATCCTCTGTCAGAAGAGTGGCTAGTCAAGATATCTCCCAATGTGTAGGTTGTTTCTGCTCTTCTAAGTGAACCTATGGAATGCTGCTGCAGTGGACTCATAAATACCTCTTTCTCAGCACATAAACCAATATGCCCCAGCAGCCGACATCAGATAAAGTTGGTTTTTCTGAACTAAGATACCAATAATCAGATATAATTGCAGTGTTGCTATTTTGTGAACAATAAGTGAGTCTTGGGTGACAGTTGAGGCCCTCTATCTCTAATAGGTTTACCACCACTGCTCCTTTGTTCCTTTTGCTGATAGACTGTTTTTAATTTCATGTAATACTATTTGTTAATTGTTTTAACATTATTTCCTGTGCTATTGGTGTCCTATTGAGGAGGTCTTTATGCCACTGGCTGTGTTATTCTGCTGTCTTTACCAATTTCATAGTTCTTGTTTTTTATATCTAAATTTTGACTCAGATAGAATTAAATCAATTAATTTTTATGTAATTTATTATGGGGTAAGAGATAGGAATCTACTTTAATTTTTCAAGTTGCATATATCCTGTTTTACCAGCACTATTAGATAAAGTGATTCTCTTATCTCTAGCATATATTTTTGGCCCCTTATTTATTTATTTATTCACCAATTTTATGGATTGGGTTGTTGCAGGGTCTCACTATACCGCTCAGACTCATGGTGATCCTCCTGCTTTCAGCCTCCCCAGAACTAGGATTATAGGACTCTGGCAGGATCAGCCTGCCCTAAGGGCCGAGTAGGCATGGAATGTGGTGCCAGGGATCTAATAGTGGACCCTGCACTTGCCTAAGCAGGCACTTTAGTACCCAGAAGTATCACACCAGCCCCACTGCCCATCTTTTAAATTTAAATGGCTATAGGAGCCTAGGTTAGTGTCTACTTTCTGTTCTACTGCATTGGGCTATATTTCTGTTTGGTACCAGTATCATGTGGTTTTGTTACTATGGTTTTGAGGTATCATCTGAGATTGGATACTGCCTTCAGGATTGTCCTTTTTGTTTGAGTTTGTTTTGAATATTCTAGATCACTTTTAAACTTTTAAGAATTGTAGGATTTTTTCTAGTTCTTTGATTAACATTCCTAGTGTTTTCACAGAGATACTATTGAATCTGTAAATTGGTGTTGGTACTATGGCCACCAAATATCATTTCTGCTAATCCATGAGGAAGGGCAGCCTATCCATTTTATAATGTAGTCTCCCATTTCCTTCCTCCTTGTTCTATACTTCTTATTACAGAAGTCATTCACCTTTGTTAGTTTGTGCCTAGGTATTTTATTTACTCATTTATTTTTTTTGATACTACTGTAAATAGATTGTTTGCCTGATTTCTTTGGCAGGGTCATTATTGGTGAATAGGAAAGATTGATTTTTTGCGTTCTGATTTACTTTCCTGCCACTTCATTGAATTTGTTTAGCATATCTGTGACTCTCCCAGTATTTTCTTAAATATTCTGCAAACAGGGATACTTTGCCTCTCTCCTTCCTGCCTTGTTTACCATTTATTTCTTCCTCTCACCTCAATGCCCTGAAGACAGTTTCAAGTACTATACTGCACAGGAGTGCTGAGTATAGTTATATAGGAAAATGATTTCGGTTTGTCACCACTCAGTAGAATGTTGGTTATGGTTTTGCCATCTATTCGTCTATGGCTTCCCTCAGTTCAAGGGAAAATCCTTTTGTACTTATTTTGTTAAGGCATTTCATCATGAAGAAATATCAAAGTTTGACACAAATGTTCCCTGTGTTTGTTGTGGCTTTTATCCTCAATTCTATCAATGTGGTGTATTATATTTGTTGATTTGAACCATCTTTACATCCCTTGAGATGAAATCAACTTGGTCAAAATACATGATCATTTTAATGTATTTTTTGGATTCTGTTTGCACCAAACATACAGGGGATATTTCTATCTATGTTTTTTAGCAAAGATATTGGCCGGTTGTTTTCTTTTCTTGTTTAGGGATTATCTGCTTGGGATATCAGTATAATGCTAGCTTTACAAAATGAATTTGAAAGTATTACATTTTTCCTATTTCCTGGAAAATGTAAGGAACATTGATGTTTGTTCTTGTTTCAAGAACAAATATAGAAGTATATCCATGGGTCCATGGGTTTTTCTAGGACAGTTTTTATTACTATTTCTATGTCATTCTTATTATTAAACTATTCAGATTATTTCTATCTTCTTGGATCAAGTTTCAGGGTTATATATCTAGATATTTATAGGTTTCTTCTAGATCTTCCAAGTGAGTAAAATACATGTTTTAAAATTATTTCTAGTAGTATTCTGGATTTTACTAATGTCTGTTATAATTTTATCTTTTTATCTCTCATTTATAAATTTGTGTCTTCTCTTTCTTTTAGTAATTTTGTGCAGAGGCTTATCAATATGGTTTGTCTTTTCTAAGATCTAAGCTCAGTTCACTAATATGGCTCTTTTAGTCCTATTTCATTAAGTTCTGATCTGACATTTATTATGTTTAATATATTTTTTTCTTTATAATGGGTATGGATTTGGTCTGCTCTTTTTTTCTAGAACACTGAAATGCATCACTAGATTATTTATTTGAGATTACTCTGCTTATCTTAGGTAGCCTCTCATGACAATACTCTCACATCCTAGAACTGATTACATTGTGTCCCACAGCTTGTTGTATGTTGTGTCTCCATTATCATTTGCTCCTAGGGGGTTTTAATCCCCCCCCGGTTATTTCAATAATCTAATAAGTATTCAATGGTGTATCATTCAATTTCTGTTTTTCTAGTTTCTGTGGTATATTTTTCTGTGGATTTCATTATGATGTGGTAGAACCAGTAAATTAGTCCTGTTTCTTTTGCCTTGATGACTTGCTTTATGGTCTCTTTTGGAGAAAGTTTGGCAGGCTGATGAAAAGATTTGGCACTCTGCTTCCTTATATGGAACACTGTGTAGATGTCTGCTAAGTCTACTTAATCTGTAGTGTAGCTTCTCTGCTACGTGCCTTTGTTGTTGTTTTTGACTGGCTGACCTATCTATTTGTGAGTGGAGTGTAGAAATTACCTATTCTGATTTTATGTGATCAATCTCTCACTTTATGTCATGTTTGTCCATAAAATTGGGTGTGTTTATTATCTATCTATATCATCTATCTATCTATCTATCTATCTATCTATCTATCTATCTACCTATCATCTATCCTATTCTTATCTCTGTTTGGTAAAATTTTCCCCTTACCAATGTGGAATACTCTTCTTTGTGTCTTCCAAAAAATTTTAGTTTAATGGTTACTTTTTCAGACACAAGTATAGCTAACCCTTCATGCTTTAGACCTCCAACTACTCATAGTATCATTTTCCATTCTGTCATGCTAGTCTGAGGCCTTTGGAGGTGAGATCTATTTCTTATAAGCAACTAAAATTGTGCCTTGGTTTTCTGTTCCAGTCTCTCAGTCTGTGTCTTTGAACTGAGAAATTAGAACTCCAGTAGTAAAGTGATATTGACAGTAATGTACTAATTCTTATTCACTATGTTGGTTTTCTAGTGATTGATACATTCCATTTTTTATGTGTTTATGTAATCTCCCAATGAGTTTTTGTTTATGCCTCGTGGTCATGCTTGTCTTCTTCTGAATTTAAGATTTCATATTTTCTGTAATACTGGATTAGTTGCCATGAATATCTTTAATTTATGCTAATCATGGAAAAAGTTTTTCCTTCAATTTTTAAGATCTTTGCAAGATATAATAATGCAGATTGACAATTATTTTCTTCAAAGCTTTAAGTAGATCATTCTCTGTCCTTTAAAGCTTCTGTTGAAAAATTTGATGTTATTCTCAAGGATTTGCCTTCATAAGTGATTTGGCATTTCTCTCTAATAGCTTTAATATTCTTTCTTTGTTCTGAATACTTGGCAATTTGATCATAATATGCTTTAGAATCTTTTTTTAGTCATGTCTCCTTTGGACTTTGAATACTTTTAGTACATAGATATGCACCATATTCTCCAGGCTCAGGAGGACTTTCTGCTGTTACATCAGTTAATATGTTTTCTGAGATATCACCCAATATTTCCTTCTTGAGTCCAATTAAGTTTTTTTTTTTAGTTCTTTCAGAGTTGTCCATGAGGTCTTGAATAATATTTTCAGTTTTTCATTGATGTCTAAATGTTCAAATATGTCTAATTTATCTTCAAGCCTAGTTTGTTAGTTTGGTTGTTTTTGGTCTAACCTACTAGATAAAAAGCCTATCTATCTATCTATTTATCTATGTATGTATCTATCTATTTATCTACCTATTTATCTCCATATCTCTATATCTATATTTATATCTATATCTACTAATTAAGCATTTTATTTCCAGAGATTCTGTTTGGATCTTTTTTTTTTCAAAGTTTTATTGATAAACAGATAGCAATGAGACAGTTTCAAATCAAATCGGAAGTACAGTTTCAACAAATAATACACT
>NW_004524629.1:10120955-10123510 GCF_000260255.1 Octodon degus
CGGAGTGGTGGGGGGCGGCCCGAGGGGGCGGGAGAGGGTCCGGCCCACGCTGCGCCTGGGCTGGGACTGGTCCCGCTGGCGCAGGGTAGCAGGAAATTCTCCGCACACTCACAGGACCTGGGCTAGGACTCTCTGTTTGGATCTTGAATTGAGCCAACAGCATTTTTGTACTTTCTTTGAGCTCTTTGATATTTTAATAATTGATTCCTTCAGCTGCCTGTTTTTGTCTTCCTTATAATGCTTTCAAAAGATATTTTTTGGTCTGGAATTTTATCCATTCCAATAACTTCAGTATCATTTTGGGAGAAGTTATGGATTTCTAGAGGCTTCCTGTCATGTTTTCTCATGGGGCTTTGTTTGTATTGATGTCTGCAGATCAGCTGTGCGGAGCTTCTTCTCTTCAGTGGCTCTTGTGGTACCGTGCCCTAGAGTGTGGGTCTGTCCACGTGAAATCACCCACTCTTCCTTTTGAAAGTACTAGGTTCAGATTTAAGCACTGCTTTGCCAAGAGAAAATAGCTACCGGTTAACATTAACATCTAAAGGGCAAACTACATACCAACAGATAATTTAAAACACTTAAAAAAATTCATAAGCCCCTTTAAAGATTTCTTATATTATAATTCAACCTTGTCTCATTACAAAAGACATATGGCTATTTACAAAGATGACAAAAAAAGATAAGTCTGAATCCCAAATGCAGTTAATAACAAAACACACGACATGTCCTGAATCTCTATATTATATATTTCTAAATAACAGCCACAAATTTAGATCTTGATTTTCTTCCAGAGGCAAACAGGAACAGTTAAATTGCTCATAGGAAAATCTCAACTTGTCCAGATACATAGTATGGAAACAACTGACATTGTGTTGCCGACCACAGCCTCAACAACAAATTAAGAGCAAATAATGAATAATAAACCGTATAAGAATGCTCCACATTTCGATGTCCTTTATAGGATCAGTTATATTAAAATAAAATTCAGTTAAAAAGTACTTCTTAGTTTAGTTGGGCATGGGGCATACACGTATAGTCCCAGCAATAGGAGATTGATACAGAAGGATCATTGACGGCAAGCTTGAGGCCAGGATGAAATACGCAGCAAAACCCTGTCTCAAAAAACATCAAACATCAACAACAACAACAAAAAGAACTTCTTAATTTTTGATCCATTATGAAATGACTACCTTTTTCTGTAATGTGTGGGTATCTCCAGGTGAAATCACTGTCTCTACCTACTCAAAGTACGAGGTTTAGAGGGTTTAATACTCTATGCGTTTTAAAACCCTCCGGGGACAGTGAGTTTGCACTTACATTCCATTTAACTATCTGAAGGAAACAATTTCTGTTCCTAAGTATGCATGGGAGTATATGGCTTGTCAACAAGCAGGCTGTTGGGGAGTAAGAGACTACCCACAAAAGCCGAACACCCTAAAGAGGCACATTACAAATAACCTCATCTTTGTCAAAGATTGAAACACAATATTCATGTACAAATTGTGTTCCAAACATTAAATTTTCTATATTTACTATTTCACTTTCCAAATTCAGAATGTTTCAGATAATTCAAGCTAAAGAAGAGAACTTGCACAAATTTAATATATATTAGTTTTATCAGAAAAGTAGGACATGATTAATGTGATTGTGTAAGAAATTCTTCATATTTTGAAAGTCATATGATAAAAGGTGAAAGAGAGACATATGAAGATAAATATGTATTGAAAATATGTAAACATTGTGCCAAGACATTTTAAGGGCAAAGTGATCCTTAGCTTCATGAAATAGCCTAAAATCAATAAGAAAAACTTCTTGTATTTGTAAAGTTTATACAGAAAAGCTAGGAGCTTAGGGAAAACAGTGACCTAGCAAGAAATGAAACAGGAAAGTCAGGGTTTTCAACTTCTCTATTTCATTAGTCTTCCCTAGAAGGAAATTAAATCTTCCCAGTAGAAAGGGTAGGATAAACATTGTAAAAACAAATTAACATTCTGGCAGCTGAGGTGGTATTAAATTACTGCCTGGGCAATTTAAGTGTCTCCGAATTCCCGGGCCCAGAAAGATTTCATTGCAAGAATGTAAAAGAATGGGCACTAAATCATAGAGATTAGAGTGGGACAAAAATTCCAATGTTAAGAAATGAGAAAAAAAAATTATAGATCAATGAAACTTAACGCTGATTTCTACCAAACTTCTAGAATGAATTGGGAAACAGATTATCAGTTATAAGAGCTGATGAAGAAAATGTCTAGTTCTAGTTGTAAAACTAAGTATATTTATTTTGCCTCTAAATGGCAAATTGCAAGCCTTTAGATGTTATTTATCATTATTTGAGGCAAGCATATGAGGAAGTATATTAGATTGTAATCTAGATACACGATTAACTGTGATTGACTCCTAGATGTCAGCTCAAAGGAGACCTTTAATATCTTTCTTCCTCCAGGAAAAGTTTCTCATGCAAAAATGTTTTCTTCTTCTTCTTCTTCTTCTTCTTCTTCTTCTTCTTCTTCTTCTTCTTCTTCTTCTTCTTCTTCTTCTTCTTCTTCTTCTTCTTC
>NW_004524629.1:10123627-10145620 GCF_000260255.1 Octodon degus
TTTTAGGGAAGGGTCTACAGGATGTTCAGGGTCTCACTACTAGGTCAGACTCCTAGTGATCCGCCTGTTTTACAGCCTCCCGAGTGCTGGGATTACAGGTGCATGCCACCATCCCCAGTCTCAATTGCCATCTCAATGTGCCCTCAGTAGTGGGGCCGGCAGGGCAAGTCAGGGGATGGAACCCCTGGCCCTTGCACCACAAAAATATTTTCTATTAAATGGGTCTTTCAGAAATTTCTAACTGGTACAACCAAAATATGAAAGGTTTACTTCTTGTTTTAATTTTTGTTTCTTTTTCCCTAGCATCTTCCTTTTTACTTTGTCTTGTGTGAAAATAGCCTTCCTTAGATAAACAGTGTGTTCTTTTCAAAAATAAATTAAATTTATCTTTAAATTTTTTACAGTAAATAAAAAGTATCAGAATTAAAGGAAAAAAATCTTTTACTTAACTATATTTTGCTTTAAGCTAAGTTAAAAATGAGCTTTAAACAATAAGGAAAAGAGATTAAATCTATGCAGTGATAGATAAGGCATAATTATTTTTGAGATCATACCCAGATAGAATGTGAATTTGTTTGTGTAATCAATCACCTGGTTGCATCAGCTAACAACACGTTGGTTTTCAAAATATATGGTTATTCAGATGAAAAAAGTTTTCACCCTTTACTTTTAAATATATAAATTTATTTATTTATTTGGTAGCGGGTCTCATTAGGCAGCTCAGACTCCTAGTGATCCTCCTGTTTTCAGCCTCCCCAGTGTTAGGATTCCAGACATCTGCCCCCAGGCCCAAACTTGGTTGCCAGCTCAGAGCGCCCTGGGGTGGGGCCGTTGCGCATATGGTTCTGGGGATCATTCCTGGGTGCTTGAACTTCCCGGCAGGGTTAGACCACTGAGCTGTCTTCCCAGCCCTAACTATACCAACTTAAAAAATATAATCTGAGGGCCAGCCAGATAGATCAGCGGACTCAAGCGCCTGCTTTGGAAGAGTGCAGTGGTCAGGGTTCAATCTCCAGCATGCTGGGGTTGGCCCCGCACCCCCCAGGGCACACTGAGCTGGCTATGGAGACTGGGCATGGTGGAGTGCCTATAATCCCAGCTCTTGAAGGCTGAAAACAGGAGAATTAGTATGAGTCCAATCTACGTAGTGAGACCCTTTAGACCAGTAGACCCTGTCCTATATTCATTAAAAAAAAAAAAAAAAAAAAAAAATCTGTGTTTTTTAAAGCAGTATATCCCTGTTGTCTAGGTAACATAATGGTCAACTAAAGTAACAACAGATAAAGTTGGGATCCATCCATACTCCAGGGGATGCAGTGCAGACGTTAAAGCTGTCTGTAATTTAGCATATAGCAGTCATTCATTCGTAGACAATAATCCAGTGTCTTATAAATTTAACTGCTGAATTAGTCTTTGAATACCAACAATCCAGGCTGTTTAAATGATCTGGATTTCACTTGTTTAGCTATAGTTCGTGTGTGTGACTGAGAAATGGGAATCAGAGCATCACCATCTGCTAAATCTGTGTAAAACATAAACAAACAGGTCCATTAAGCCAGGTAAGTGGTCTTCACTAAGTGAAATCTTCACATAAATATCTAATATTTAATATCAGGTTTGCTTTGTATTACTTCAGATGAAATTCAACTTTCAGACAGATAAAAGCTACTCAATTAAATAAAGGCAACTGAAATGTAAACCAGAATGTTTATTCATAGGCCATCTAGGATGTGTATTAAAATTAGCCTTTCTGGATACTACTATGTACAATGCCATAGCGCACTGAAGGCTGTCAGCAACGTGATGGAATTAATGCTAAGGGTAACCAAACTGGTGAAAAGACCAAGTAGCTGCCAAATGGACGGCAGCTCTGACTGGAGCTGTGTGCCTTCGCATCCCTAATGTTTCACAAGTATCAGCTGAAAGGAGATAGGAGCTGGGATGATCCATTTTGATGGCCGGACGGGAGAGCTGGATGAGTTTTGAATGGATTTAGGATTTGAAGCAGAAAGAATCCAACTCATTAGTGTAAAGGATTGAGGGCATGCCTGAGAAGTCTAAGCTATAAATTGTTTGTTCAAAGTGGAAAAATTAAAACAATGATGCCTCACATGTTTTATGGCTGCTGTAGCCAGCAGAGTAGGTACTAAGAGCTATCTAACATCAGCAATTATTTAACATAGAAAGGTCTACTTATTTAGTCTTGTTCTATAGCAATACCTACATACTTGATTTTTAATCAGGAAGATAAACATATTGGTTCAATGTCTTTTTGTATTTGTGTATAAACTACATTTATATGCTGTATAGATTCACAGTCAAATAAATAATCAATGACTCAAAAGATACCATGATGCTTGGTGTCAGTTATTTCACTAGAAGCTGAGGCTACTACAGTTTCTAGGACACACACGGACACTAACTAAATGGCAGCTATGATTTAGATAATTAGAGATAAATTAGATAAAGCCCCAGGAGAGTGCTAAACAGCATGAAAACCAGAGCATTACCGTGGTGAAATAGAGCATGTAGCCCAACCACCCTGGGATACTCCAAAGGCATGACATGCTTGGTGAACCCTGATAGCTAGTTAAGGGGAAGGCAGCCTCTGTGTTAAGAAAGAAGACAGGTGTTTAGAACTAAAAGAATTATAGAATATCTAGAACTGAGAGAAAAAGCAAACAGGCTGTGGCAGTTAACTATTACAACTTCTAGGGTGTGCCAACTTGAGTGAAAAAATGATTAGCTTTGTATAGTTCTGGGTGTACCCTGAATATATTAGTGAGGACAGAAGATACTCACTGGGCATGACTGCCACCACCAGTAGTCTTATAGCCTGGCTAGAATGAACAAGGGAAGAAGAGAGAAGTTTTACTTCAGTTTCTTCAGAAGAGCTCCAGACTTCAGCATTGGCTTGGGAACTCTGTCTTCAGGCTTCCAGGGCAGACCCTTCAACCTTCTAGTCACTCTTCAGCTTCCCACATAGAGCCCTTCACTTCCACCAGGACTCCAATCCTTTTGCCTGTAACTGGATTCTTTGGCTCTCCAGTGAGCACAGAGCCTTTGGCACCCTTCTACACCTGACTCTGCAGGTGGCCACAGTAAGCCTGTGTTGTAAGTCCCGTGTTATTTTATATTAAAACTGTTATTCTAGTGAGCCCTGATACCAGAGGCAAGAGAAAGCATGCAAAGCCATTGAGGCCTTATTAAGGATTTGGAATTGTGTGTGTACCACAGGAGAGTGAAAACCAAGGTTTTGATAAAGTAGCACAGTCTTCATGGTTATCGCCTCTTTGCATCCTCAGAGTAGTAATGTGCAGGTAGCGGATACCATCCGCTACTCTATAAGGCACTGAAAATCACAGAGATTCAACCAAATGCTCCAGGCCACGTGACCAGCATGATAGCACAGGCAGCACTGGGACCCTGGTCTGTGGTGTTTAAGCTTGGTATTCTATTCCAAGAAAATTATGTTTACTACCTGGAAGGATGTCTTCCTTAGTAGATTTCTTGCATCAGAAAACATTTTTATGACATTTGATATTAAAGTCATGAAGATACAAGGGATAAAGAAAACCTAGGAGTTTCCCTATAATTAACACTAGTCCTTGAGGTAATCTGAAATAGAGGGTATATTGAGAAGACAGACCCTCTGATCTCTGCCTTTCCACAGGTAAAATGGAGGGAGAAGCAGCAGGCTAAATGCTAGGCCTTCTTTCATTTCTCAAATATAATTCTTGAAGAAGTGAGGTCACAGGCTATTGCAGCATCCTGAACCCTGCACAACAGCTAGAAATTAAAAACAAGATAGAAATAATGATGAGTCTTGAAGCATAACTATTTTTACATGTGATTAATAGACAAGAGCAGAGGTATTTAGGCAGAGAGGAAAGCGCTGTAATTGCAGGGAAGAGCTAGTGACTTGACCGGAGTGCAAGCCAAAGGCTCTGGTGAGTACATGTGTGCTAGTGTTCTGGAATTCTCACTATGGGAAAAGGAGAAACTTTCTGTTAGAACAATAGGATATTAGACAGCATCCATCTGTTTCATCCTTCTAGTCCAAACTTATAACTACCTCTAAGCTATGACAGGTGAACTTCTTGCAGCCTCAGTTTCCTCAAGAATAAAGAAGCAGCAACACTGTCATTTAAATAATACTTATGATTACAGAGGAAATGAACTTGAACTGAATGAAATACAATTAGCATTCTAAAGGTGACCCTGTTCTCAATTAATTGTATTGTTCCCATCAAATATAATAATAGAAAGCTGTTTTCCCTCTCATGCTTGGCTTGGGGGGGCGTGGATTGGAAGCTTCTCTCAAAAGGAGAAAAAAAAAAAGCAGCCAAAAGCGTAGATATCATGTAGAAATTTACTGTTATAGAAAATTCCACACTTGTGATTTATGCCGCCCGCAAGATGAGGCAACAGGCGGAAACTACAGAGGCGGAAGCAAGATGTTACCGAGCGCTTTAGCTTTCATTTCCTTCTCTTGCTAGCTCGATTCCATTCTATTAATATATATTTAATATGAATATCACCTCAGGAAGTGCTGAGAAAAAATGAGAGAGGTAACACTTTTCAACACAACCCAGTTCAAACATAACATTTTAGGCTCTGAAGGCTGCAGCTTGTGCTCAACTTGTGGCTCTGTGTCTCCTGCTTGCGTGACCTCTGGCAAGTTAATTAACCTCTGTGTGCTTCAGCTTTCTGATCAATGAAAGGAAAATAATAATGCTTATACCTCATGGGGGTTGTCATTAGGCTGAAGGTGTTAAAATACACAAAGGACTCAGCATTATCTAGCATGTAATGAAAGCTCAAAAATAGTAGCTGTCATCATTATTATTTTCATTCCTTCCTAATGGTGTCTGTAAATAGGATATCATGTCCGCATCTTGTACAGCAATTAACCACTAGGAAGAATGTATGCAATGTGTGACTTATTGAAACTGTCCTACCAATTTGATTTGAAACTGTCTCATTGCTATTTGTTTATTAATAAAATTATGGGAAAAAAACAAAAGTTACATTTCTTGTTATATATATCTTGTTTTATCTTAGACTGAACCATCCAGCATTGAAATATAAAAACAAGATGTATAAAGTAAAGCCATATTAATATGTTGAGCTGTGAAAGGCTCAAGTCAACAACTTATGTGGATAACCCACTACTATTGCTGGACTGTGTTGGATTGTTTTGCTGAACTCATGCACCTATAGTATAGAGGTGCCAATGGAATACCCATTTCCTACAGGCCTAAACAATAAAAGGGATAAAAAGAAAGGACCATCTTGTATCTATATATGTAGAATAGTTAGGATAGATATATAGATACTTTTGCTTAATTGAATGAGAGGAAAGATTTGTACTAATATTGTTTGGACAGGATTTTCTGTCTGCTTGTTGTACTATGGATAACCACTAAGAAGATAACAAGCTGCAATGTATTAATTATTGAAACTGTCTTATTAATCAGCGTTGAATCTGTCTCATTGATATTTGTTTCTCAATAAAATAAAATTTAAAATAATATTTCTATCCCTCACTCTGTTTTTATTTCAAATATCTTCAATTGCCCAGAAGAGAACCAGAGGGAACAGGGAGGGGACTATTTTTCAGTCCTTAGATTTGTTACTCTTAATTATAATCTTATAGTAGTTGTAAAAATTTGACATTTTTATAGGAATTAGAAGTAAAACAGTAGAACACATTCCACCTGTACTGTGCCCTTCCACACATACCCAACCCAGCAAAGTAAAAGGGAAAACTAATGCAGAGGAAAAAAAGCCTGACATTATCTTCAAATATCATTTAGGGAATAGAAGAATAATAGAGTTTCATAATGATATTTTACCTGAACAAATTTCCCCTCTTTTGAGGAAGACTTGATATGCCTAATTTGGTTTTCATTTATATTAATCATTTCTTACCTCTATTAAATCATTTATCACAATGCATTCCAATTTATCTATTTATACATCTATTTCTTCTACTAGACCATGAAATCTTCTAAGAAAGAGGCTCAAAATTATTCATCTTTCAGGCCTGAAGGCTAACACAGTGCCCCAGAAAAAATCACAGATGCTCAATTAATTTTTGGTGAACAAACAAATGAGTGAAATCCTCTATCACACTGTAGGCTTAGTCAATTTCCATTATGAATTGTTCAAATTAAACATGCGTTAAGCAAGCCTACAAGAAAAATATGTGCATTGGTAAATTTAAGCAGCACATTCTGCAGGAGTCTATAAAACAATTATTTTTAAAAAGAATGAGGTCACAAATTATCAAAATAATAAGCTCTTTAGTAATCCAAATGTAGTTGTTTGAAATTTTGGGAAAAATTGGCTATGCCATTCAGAGCTATCTGTGCTCACATTATTATGTTGCTTTTCTGAGCCAAACAAATCTGGAACAAGAGAACTAAAGAATGACAATCACTTATCTTGGGGTAACTCAGAAATCAGTATCAGTGTCAGAAACAGAGCTGAAGCCCTGGCACCAGTTTTGGAGCTTTCCCCTTATATCATGAAGGCCTGGGGATCCATCCCTTCAGGAATCCCAAGACTGCACAATCATTGTTCACATCTGGCTCACCCCGGTGGTGTGGATTGGCTTTCTTGCCGTGAGTGAGGGCTGATGGGAACTTTCACACAAGCCTTGTTCTTGCAGTTTCACTCAATAACTTGGTCTGCTTTTGCTTTTCTTTTTTTTTCTTTTCTTTTCATTTTTTTTTTCTTTGTCTCTAACACTCTTTTTGCAAAGTTGGCACTCGAAAAGTCCATATGGTTGGCCATGTACTGCAGTGCTGTAAGACAGGAGAGTCCCCCCCAGTTTGAGGTAAAAGGCCAGCAGATGTAACCATTTCTCAAATGTTCAAATGTCATGGGCATAAGAGGGAAAAATAAATAGGCAAAAAAAAAGGACAAGGATAATTATAATTTTAAAAATCAAAACTTCATCTTTAGGACACAAGCCCACTAAACATTGTCCTTTCTCTTCTCCAAAAATCCAAGATGAATTCCCTTTCACCCACAGAGGGGTGCACCATTCTGTTTTACTTGCAAGTGGCCTCTCATTGTAAATAGACTGCTGTCACCTGGGAAAGAGACTTCCCCTCATGAAAAGAGCATTACCTTACCATGAGTGGTCTTCTCCACTTACATATCAAACCCAGACCTAGACTAGATTGGTAAATTCCATAATTTCCTCCACCTAAGACACATAAATATTTCCAGCTCCAAACTGTACCACAGCTGCTTCTTAAGAGCCTACAGTCGATTTCACTGACTTTGTGCTTTTTAATTTCTGCCTAATAAAAGTCTTTGCCAAGCTTCTTACTTCTAGTCTTAAGAATTCTTAGGACTACAACCGAGGAACTTCCAAACATTCTATTTTTAGGGTGGGTTAGGTTTCTCATCTCAGCTTCAGGAAACTGCTTAGTCGCAATCCTCTGATTCCAACCACACACCACGCTCTTATTATATTTAAGGGAATTTCTTCTGTCTCTTGTCTATTGATTCTGATTGAAAAGCTCTCAGATTTTCTCTGTTTACTAAATAATTTGCCTAGTTTGAAGCATTGATATTCCAAATCTCAGCTTTTCTGTTACTTAAGTAATAATGTCATTATTTTGATTTAATATTTATCTACAGCTTTCAAAACTGTTTATTGTGACCTAGTGGTAGATTATAAAATTAATTTATTGACTTCAGTAATTATTTAGTAAAATATAGACTATAAAGGAAAATATAGAATACATGGTGTAAGAAGGTATATATATTGTTATAAAATGTGTGTAACATCTATGCTTCTCATCCTTGATTTCTAGATTACACAAGACCAATTCCTAGTGCCATCATAATATACAAACTGTAGCTCAAGAGGTATGGAGGTGCTCCCCTTCGCCCACTGGAATCTGAGCAGTGCCCCAGGACATGCCCTGCCCCAAACACACACATTTGTCCTAAGGCTAATATCCCAGAGGCAGAGATAAGAGAAACAAAGACCCCTGAAACTGCTCTAGAAAATTCCACAATTCCAAACCAAGACACATGAGAAACAATAGACCCTCCTGCATGACTTACAAAAACCTTCCTTCACCTAGGGCTCATTGAGTGTTCATGTACATGGATTGTATCTCATGCATCCACTTATGAAAGAGTGGATGATGCAGAAGGACATACACAATGGACACAGCTGAGGAGATTCAGCATGCTGTCAATCATGTTGTCAACCATGCTCTGGAGGACTTCTGCTGGGAGGTGCCTTTGACTTGGTGCAACATTTTAAATCCCTAGACCCAAGGCTGTAAGAGCTCAAGCCATTTTCTTTTTGTTGGCTCAAGGCCAGTCACTGGGAACTTACCATTGCCTCATTAAACTATTTCTTAAGTGGGCCACACCCAGTTCTCTATTGCACACAAGAACCTAGGCATTCACTCAAGACTCCATTGCCCATGTAACAATTTCAGTGAAAGGAACATCTGAATAAACTGTTAAGGATATAATTTATATAAAAACTTCAGAATACCAGGAACTGTCTTCCATGTTTCAGTTAATACTTGAAGAACAGTCAATTCCTAGCTCTCTTTGGTGCTTTTTGTCTTCAAATGTTGTTCTGCTACTCTTTCACTGCACTAAATCTTAAGCTATTTGACGAGTATGTCTGGAGCATACAATGACTGTGGGTGTGTGCTTAAGAGACTCTTCCCTACTTTGAGGAAAATGAATACAGAGGTGATGCAGAGAATTGCTGTGTGAATCTTTTATGGGTCTGAAAAGCAAATGAGTACAGAAGGAAAGGACAAAGAGTAGAGAGGATTTCTGCACTGAGTTTTTAAAAACAGAAAACAAAGTCTATACCAGTCATCTCAGTGTTTCAAAAGTTTTTGATGTTTTTCACATTTAAAGAAAAAATAGACATGCAAACCATACAGATATAAAAACAATGAGCGGGAATAAACTTTTTGCAGGATTAGACATATAAAGAAAATGCAGGTATAATTAAAGGTCTGAGGGAAGGAGCTGGGCTGTAAATTCGGTTTCTATCACACTAGAATATTATTTGATGATAGTTACTGCGATTCTGGCACCAAAGCACAAATGACTTGGGAAGAATCCTCCTCACTATCAGCCATTTGATCACATTTGTTTGTATTGAGCAACAGTCATTTTTGTTTTTATTTAATTGTTAAGACAAAATGTCAAGTAGAAATTGGATGATCCCCAGAGAGCTGTCCAAATGCACACAGCAGGCCAGCAAGCCCTCACAGTCTAAGCCGTCTGTACAGCCAAATCATACTCCAAACCAGAAGGGGAACCATGGTCTTGTTTCACTCCATGAGAGGTACAGGATGAACCAGATTGAAGAGAGACAAAAGACCTGCCCTGACATCAATAACAGGAACATTGTGATGTCAGCAAGGATACTGTGGGTTAGAGAAGTGAAATGCGCCACTGAAGTTTACCCACTTCCAAGGTAAAAACAACTCAACTCACTGTTAGGCCTGTTCCATAAGGACTGTCACACTTTATCACAAACATCTTAACAGTGAACCCTATTCCATGCAACTTGTTTAGAATGAACCAACATTCAAGATCAAGTTCTCCATGGTCATCAAAATTAAGAGGACAATTTAGAAAGGAGTTATTCTAATGTTAAATCAAGCCCATTACATCTGTCACCTTGGTCAGTGATGATCATTCACCCAAGGTCATGCTGGAAGTGAGTGGTGGGCTTTGGTGCTCTATGACATTAGATCCCATGGGCCACTTTCTTAACCATTGGTTTCTGTCAAGGGAACATTAATGGCAGCAAAGCTACAACCAGAAGTATAGATAGCAACATAATCTATGTCCTCACACTTATTCTTCCCTATATAATGCTCTAGTCTACAGTTATTTGATTGTTTGTTTGCTTTTGAGGCAGGGTCTCACTATGTAGTGCAAGGTAATCTTGAACTCCCTATGTAGCCCAGACTGGACTGGAGCTCATGGTGACCTTCCTGTCTCAGCTTCCCAGCTGCTGGAGTTAAAGGCTTTTGCCACCACATCAGCCTCAGTCTAGAGTTATTTGAGCTTGTTTGGGGAGAAATTGCACTTTTGTGATGTTATCAAGGTGATTCTCATTATTTTTCACACCATAGTTCATCTGCCAGAGCTACGACCCAGAAGCAACCCTCCTGTCATGTACTGGTTGGATGCATATTCAGTTTTTCTGCAAGAAGATGGCATAAGGATGGCAACTAAAAGTTCAAAAGCAATTCTAAAGGGGTGGCCATTATCACAGATAGAGGGACAATCAAGGGAGCGCTTTCTGGCCACAAATGCTGCCCCTCCTCTGTTTTACTAATTTCAGGACAGAAAAGAAGCTTTCTCTGAAAGGTCTCCAGCTTTCCTCATCTTACAAGCTCCTCCTAAGTCCTGACCGCAGATTTTTCTTCAATTTCAGCTTAAAGCATTGTTGTTAGTTGCTGATGTTAATTCTTACTCTTTTGTGAAACAAAATATAGCAAATAAGCACAGCTGGAAAAGAAAAGAAACTTCATAGTAAGAGACAGTTTCCCCTTTGTTAATCTTTTAAGGATACTTTCTCTTATCAAGTTAGTGTCATTTAGCCACAAAACAAGGGCTCTTATTCCACCTAACAGGCTATGTTGTCAGTTATTTCTGGTCCTTCTAGTACCCGACATCAGATGGAAAAGATGAAAGTTTTCAACCTAAACAAATATCAGAGTGGTATCGTCACCATGGCAACCGGAAATCAGAGCTTTTTAAGATAAAAAAAAGTAGAGAGGGAGAGGTGTTATTATTTATTTGATATTAAATAAAATACATATGAGTTTAATAGCTGAATATAGCTTACAATAATAAAAAAGATAATAGAACAGCCTCCTTCAACCCAGACTGCATAGTGTTTTCCATTATTCTGAATAAAATCAGAATTATTTATAGAAGAGTTCAGCTTCTTTTCATGAGGACTATGAAATGATACCAATTATTTCAAGCCATTTATTATTAAAAATCCTACATAATTTCTTTGAAAAATAAATGGATATATAGCCTACATCTCTAAAAAGGAGAAATTATCAACAAGAGTATGAGACTCTGACAAGTTTCTGAAAACCCAGTTTTCAATCCTGTAGAGATTAAATGGCTCAAACACGAATTTTACAGAATCTTGCTTGCAACTGGGGAAATAGATTTAAATGTGCAATCAGAGTTGTCCTCTGTTTAAGCATTGTATGCTACCTGATTGTGTCAATGCAGCCCCAGGGTTGTCTTCCAACAGGAACATTAATGGAATGTCTGAGTGGCTGGATTTCAACCTCTTGAATCTGTTTTTGAACCTACCTAGGTCACATATATGTATATTTCATCTACATTCATCTTCTATTTTTGTTTATCTCCTTTGAAGTTAGTGCAAAATAATATATCTTAAACCAGCTGTATTTCTAACATCTTAACATATTTAAGTGCAAGTAATGGTCTCAAAGGCACGTTTCTTAAAATCTAGAGCCTGAGATTCATTTTTAGTTCTATGAATGTAAACATTTGGAAAAAAACCCTTCATATTTATATTGTTCAGACTATTACTATTTTTATTATCTCAGAGAAATTAAAGGTAGAAGGAGGACTAGTGAAGAAATTACTGACTTTTGCTTTTTGCTCTAAAATAGAGTTGCGCGACTACTCCTGTGTAAGACAAGGACCCTGCTGTCTTGGGGACAGAACAGAACCTGAGAAACGAAGGGCTCTTTTCCTGCTGTTTGTTCTTTGGAATGCTCTAGATACTCTTTTCCTGAGCTATGAACATTTTAAATGAGAGTGTTCGAGGCAGAAATCCTCTCCACCTGCAGATTTGGGGAGCACAGTAGTTTGGGTCTGAAACAAAGGCTAGAAAAGAAATTGACTGGTGACTCAGTATTCCGTTTTATTTTGTCTGAGTGAAGAAAACTTGCTATTGCTAGAAAGTGGAAAGTACCTTTCTGTAACAAGCTGCACTAGATAATTTGGCACTGTCTATAGAATCTTCAATCTGACAAGTACTGCCCAGGAAGGAAATGTAAGTAGAAGAGGCAGTAATAAATGCCAGTGAGATCTTTAGCGATCAGAATTAGGCCTAGGACATGCCTCTTGCCTCTCGGCCTCTGGTAGCAACTGGAGATTTCTAAGATACTCTTAGAATAGGTAAGGCTGCACCAGGAAGGAGCTGGTGAGTGTTGCTGGCCTCGTGAACAATGCAATGGAAGAGCACAGAGGACCTCCTATTTTCCATTTCACCCAGCTATACTTTTCTCTGTCAGTGTGAAAAGCAATGAAAATGACGTGGTTATCAGGAATTTCTTTTAATTTCAAGGTGTCTCATCATGTTTTGTGTTGTTGCTTTTTTAAAAAGTAGAATTGGATGGAAAACCCGTTCTAGAAAATTGATGTGAAAAGTGTTCTGGGCTAAACGACTCAATGTTAAATAAGATTTTTTCTTTGTTGTCTTTTTTAAAAAAATGTACTTATTACAGGGTCTCACTACACAGATCAGAATTGTAGTGATCCTCCTGCTTTCAGTCTTGGAAGCGCTGGGATTACAGGCTTGGGAAACCACGCCCAGTCTTGTACTGAGAATTCTCAGAGACTTAAATAATTACATTATGACAATCCTCTAAAGCAAATCTGATATACCATCCCCCAATGTGTGACTATCCAATTGTTTTTAAAATTAAAAACCTTGGAAGACCATATTCCTAAGGATAGACATTTATACAATTGATACCACCTAATCTTCATCCAATCTTTTATCTTCTCTAGAAGGAAACCGAGGCTCAGAAGGCTTAAAGGATATGCTGGGGGTGCCAGAGTAGACAGATGACAATGAGAAGACTGCAGGGCCATTCTCCTGAACCAGTGAAAGCATTCTGTCTGGTATACCATTCTGTCCTTCTAAACTTGGTTAAATTCTATTTTCTAAAATTATGAAGTGGAGGGAATATTTTTAAAAAGTGCCAACTTCTTGGCCCAGATACTATGACAATCAATTGAAAAAAAAAAAGTAAGAAAATTCTCACAAAGTAGTTAGGCTAGTTTTAAAATTGATGGCCATGATATATTTTGGAAAAATATATAACTGTAACTCATTTATCCTTTGTGGAAACCAGTTGTAGCCTTCCCAACCCACTGCATGATTTGTGCCAATTAAAAGGAAGGTTCTTGGAGCTGAAGGGAACCAAGGGAGAAGCATGAGGATTCCCAAGGCCCTTTTTCAATTTTTTTTAATTCTTTGCTTATGTATGTGCTCTCCAGATTGTGAGGGACCCTGTGATTATTTTCTAAGTTTTATGGGAACTGTAACTAAATAGACCCAGAAGCTGAGAACAAAAGGCTCCTTGTACTTCAGTTCTGAGCCCAGCCCTTCACCATGAAGGTTGCTGAGAGGTCCTGTTTCAGCTGGCCTACCATTACCACTCCCTTGTCTCCCCATGGAGTCAAAAGCCAAACATAAGCCTATTCTACAATCTGTTCACTTTTCTTATATGTGTCTACCCAAGGAAGATAAGAAGTAAATAGATGCATTCATACAACTGCTTGTATGTGAATGTTTATGTCACTGTTATTTGTAATAGCCACAAACTGGAAACAATCTAAGTATACACCAATAGATTAAGAGACCAACAGTACACGATACAGCCACACTGTAGAAGAATACTTGACAACAAATGGAAATAATCGTGCTTTACTAACTGCAACCATGAGGATGAATCTTGCAGTGGTGCTCCTGAATAAAGGAAGCCAAGTAAAATATACCATGTACCACACTACTACATTTCTAGAAAATTCTAGAAAGTTCAAGTTAATCTGCAGTAACAGAAAGTTAACTATGCTTGTCTAGAGATAGCAGAAGACAGAAGGGCAGGAGGGAGAAATTATAAAGAGGCAAAAAGAATTTGCCAGTGACAACGTTATTTATTAACTTGATTCAGCTATAGTTTCTGAGCATGAAATTAATCAAAATGGATCAAACTATATACTTAAGTGTGTGCAGCTGGTGTTTGCCAGTTATATTTCAATAAAATTATTTAAAGAGAGAAGGAAGGAGTCTGGAAGGACTAAACTTCCTTTTTCATAACTAGGAGGCTCATCTGGAAAAAGAATGGCACATTTATTTTAAATTGTAAACCTTGAATAGGCTCCTCTTCCCTAGGACAGTGCTGCCCACATGATTTCTGGTTAGAGACACACTCATGTCTTTCAGAAAGACCCCAGAGCGATGGGACCCTCCTTTCTTTTAACTATTCTGGCAAGTGCAGTGTCTATAAAACAGAACTGTTGATTCTCTCTTTCTAAGTGGTATCTCTGAATTGTGGAAGGTAGTAGATAGAGGCAGCATTCTCGGCAATTAGTTTTCTGGTGTGCTCCCAGTTCTAACCTTTTGTCCTGCAAAATTTCACGTTGCTCAGATGCTATATAGCTGCTTTGTCCAAGAACAGTTTTTTTCCAGTAGCATCCAAACAGAAAAGCATGTCTAGTGCTCAAAGGATCGACTCTGGGCTACATTTTCTTGTTAATTGACATAGTTACTGAGTATCAATAGATTTTCGAAATTCTGTTGAAAGTGCCTATTTTCCACTTTCATATGATGGTCTCAGTGTGGAAGCTCTAGCAGGATGGAGACTGTGTGTTAGTATACTGACAACATGTTGGTATTTTATATTATTTGTTGTACATTTTTAAATGCAATGAATCACTTTAGTAAAACAATTTTAAAAATCATGATGAATGATTCATTTATTCTGTTAGACAGAGTACACTAAAACATATCTAGAGAGAAACATTAACACTAACAAAAGCTGTTAAAGGAAAACAGTTTGGGAATAAATACCGAAGCCCAGAAAGCCAATGGAAATAGAAAAAGCAAGAGATTAGGGGACTAAGAGCTAAATTTGAGTCTTAGCTTTGCCATTAATTAACCGTGAGCCCGTTAGCAATTAGTCATTTCTATAGGACAAAAATTCTTCATCTGTTGAGTAAAAGGTTCTAATAAATATTCCAAAATTACTTCTGCATTTCCACAAAGGATTAGTGCCCTATCCAATAGCATAAAATAGAACAGCTAGAAAAGTCATACTGTACTTAATTTTAGAACTCCGTTAATTATACCATCCTAAAGAGCTACAAGTTGTTTTATTATGTTGTGTAGAGTAAGAAAAGATGTCCTTTCTGGCTTATATTTCATAAGGTATTTAGACCATTTGACAGAACATAGCTCAAGTTATTTATACAACTGATTATTTACACACTCAAAAAAATAAAGACCTTGAAGCACACAAAGTAGCAATACCAAGTTCAGTGTCTAATTCTGCCCATTAGCTGTAGTTGAAGTAACTTGGGACAAGTTACGGACTTCACTGCCAAAATGGAATTTACTTTATGAATGGTAAAATAAACATAGGAAATCCTGTTAAATAGCAGCTCAGCAGATATCAAACAACTTCAAGTTGGAAATAATACCATTATCTTGGAAGTCTGGGAACAATGGATGAAAATTCAATACTGGAGTTTAGAATTGACTTTTTAGGTTGTGGAGCATGTGCTGCATAGATGCTAAAAGATTGAAATAGTCTTGTCTACTGTCATTCCTGCCATATACTCGAAAATAAATTCTTTACTTTCGGTGCCTATTATAACATAGTCACTGACCATTAGAGTTACAGATATTTCTTTCCTTCCAGTGGAATTGTAAAATATTTTTGATAGTACAATGACTGAAAATAAATTAGGGGAAAATACTAGAAAGTTGATAATAGATTATTAAGTGACATTTAGGAAACACTCATGAAACCCAGTGGTTTCATAATGGCCATCAGGTGTTACAAAATGATGAGTTTTAGCGCTCTCATAATCTACCATTTCTACCTTAGACTTTCTGAGGTCTGAGTCATCAGGCATCTTAGAATCCTTCCTTCCCGCCCTCTTTTCTCCCTTTCCAGCACTACCATTAGGAAAACTTTCAAGCTTTCTCTTTTCCATGATGGCTCTGCAGAACTTCACAGAGAGGCACCTGCTGTGCCAGGGCACTTAAGACCCTGCCCTAGTAGCCCCTCCCATGAACCTTTCCTCCTGTGGTTTCCTCTCCTTCCTGTTGTCTTCTCGCACTGGTGCAGACGGAGGCAGTTTGCTTTGGAAAGCACTGCTTTTTGCATGTTTTTCAAAGGAACTTTTTTAATCACAGTGCATGGAAAGAAGGCTTTGGAGTTTAATTTATTCCCATGTAATGAGTCTGCCACGACATAATCAAGGTAATAGCCAAACCACTATTTTTTTTTGTTCTTTACAAAAAAAAAAAAAAAAAAAAAAAAAAAAAAAAAAAAAAAAAAAAAAAAAAAGAAAGAAAGAAAAAGAAGAAGAAGAACAGAGCCAATAGGACCCTGGCTTGCTCTCTGGGACCTTCTGCACTCTTTTCTCACATAGGTATTTTATCTTTCAACCATACAAAATCAAAATCACTTAGATACCTCATGCAGATGCTTCTTGCCTCCATCCTTTTGTAATTCTGTTCTTCTTCCATTTTGCCTTCACTCCATGGAGTTCTAACTCATCCTCCC
This sequence comes from Octodon degus, assembly GCF_000260255.1. NCBI lineage: Eukaryota > Metazoa > Chordata > Mammalia > Rodentia > Octodontidae > Octodon > Octodon degus. Next base: position 10,140,229 of record NW_004524629.1, read on the forward strand.
AAGCTTGACTCAAGACTTCTGCTCTTGAAATCAAACCCTTATCCTGCAACCCATCGCCATCCTCAGCCAAGAAAGCTGTGTGTGTCTAACCTGTGTCTGCACCTTACATGCATGAAAATCAGAGGCCTTATCTCCCTGTATGTTAATGATCTCTGTAAAGAACTGCATTTGCCAAATAGGTAGTCTATTTCTTCAAATGTGAGATTCTGTATTTTTTTTCACTTGCAGAATGAAAGCCCTGAATAAAAACCCACTCAGTTTTAGATAAATCAATCCATGAATGAATGATAAAACTAATGACATTAGTCTTAGTCTGGAGAAGAGATTTCCAATAATCACAGGAAAGGGATCTGTATATCCTGGAATACTGTCACTGAGATTACCATTAACTAATCTTCAGTAGCTATGGACAATAAGTAATCTGCCATAGTTAAGATTGTATATCTGTATAATGTCATATAATCCTGACAAAACCTGTGTTACAACACTATATCTAGTCTCATTTTGCAAGTGAAAAACTGAAGCATAGAAAAACTACATGGCCTACATGACATTGAGCAAAAAGGAAGGAGCTTTTTACACGAGACAGTCTAAACCTGTAGCCCATATTCTTAACTATTAAAATACCAAACTTCCTAGCCAGCTACTGCAGAGAAACACAATAACTCCAGTGCCTGAGGACAAAGCTGGCAGATATAAACTCAGTAATGTCTCTATGATGATTTCTTCTACATGATATAAAGGGTGAAATCACATTAAATGGCAAAGGCTTTTGCTTGCACACATACAAAAAATAATTTTCAAATAATTAACTTTTTTATAACAAATAGAATGAGCTAGCTCTGAAGTCATTTGTTTGTAACAGTCTGTGGTAGTAGGGAGTTTAGAACCTCAAATTGATTCATTGAACAAGAATTGGGCACCAGTAAGTTGTCAGTTGTTGTGCAGTGTAGCTATGCTCTGGCCAGCCAGACACTGAGATTTTGTAACTACAATGTAAAACTTGTCAGATGAGATAACTGAACTCTTTCCAAGAACCAAGAAACTACTCAGAACAGAGTAAGAATTTTTTCACAGCAGACTTGAATATAACCCACTGTGGAATAAAAGCATAAGAGTCTCATTAGTCAACCCACCTCAGCTATACTCATTTAGTCTTCATGCGCAGCTTCTTCGGCAATGAGTGAGAAGATAATAATGACTTTCCTACTTTGAATACGTGGGTATCAACCAAGCTTTCTGAAGTAGTAAAAGAGCAGTAGAGGTATAAAGGATTATTAAAGAGATATGAAAAGATATGAAAAGTTATTATGCAACCCACAAATCATGCCTGGTGCCTATACCGTTATTCACTCTATAACTATCACCAACTATAATACTCCTTTAATTTTCCAGAATGATTCAAACATTCTTGTAAACATGTCCCACTCTTATGGTCTGAATATATTTGTTTATCTCAAATGAGTGAGTGACTCCTCCTGAATGATAATTTTGTGTATAAACCATTATTAAAAAAATGCAGCTGAGGCATGGCTTCTGGGTATCTTGCATACCTAGCATATACAAGACCCTGGATTTGATGCCCACCACCAAGCAGAAAACAACAAAAAATGCAGAGCACACACGAACATGGTTTGTTGAAATTGTTCTTTTGCTGTGCTCAGAGACATTTAAGGCATTTTAAGGCTAAGACTGAAAATCAGTCTCATTCATTTTTTTTTTTAACAGTCATACCTGCTGAGTACAAGACCAGCTGAACATGGGGAGCAGCAGCACTGGCTCTAGTAGTGATATCTGAAGGGATACTGGTACGTTCCACGTTAGATTGCATTTTCATCTCAGTGGCAGGTAGCCTTGGTCAAGAAAAGCCTCAAGTCGCACAGATGAACTTAACCAAAAGTAGACTTCCACATAAACCAGAAAACTATTGAAGAAAGTTCACATGGAATTAAAGACCAAAACAGCGCTCAGAGTAAACAAGGAAGGATAGAGGAGATGTTAAAAGAAATAAAATAGGAGGAAGCAAAATGAAAAGATGGGTGAGCTCTGGGGGAGAAAAGAATTTATAAAGAAAGGAACAGATTCATACAGGTGAAAAAAAGCATACGTCTTTGATACCTAGCCTGCTGGCTGGCTGACGGGGTTCCCTGGGCACCACTGCTCTCCTAATTTCCAGAGATGGATTAGCAAATTAATACAAACTGAGCATAGATTTGCTGACTGCGATGGTGCAGATCACCTTGGACCTCATCAGCATTGCTAAACATCGCCTCTAACCTTTCCATTATCACTGAGGGTCTGCTCAGCACCAGTCCCAACTGCTCCAATAATTTCAATTACTTTCCCTGACAAATTTTATGTTTCATGTATTTTAGTGGCCTGATAATTATGATTTCTCTCATTTCTCGCTCTCAAACTTAATGGGCTCCAGCATGAGTGTGCAGTTTCAGAAATGAAGTTCCACTTGAATTCACAAGTTATTATCTACTTTCATTAATGGAATGGGAAAAGAGAGAGTGGAGAAGAGATGTGGAATGAGGAAGAAGGAAGGGATGAGTGAGCAGCAAGGGGAAAAATAAAAGAGAAACAAAAAAAAAACAGCACTGAAGAATAAAAATCAATCATATGGAGAACAAAAGGCCAAAGTATAAATAGAACATAAAATGGAAAATATGCAAATGTTTCTCCTTTTAAAGCAAATGTGCACCAAATTGATTATTTCCATTACTAGACACTTGACTGACACAGAAGCATAGTGTCGTTAAAAATTCCAGCTTTGCAGTTACACTAGGGTGAGTTTGAAGACGCTGGCTCTGTTGCCTGTTAACCTGTTACTCAACCTCATGATTAAAACCATTGACTCTGCAAGACTTGTTTTGTTTCCTCCTTTTCAGTTCTTCTTCTTCTTCCTCTCTCTCTCTCTCTCTCTCTCTCTCTCTCTCTCTCTCTCTCTCTCTCCAAATGAGTGGCAATTACGTTCAATAACTTTTGCTCATTAAAGCAAATTGGGCATTTACAGGTTGCTGAGCTGAAGGCAGAGATCTCTGTACAGCTCAGGTTCCCAGAGAACTAATTCAATTTTCTTTCCACATGAGACGATGACTTTACTCCCGTGGTCTGTTGTAAAAAATGAGAGTGTGCAATTCTGAAAGCACTCCCACTAACGGAAGAGATTATTTGCAAAAATTCCATATGACTACAATGGGGCCCCCATGAAGGAGAAAAGAACTGTTGACATGGGGAACATCCACACAATCAGATCCTTAGAACCTTGTGAAGACAATTTCGCCAAATACTTCAAGTCACTGTTAGGGAAAGATATGATGTAAGGGACCCCAATTTCCTCCTGCTTTGTGATTTTTATTCAAATGATTGGAAATGTCATCTGACATCACAGTGAGTTTATGCATGTTACTTTTGCAACTAATATGTTTATTCAGTTGAAAAGTTGAAGCTGGCAAAAGGAAGCCAGGAAGATGAGAAAGCAGTAGCTTTTGCTTTGAATAAGTTGATAATCTAACAGAATGTGCAAATATCGGTATTAGAAAATGCATAGCATAAGTGCTGTAAGAGTTGCACATAACTTGAAGAAGACTTTAAGAAGGAAAATGTTATACCTACTCAAAAATAGTCACCTCTAATAAGGGCCCAACACTTTTAATTTTGCCACTTCAGGTATTAGTAAGATACAAGAGGAAAAATTAAGGACATAGAATCCTTCCCTATGTCTCAGAAGATCTGTTGAATAAAGGGTACAGCATATTAAGCTCCGTACTGGAGGCACATAAGATGGTAAAATAAGATTTACAAAGAAAGAGAAATATACACATATTAGACTTAAAATATTTTAAGGTAACATAACAAAATAATAATGATAGTAGCTACATTTCAAAATAGCTGAAACAACGAATCATTTAAAATTCCTTTACTTCATTTTCTACTGCTAAACATATACCATTTATCTCAAATGATCCAAACAGTAACCCCTGAAAGATGGCTCACCCCAAGTTGTAAAGTCAGTCAAATGGTTGCTTAAGCTACTATTGACTGTAGAAAAATAATTTACAAGTTGAATAATATGCCCATCACTCATGAAGATGCAACCAAGTTGTAAACAAAACTTTAGTTCTTCATTTCAATGATTCAACCCCTTCCATGAGTAGTAGATAGAAATCACTCTCAGCCTGACATTGAAGCATTAAAACCAGCTTTCTTTTTAGCAATGAACAAGCAGTTATAGGGTGAGCTAGGAAGATGAATGAGGGGGCAAAATTCCCTTGATAGTGAGGAAAACTAAGTGTTCGAAAGACTGCCTTCAAATATAGTTCTCTCAGCCTTGGTTTTTGGAAAGAAACATGTGTATGTGTATTCTAGTCTATGAACTTTGAAGCTGTACATTAGGTACCAAGATGAATAAGGAGATACTGCTCCCCAACATCCTGTTCTTCCTTCAGAGAGGCAAACATAGGAGCAAATAATTATGCTCACTGAGTGGCAAGAGCTCAAGTGGCCAGCTTTCATCCGGGCCTGTGGCAAAGGTAAGGAAAACTTTTCATACCCAAAGAAAGTTCTCCATAAAGCTGCTGTTCTCAAAGTCAATTGACTGTTCAAGTACATACTGTTCATCTTTCACTTACTGAGTGTCCCTAACTTATTACATTACTGAGACAATATTAGTGGCTCACAAAACATTTTGACCATAATTTTAAAAAGTCATACCAGTGCTAACTCCAGAGACTCTCATGACTGAGACTCATTTGATTTTGGTTTCTCTTGATTTTAAGTCTATTTTATCACAAGTCCATAGAGAATTCTGGATGAAGAAATATGACATTCCTGACCTTCTAGCCTCATTACCTTATATAATGGCCTACTTTGCCTCATTTGGACATGACAGAGAAGGTCCTGAGTGTTAGAACAGAGAAGATGATGAGAAAGAACCAAAGACAACCTAGCCCTCCCATGATTAGAAATCATCAGCCCACTGTAGCTTCCTGGGGAGTCCTAGCCTCAAAACATAGTGATCACCTATAAATCCAGAATCTCAGGGCTAATTCTAATTTTTCTCCAATCTAATGGAACCACTTAAGAGGACAGCCTGAGATTTCATGTTTATTTTTTTTTAAAGTTGAAAAGAAGTCATAATAATATACAAATTATATTACTTTTTATACCACAGATCTGGTTCACCTCTATGATTAACTTAAAAGATAGGCTGAAATTCAGCTTTAATGCTTTAGAATTTTATCTTTAATATTGTTTAGACCTGGGTATCATGCTAGACTTCATATATATATACGATGACTTTACTCCCGTGGTCTGTTGTAAAAAATGAGAGTGTGCAATTCTGAAAGCACTCCCACTAACGGAAGAGATTATTTGCAAAAATTCC
>NW_004524629.1:10145720-10151367 GCF_000260255.1 Octodon degus
TAAGAATCACAATGAAAGATTACTAGATATATATATGATTAAGTTGATACTCAGAAGGTATAGAGGATGGTTTTATTAAAATTTTGTGGGACTTATGAGCCCCAACCTCTGTCCCTGCCCCTTTGCTCCCAGTTTCCATAACTCCAATATATTAACTAATGTTATGAAATATTTGTTGTGTGAAATAATATTTGAAGTTTTCATTAAAGGCTCATTATATGCCAAGAACTTTGCATAATTTAAGTCTAATGTACACTAACACATATTTATCATCAAGAAAACAGACTGAGAGGGCTCAAGCCACTTGCTTAAGGTTACCGATTCCAATTAATATGGAGCAAGGATTTGAACTTATGCAAATCTGAGTCCAAAACTAAGCTTTTCCCCTTTTCTGCTGAATTCTTATTTATAAGACTTAAAAAAAATCATTAGTACATGCTTGCAATACACTAAGATTACATTCATTGTAGAGAATTGGTACATGTTCGTAACACATCTTAGATGCCCTTGCCCACCGCCTAGCAAGATTTTTTAAAGTGCAGATGAGCTCCAAATGCAGCTTTGTCTTCCAGCTAAGTGACTCCAATCAGATTGCCCTTTTTTTCATACAAAATAAATCTAAATTCTTTGGAAACACTAAAATGCAATCTTGACCCTCTGGCATTAAAAGATGTTCTACTGTTATTAGGGATGGAGAAGGAATATGTCTGGTTGACAGTTGGCAATTTCAGAGGAGGGACATTGTGCTGAAAGATGATCATGTTGAAGGAAAAATTTGGAGCATGGAATTAAAATTGGAGTTATCTTGATTATAGTGCCATTCAATAGACATAAGGCCATCCCTAGCTTTGCCCTGAGGGTTGGATCCAGTGCTGCCCTCTCCCCCAGGACAGCAGTTCTTGGATGCTCAGGACTGATATGAAATGGCACACAGCTGATAGACCTGTCCTACTGACTTTCAATCCTCTGTAGACCACTATAAGACCTAACACAATGTACATATGATGTAAATAGATATGCCATGTTGTTTAGGAACTGGGAATAAGAAATCAGTTTGTGTTCAGTGCAGTTTCAGTTTCCTTTCTCTCTCTCTCTTTTTTCAACATTTTATATCTACTGTTGGCTTAAGGTAAAATAAAAAGATAAAGGATAGGCAGAAATGAGACAAGGAAATAATAACTAAAAGTTGTACTCTGAAACTATCTGCAACTTCCAGGACCCCAGGGAAGTAACCAAAATGATCAATATCAGTACTCCTTTAGTTAAATTCAAGCTCCTTCCTACCTGACACATCAACTCCAAATACCTCAGAAATACTAAAAGCCACCAATTAGTTTAATTGAGAAAGCTACGCACAAGATCCTGATCCTCAGATAAAAGAACATGTTGAGAAAAGCCAAAGAGTGTTTCCCCTCTTCCCCAGAGAAACAAAAGAAAACAAAACACCACTGTTCAAATACCCGTAACATGAACTAGAACCCTTTTTGGAGGTCAACCATCTACACCAACCCTTCAAGAGAACCATGTATGTTTCTTGCTCCTGGAAAAAATGTCTCATTTCTGTATTTTAAATGCTTGAGTTTAGGCAAGTGCAGGGACCAGGGTTCGATCCCTGGTACCACATGCCCCACAGGCCCTGCCCCCAGGAGCGCTGAGCAAGTCACCAAGACCAGGTACTAAAACCGCTGCAGTGCTCTGCCTAAGAAGGCACTTTAGTTCACTGAGCTATTTGGCTGGCCCTTTTACTTTCTTTTTTTTTTTCCCTTTTACTTTCTTGTTGCATTGGAAAATTTGGTATAATTCACATGGACAGCATATCCTTATTTCAAATAAGCACATTTTAAATATCCAATAGCAACCCCTGCCTAGAGGTTCTTTATATAACTTAGGCTATATAACCTTAGTAGACTTAAGAAGAAAGCTTGAACAAAGGAGGGAATCAAAAAGATGTTGCAGTACAATACACTAATTTCAGAATGGAGCTATTGCAGTATGTATGTGATGAGTGTTGGAGAATTAAAACTACATCTGCTGGGAGGACAGTGAAGGACTGAGAGTCAGAGACCACCGTAGAGACAAAGGTCATGTGCATTTCCCTTTCCTTCATTTTGTATGTTTCATCACTTTAATACTTTGGATCAGGTTCCTGCTGAGCTCTGCAAATGAGCTAGTTAAACATTTGGGGAAGAACTATCTAAAAATTGGTAATACACTGTTGATCATCTCTAAATTCATATAACATATCTCATATTCCTTTCAGACTGTGGACATAAAGAAAAGCAACATATTGGGACATCCAGCAGATAGCATTTGAAACCTCCTTCCCCAAAGGTCCTGGTTGGAGTCTGAAATTCTTTGGTCATTGTTTGAAACTGCAGTCTTTTTGGATTCCAGTAGAGTTTACATAATCTACAGATTGCTCTGAACAAAAGCAATTATTTTATGGGGAACAGATTGGTCTTCACAGGAAGATCACTTTGGCTGTTCATGCAGGACAGACTCCTTGAAAACTGAAACTGAGATACTGATCAACCAGACCCTTGTCCACTGGAATAAGTCCATAAAAACTGGCCCCTTCCCTTCCTCAATGGTGCAGACGAATCCTCTCCCTCAGAGCTGTGTCCTCCTTCATCTTCTTAAGCTAAAAATCCCTATCTGTCTTTGCTTACTTTCTAAATCTGCCTAATAAGTTAGTCTATGTTTCTCCTAGATGTGTCCTCACAAGTTTTTCTCATGATTTTCCAAGGTCTTGACTTGGCCAAGTTCAGGTCCCTGTCTTCTATTGATAGCGATCTGGAATGCTGTCAGTGGGGGAAAAGAATAAAATGGGCAGGAAAACAGGAACCTGTAGAGCAGAAATTTTACATCCATCATCTAACACTAACTTGATAGAAACTTACAAATCTTCCATTACATAGTTGAAAACCTGGTAGTTAAGAATTCAGTCCCTTGCCTGAGTTTCTGCCCTCTACTGTTCTGTGCATCCATGGCTATTCAAAATCAATAATTTCTACTTATCTTATTCTCACTGCCTATAGTCAAAAGGAAGAAAAAAGCATTATTTGCCGGCTGCCCACGTCCATGTTTCTGACTGGAGGCAGACAAGGAAGGGACTTGCGAAGGGCATGGTGCAGGGAGGATTGAAAGCTTGAAAAGGGCCAAGTTTCAAAGGCTTAGCTACAACCCACAAGGCTTTAAGGTGCTAATGAAGGCAGGGAGTCAGGCCTCAGGCAGCTGTTGTACCTTTCCTTGTTATTCTAGGGACATTTACCTGCTGTTCTCTTAGAGCCTTGAAGCTAAAAAGCAAAGGATTGGGTTTGACATGTAGTCAGGGAGCAGAGGCAGAAAAAGCCAAAGAAACCCTTGACAGTGGTGAAGAATTAGAAGAGCTTGTCCAAAATCCTGCTCTGGAAATTCAGCCACTAGGGCAGATGCACATAAACCTGACATAATCTCAGCATGTCTCGTGGCCTCCAATTTAAGTGCAAAACTATGATTATGTAATAAATTTCACATGAAATGAAGATAATCTACATGCTGTGGGTGCAGTGGAAATCCTGGCTAGCGAGAGAGTAATTGAGATTTTTCTTCTCATCATTCCCATGAAATCAACCCTTTGTAGCCACCCTTAGAAACATGAAAGGAACATCAGGCAGCTTTAATGAACTTTACTTTCCTAAAACCTGGCCAATGAAGAGCATCAAGTTATTTTCAGTTAAAGACCATTGCTGAGGGAAAGAAAAGCCAAATGAACTGGGTAGCAAGCCCAACTTTAAAAATGGAATTGTAATGAATTCTCATTTCTCTGGATGCATTTTTACTCTTCATGTCTTAACTCACAGGATTGTAAGAGAGTTAAAGGAGAGATTGTTTTCATTTATTCAAATATTTCTTCAGGGCCAGTCAAATAGTTCAGCAGATAAAAGCACCTGCTTAGGCAGACACAGGGACCAGGGTTTGATCCCCAATGCACCCTACTGGCTGTGCCCCTGGGGCATGCTGAGACAGCAATTGAGACTGGGCATGGTGGTGCATACCTGTAATCCCGGCTCTTGGGAGGCTGAAAAGAGGAGGATCACCACAAGTTAAATCTGTATAGAGTCCCTATAGACCTTGTCCTAAATACATTAAAAAAATTTTTTTAAGTGTCTTCAATATCTTTTTTAATTTTCCTGGTGTGTGTTATGGGTGGGAGAAATCTGCTAAATACCAAAGTCTACTCCAGCCTGTGCTGAAAAAGTAGTATAAAGGAGGAAAGATGTTTTTAGGTTTATTCACTGAGATTTCTACTGCAAGAAGGAGTATCAAAAGTATACAAATTTATTTAATTTAAGTTTTGCCTACACAGACGCCTTCATAAAGAAATGAAGAACCAAGCTCTCTGTTAAACTTGTAGTTCATGTTAGCCTAAGGACAAGTGGACAGTCTTGATGATCTTGGGTGATCTAGGATGAGTATTCTCAGAAATTAGATAAGATGAAAGGATAGACTCAAATCGTAATATACTGAAAAATAAAACTTACCGAAAGTTTTTGTACAGATTGTTTTCTATGCTCCTTCACTTTCAAACAGAAGAACATTCTCTGGGTGCAAGGAGGATACTTCTTACATGATGCTCTTACCCTCCACGTCAAGGAAAGGCCAAGGGATCAGTCCTAGGTCTTATGGTTTGTTTAGAAGGAAAAGTAAGACAGATCTTTCTGCATAAGCCATTTCTCACATTCTCTTAGCTGAACATATTTCAAATGTTAAAGAGATATTTTGGGGGTGTATGTCCTGAACCCTACCTATGGTGGCAAAGGCTACTAATGATGTTGGAGTCACTTGTTCTTGGAAGCACAGCTAGGCCATATTCCCTAACTTTCTTTGTGTTAGGTATGGGTCTTTGTTCCAGTACTAACCAACAGCTTGTGGGAGAAAGTGCCCATGGCCCCTGACCAATAGTGCTTATTCCATGGCTTGTTGTGCACTCCACCGACCTTGGGAGCTATGTTGGTAGGTGGTAGATCTGTTACAAGATGGAGTCTGAGCAATTCCCTTCAATAAGTGAAGTGAAGGGGACCTCAACTCGCCCACTCCCTACACCTCCTGCCCATACTACCCCACCTCCATCTTACCACACTGTAGATTTGCCATATTTGTTTCAGAAAAGAAGGGTTTTAGGAGGTTTTGGTTAAGATGCTTGAGGGAAAAGTTTCAATATGATCTAGGTTTGGGGTTTTGGTGTTCTTGAGGATATCCTCAAGGTGGATGATCTAGGATGTCTAATCTTAATGTTTGTCAGATTACCTATTAGTGGGCGAGGTTGGAATGAAAATCATACTTATGTGTTTGCGGTTTAGAGATATGATAGCCAATGAATAGTTATTTCCTTGAGGATGGAGGTTTGGAAATTGTGGATCTATACTGTAGGAAGAGAAGCACAATCCCAATATACAGAATTATCTTATGTTTTAAGAATCCTGGGAAATTTGGACTGAGTTTACTGGAGAGGTGGGAGAGCATTATAATCTTGGTCAAATTTGGGTTGTGAAACTGTAGTTTTCTTAAAAGTACCACTTTAAAATCTTTAAAAGAACCTTCCTTCCTTCCTTCCTTCCTTCCTTCCTTCCTTCCTTCCTTCCTTCCTTCCTTCCTTCTTCCTTTC
>NW_004524629.1:10151502-10152617 GCF_000260255.1 Octodon degus
TTCTTTCTTCTTTTCTTTCTTCCTGTTGGGTCTTGCCATGCAGTACAGGCTGGCTTTGAACTCAAAGTGATCCTCCTGCCTCAGGGTCCCTGGTGCTGGGATTAGAAGCAAGCAGCACCATCCCAGTTCTTGTGTCCTTTCTGCACGTATTTCCTTCTGCTATCCATTTTAGGACCATATGGTAGAAAAAGCCAAAATCACTACTCATAGGATAATATGAACAGCAGTATACACTTAAGCAGAGATAGAAGCTAACTTTTATATTATGTAGCTGAGTACTAACTTAATCCATATAAGCCTGAACAGAAGATTCGCTCAGTGATCTTACATTCTAAAAGAAGACAGACAATGGGTGACCAAACCACTTAGGAATATACATTATTTTTATATATGAAATAGTACTCACTTGAAGAAATGAACCATGTCAGTCTTTTTAGGTTTACGTTAAAGATTAAAACTGGTGACTGAGATAAATAATTCATAATTTTAGAATATAGTGTGCATTTTTTTCCTGCTGCTTCACACCATGTACATGTATTTTGTTTAATCAAATCTACTTTCTGAAACAATGATAGACTCCATGGTACATGAAATAAAAATCACATCCATTTAGAAGTTTCAGTTTAGTATTATTTTTTCCTGGACAAAAATCCACTAGTGAAAAGATAGATCTTTCTTTAAGCAATAAGAAACATTGATCAACATTTTAATTGGCTCCCTTGAGCAAGAGTGGAAATGTGAAATGCATGGCCTACTAGAGGAACAGCAGAACCAAAACTGAGTTACTTAAGATATATTTAAGTGTGTATGCAAAATAGTTTGGATAATTGTACTCTGATTTCTGCTGGTCTTTTCAAAGGAGTTAGTGCTTAAATTTTTCCTTTTTTTTTCCTTTGAACTCTTGTAACTTTTTTTGCTTTTTTTTTTCTATTTTTCTTTTTCTTTTCTTTTTTTTTTTTTAAACCAGTCTTGAACCAGGGAGATAGCTCAGTAGAATAAGCATTTGCCTAGCAAGTACAAAGTCCTGAGTTCAATCCCCAGTACCATAAAAAATATAAATTAATAAAAATAAAAATAAACCAATCTTGCATGTTTATATCTGGTAACCTAAACAA
>NW_004524629.1:10152858-10157022 GCF_000260255.1 Octodon degus
GTGTGGGCAAATTCAACAGTAAGGTTCCTCGATGCTTTCAAACATTACCAGCTTCCAGCTTCCTGACCTGAAACTTTTTGGTAGGGCCAGGGCATGGGATGGGGTTGGGTGTGAAGACAAGGGCAGAAGCCTGAGTCGCACCCAATCCTTCAGAGATACTGTGTGCTTCACTGGTTCAGATGGAAACCAGGGCCATGGGGCTGTGACCTCTGATTTTCGGTTAGTGCCTGAACATGTCATCTAGGAAAAGGAGACTTAAGAGACACTGGAAAATTCCAGGTAATGCAGGGGTTCTGTCTGAAGTGTCCAAAGAACTGCAAAGACTTGGGCTTCATTTCACCCCTGTGCTTCCAAAGTAAATATGTGTGTGTACACTTATGTAAATATATTTTTGAAATGGAGCCCCCCAAGCTCTGAGCCTTCTTTGTCCATTGAAGATTCAACCTTTCAGAATAAGAGCTGCATTGTTTATAACAATTGGGTCTCTCTCCCCAGCTTCTGACCCCCTGCTCAGATGGATCCCCTCTTCTCTGTGCTCTGTCTTGGGCCTTTCCCTGCTGTCTGGCTCCTGCTGCGGGGCATTGTGATTTAAGGTGCTCTGTGCTCGCCTTTCCTTACCACGGTGCCTTTGATGCAGATACATACAGATGCATTATTGATCAGCTTTTGGCTGCTGCTCTCAGCTTGCTGGTTCTGCACTACTAACTAATAAGCTGGTGAGAGAAGAGGGAGGCGACTGTCTCCTTTTAAAAAGTAATTGGGTGGCAATTGCATAGCCTCATTTTGGAACCCTTAAGGCGTGCTTTGTGGTTTCCTGCTAGGAGCCCTCTGTCTGTGCTCAGGAGGCTTCGCTGTGCAGAGGCTGTGAGGGCCATGAAGCAGAGAGTGGGTGCTGCGAGGGAGAAGGAAACGATCCTGCAGGGAGGATCATGCTTCCTTCCAAGAGAAAAAAATCCTTGCGTTTCTTTGCTAAATGTTCCATATTAAAAGCCCAAGCAACCAATTTAAACTAGATTCTTTTTGTAAGCTTTATTTGATTTTTGACAGACACCTAGCAATCATGCATATTTATAGGGCACAACATAATTTTTGATATTTGTATATATTATGTAATGAATAAATCAATGTAATTAGCATAAACATCACTTTAAGCATGTATCAGTTTCTATGCTATGATTATTGAAAATCCTCTCTTCTAGCTATTTTGAGATAAGTAATATGTGTTCATTAATATTAGTCACCTCACTGAAGAACAGAACCCCAGAGCTTATGCTCCCTAACCATTGTGTGGTACATGTTGATCAACCTTTCCTTATTAAACCAAATTCTTTATATTCAGATTTAATATTTCCTACCAACGTCAAATACGGTTGTATTAATTTCGCATTGTGGATGAGAATGTTTTGCTTGAGAAATCTTGTGCACCAGACACTGGAGACACCACAGCTCTCCTTGTGAAAATGATTTAGGTCACCATCTAGTAAAGATCAGTGCAGTGTGACTCAGATTCCTGCCCTACAACCCTGCCATCCTCGAGCCAGGCTTGGGACTGTGATGCTGAGAATTCTCCTGAGCACCTAATCTTCAGCAGGTTTTCTCAGTCCTCAAAGATGTGACTGAAAGACTTCAATAAAATATTTCCTCATCTAATCCTACCTAGGCCCTTCCTTCTTCAGATAGTCAGATGTCTTATTGAAAAATGTTCACTAAATTTTTAAGTGCTTATTCATTTAACTTACAACTCTACCAGTAGAGTTAGTCTTCCAAGTGTGTGGGTACGTATGTATACGTGGACATGTGCACAGGAACACACAGGACATACATGACTATTCTCACCTGCAATATCAAAACCTAGAAAAAGCTGAGGGCATATTTAAATGAATTATTGTATATATGCAGAGAGTTGAACCCAAGGCCACTATTTCTTACTTTGAGCAGATATTGCTTTCGTTTTTGAAACGATGAGATCACATGGACCTTTATATTATAGAAAAGGTTTCTTCACTTCTACCTTTGAAATCTTTGTAAGTTTTATTTAAAAAATCTAGTATTAAGACTTTATAGTTGTATATAAATATGATAGCAGCACTTTCGTGAATATAAGTTTGTAATGATGAAGGAAGAGAATACTGATGTTATAATTCCCTGAACAGTCAGTGGAGAAACAGGGGAGGAAAGCAAGGCCTCGGAAGGTAGGAAAGGGCAGGGCTAAGTGACTTGCTGCTCCGTGTTGCAGACAAGCACAAGAGGAAGGTTTGTCTGGGCTTAGGAAGATGAGCTCCAGCCTGCTCTGCCAGGTTCCTTCCCTGTGCTTGCCTTTTAACCTCTTCCACTGACCTCAGTGTCCCCATTTACAAAATAAAGGGATTCTGTAAGGTGATTGCTAAGGTGCCTCCAAGCCACAAATCCACACAGCTCTACACAGCATCATCTTTTCTCCCACCACACAATTCGCAGGGATTGGAAATGAAACAAGGTCTGAAGTACAACTCATCTTCCTTGCACATTTTTTTTCTGCCCTGCAGATGGAAGTAGTTGATAAGTCTTGCTTTCTCCTTCCTTACTCAGATTGGAAGTGAGAATCAACACCCACTACTGGAATCCCAGGAGCATTTGGTACATTGGGAAAATCTAAGCTGGCCCAGAAATACCCACTTGATATGATACCCTTCTGGTCAGAACTTTCAATGGCAGGCATAGTGAACAAAGCATTGCGTTGAAAGACTAATCAGATTTTTACTCTCAGAAAAAAAGAAAGAACAGCTGACATTTGGAGTTTTTCAGTAGTGCTGCTTTCTATTTCATGTAACTCTGCCTCCTGGTCTTCCTTAAAACTCTTCAGCCCACCTAATGTTTTCTATGCCAGTGCTAAAGAAATGAAGGAAGATCGACAGGTTCCAGTCATTGGAGCTTACTGGCAGGGACCTTCAATCCTCTGAGGCCCTTCCATTGGGACTACAGACAAGGGCAAAGGTACAAAGCATGTGGACTAGGAAGGCCAATGCAATCTGAGATATACTTCCTCTATCACACATCAGACTTTGTTAAGCATTAGATCCAAAGACCAAGGACCTGCCCCAAAGAAGGTAGGACACTAAAACAGAAGAATGTCACAGGTTTGTGACAGCGGTCTGTCTCCCTTTAGGGGAATGGGTCAGGAGTGTGGGAGGCCACTTAACTGGAGAGAAAAAAATATCCTTTCACAAGGGTCTTTAAAGACAGATTACTATTAAGACCTTTTCCCAGCACTTTCAGATCTGACTGTAGGAAGGAGAGTATCTTCACTCCTCCCATCAACACAGTCCCAGAATTGCGCATGCGTGTGGCGAATAAACAAATCACCTGGAAGTCAGAGAGAAAGAAGGACCCATGAAGAGCACAGCTAGCCCCAGGAACACTTAGGAAGGGTGAGCAAGACAGAGCACATCAAGGAAACAATGGGCCCTGGAAGGAGGTGAGAGGGAGGCAGCAAGGCTGCAGGGTGAGACGCTTAAGGTGGGCTGTCCTCCCAAAGCAGTCCTGCATATGTTCTCTTCACAGTTTGGATTACAGGGAGCAGGTTCGGTCACTGCTGCCAGAAATGCACTTCTTGTCATCTGTAGTCTCCCCTTGCCTACAACTACCAGGAACTTGGCAAGAGTTTTGTCCTGCAGCCTTGGCCTAAGTAGCTCGAACTTGGCAGTGACAGGCAGACCCCTACTGGGTGAAGGGGACTGGGACCGCAGCTGGGAAATATATCACAAGCAAAGTAGGTGTGAACTACTGAAGAAAAGCAAGAAAATGTTTGTATCACAGAGTGATTTGTACTACATTTAGATTAAGAGCCAAACCCAGGGGCACGAATTAGCTGGAAGTCACGTGCAAAAGAGCAAATGCTACACATTTTCTACCTTCAAGTACCATGTAAGTTTGAAGCCAATCAACTAATAATTTTAGTGATATTATTATTCCCTCAATATTTTAATTCCTTCATGTCTTTGTTTTCTGACAGTCACAGAAATTCAGTACCCCTGTGTTAGGTGGAACAGGACATGATTTTTTTTCCATAATTTTATTGAGAAACATATAGCAATGAGACAGTTTCAAACCAAATTGGTAGGACAGTTTCAATAATTAACACATTGCATACATTCTTCCTAGTGGTTAATTGCTGTACAAGATGCG
>NW_004524629.1:10157527-10159407 GCF_000260255.1 Octodon degus
TCCTCTTCTTCTTCTTCTTCTTCTTCTTCTTCTTCTTCTTCTTCTTCTTCTTCTTCTTCTTCTTCTTCTTCTTCTTCTTCTTCTTCGTATTTGATATGCAGTTTGGATTTATAGTGACCCCCCTGTCTCAGCCTCTGGAGTGCTGGAATTGCAGGAATGTACCACCAATGCCTGGTTATGGGGCCGGCACAGCATGTGGTACCAGGGATCAAACTTAGGATCTTGTGGTTTCCAGCTGCCAATGAACTGTCTCCCCAGCCCTCTACAGTATTTTCTGAGGAAAAAGAGTCTTTTGTTTTGTTTTGTTTTATTGTTTTGAAATAAGATCTCACTATGTAGTTCCAGATGGCCTTGAACTCATTTTATAGCAGAGGCTGGGCTCAAACTTTCAGCAATCCTTTTGCCTCAGCCTCAGGGCCCCTGCACTGAGCTATATCATCAGTATTCCCCCTCTGCGTCCCCCCTCCTTTTTTAAAAAAAATTTTGAGACAACATCTCACTAGGTAAATTGTCTAGGCTGGGCATGAATTTGCAAACTTCCTGCCTCAGTTTCCCAGACTGCTGGGATTATTGACATGTGACACCATGGTTGCTCTGAAATATGAAAAGGATAAGCTTCTGTAAAGGATCTCTTCAAATGTCAATGAACAGAGTAATAAACTTTACTAACAGGAGTGTCTTGTCAGGACTTTATGAAGTTACTATGTAGAAGGAGTTATTACAGATTATGTAATTGTCTATATGTACTATGTCTATATGTGATTGTAGATTTGTGTTTTGTGATTGTAGAGGAAAAACCAAGGTAGAACAGAACAGTGTTGTAGTCAGGGTTCACAAGAAAAAAGATTCAATACAGGACCCATAATTTGTAGGATTAGTTTATAATATTCAGCCAAAGAGTCAAACGTTAAGAGTGTGGGGGATCTGTCCACACACTAGTGACCCAGAGAATCCAGCTGAGAGCCTGGATCCCACAGCCATGTTCTGCTTGAGTCCTGCTGAAGACCTACAGCCATGGCAATGGACTCCATGAATCTTGCTGGAGGCCTAGAGTCCATGACAGTGTCTCATGTAAGTCGGTATCAAAGATTTCCATTGAGAAGGCCCCAAGGTCAATGGTGGAAGCCAGAAAGTCTGTGGCAGCAGGATGAAGGATCTGTGCCAGCTAGCTGACAAGTCTGCCCAGGAGCCGGGAAGGGGTGCTCAAGTCAGGATCAGAGCTCCCCTAAAGACTGCCAAAGCCATTTTCACTGACAGTGAGGACCTGAGCTTCTCTGACAATGAGAACAGCTGAGTTCACATCAGGAAAGCCAGCATGATTATCTGTAGGAGACTCAGCAGTACAACCTGTTCCCATCCAGTTCTTCAGGTGGGCTTCCACACCCAGCACCACGCTGACTCAGTTCATCTGGGTGCTACAAGTTGAACATGAGTTAATCTACCACAAACAAGAATTAATTTTGATATCTAATAAGACATCAAAAAGAGCATCGATGACATATGTTATTATTTTTATGTGTTGATTTTGGGTATGATGATTATTTACAAAGTTGTGATTTCCATGTTAGAGTATCTGAAACTTCATAAAATGGAATCTTATATTCTCCATGCTAAAGAAGTAATGATATTCTCTGTTCTTTCAAGATCTCAATTTACATGGTTATATAAATAAATCTGCAGAGTGCCTCATCTCTATCTAATTAGAAGCCACACTATCATGTAGCTCTAGTTTCATTATTTATATAGAACCAAATGCTGTATATATCTTATTCAATTTATCCTGCAGGTACACAGTAGTGTTTTCAAGGTCTTATGCAAGGCCTTTCCCTGAGTTGTAATCATAATTCTAAGGGAAAAACAAAATAAAATCCTGTGCTTCC
>NW_004524629.1:10161282-10165177 GCF_000260255.1 Octodon degus
TCACCAGGTAGAGCTAATTCATAATTACTGGGAGAAAAAGAAAAAGCTGAACTCAATCTTGAAGGAAGGCCAGAAATCGTAAGGCATTTGTTGATCCAGTAGTTATGCCTTATTTTATTTGTATTCCTTATGCAACCTTGGCCAAGAGACAGTTTTGATTTTCTTTCATTGTAAAATTATTAGGAATAAACTCAGCAAGTGGTCTGAGGTCAGTTCTGTGTTGATAATCTATATGATCCTTGGGTCTTTTCTAAACAAACATATTTAATCTATGTTCTTATTGCGGGATAACTTGAGGCTGTATTGTACATCTTATCTAGGCACTTATATTGGCCTACAAATATAAAAAACTGGATATTAGTGATGATGTTAACAAGCCTTGTGGAGTATGTTTAAACTAATCTGAAAGAAAAGAGCAATGATTTGTTTTCATGCCTTTATTAATAAAAAGAATTATGAAATGGAAAGAGGATGACCTCCTGGGGAGAAAAAAGCTGCATAATCTCAGTATATCAAATTCTAACTTCCAAGATGGGCTGTGAGTACATGTCTATTATCTCTGTGTATTAGTCTTGACTCTCAAATGTCTCTGTCTTAATTTGCATAGTAGTGAAGAGAGAGTTCATAATGAATAAATTTACATTTATTTTCCTATGACTTCTTTCTTTGGGAGTGGAGGCAGATATTGTTGATAGGATCATATAAACATAAAGGTTCTGTCGAAGTAGGCTTTATCCATTTTCCACATAATTATCCCTATGATTCATTTCTAACATAGAGAATGAATCTGATGGTATGTGTGGTAGAAGTATTTTTGGTATATATGGAAAAGAGAAAAAAATAGTTCCTCTTCTCTAAAACCATGAACTAGAAATATCAAGTATACATGTAAAAATGGATAATAATACCTGAACAAGGTCAATTTTTTTGACTTAATGATAACTCTTCTAGCAGGTGAGTAGACTAGTCCCTTTCCACATATACTTGGCCCTGGGCAAATAGTAGGCTGCAGGGCTTTGTTATCACAAAGACTCCGTTGTTCATTTGTACACAAGTTTTACATCGTGTTTTTGTACACCATTGATCATTTTTACTAATCAATTTATTTGGTCCAGAGTATTAGTCCTTTCCAAGACATTGGGATCTAAGTTTGGGGGTCTGGTTTATTTATTTGTTGAGCTGGTTATATGCTAAGACAAAAAGAGTGTTGTTTGGAATCAGATGTGGGATCAAATTCCAATTTCCTTACTTTGATTTGAGATAGCAGTAAAAATAAGTCTGTCAAAGTACAACATATACCTAATTTATACACATATGTAGGCATATATGTGTGTGCATTTATACTCATATGACTTACATAAATATATATATATATATATATATATATATGTACAACTGTGCTAGTGATACAAATGTGTATTTCTCTACATGCATAGTTCATCAGTTTAAAATAGATTACATTATAAAAACAAGTGGTAGACAATATTTTTAATATAAATTCTCTTTTAACTTCTAAGAAAATAAATTACTCAACCTTGCTACTGGTTCTCCGTTTGAAATGGTGCTGTGCATATTTTAATTTTCATTTCCACTGCTACCAGTTCAGTCTATATATTCACCATATAAACTTGTGTCATTCTAATGATTACAATAACAGCATTGTTCCTTTGACTGAATTTGTGTTGCCTTTAAAAGAAAATGCTAAATTTTTATATGATCAATGTTCAAAGTACTTTTGTCATACAACTACTCTCTTCCAAATATTCAGAAGTTCCCTAATGTCAAAACTATATTAAAAAAAAAAAAAAAAAGAGGCCAGCCTGATATCTCAGCAGACTAAAGTGTCTGCTTAGGCAGAGCACAGCAGCCAGGGTTCAATCCCCAGCATGTCATGCCAGGCCTGCCCATGGAGTATCCTGAGATGGTGATTGAGACTAGACATGGTGGTGCACACCTGTAATCCCAGCGCTTGGGAGGCTGAAAACAGGAGAATCACTATGAGTGCAATCTATGTAGTGAGACCGTATAGACCCTGTCCTAAAGAAAACAAAAACAAAAACAAAAACAACTATGTTCCATGGTTTTCTAAAGCATGCATGCCCAGGACTGAAGCTACCTTCCTAATTCTTTCCCCACTAGCCTTTACTAAGAAATCCCCACTCAGAAGCTACTGGCAACTCAAAGTGTCAGCAAAAGAGAATGAGAGGAAAAAACACAAACAATGAGAAAAGAAGAGAAAGAAGAGATTAAGTAGAAATAATTTAGAGGGAACTGGACAATCATTCTAGTACTTAATCAGGAATTATTCTAGGAACCAGAGGTTAATTCTCACCTCTTGTCAGCTTTATGTACTCCCATATCTGGCTGTACATCTTAGAGCATAGCTGCACCTTAAACACATCTCATAATTCACTCCAAATTCAGATTATGCTAGTAAGTACAGATTGAGGACTAAGGCCTAAGCCTTGTTCTATACACTATGTTTACCATTTAATCCTCTATATGATCTTGCAATACTGGTGACATGATTCCTGTTTTATGCATCAGACAACTGAAGCTTACAGAGCATAGGTAGAACTAGAGCTTCATAGCTTGATTCCACCATTTTCTTAAATTCATTCATTCTTAATTCAAGTTACTGATGTATTCACCCAATGCATTAATCCCAGAGAACTCATCTTGTTCCACTCATTCTTCTATGTGCTGTAGCAAGCTAGACAGTATAATTTCAGCAGGTATTTCTCCTCTTCAACTATTGCAGAGCCAGAATTCTTTACTCCAGGCAAAGAGCTTCTCCTTTAGAGATGATGATGTCATCCTGCTCTTATTTTTTTTTTCTGTATTTTAGGGAAGGGTTTACAGGGTGTTCAGGGTCTCAATACTAGATCAGGCTTGTAGTGATCTGCCTGTTTACAGCCTCCCAAGAGCTGGGATTACAGGCGCATGACAGAATGCCCAGTCTCAATTGCTGTCTCAGCACACCCTGGGAGCGGGCCGGTACAGCAGGCTCAGGGATAGCACCCCGGGCCCCTGCACCTGCTTGCAGACACTTTAATCTGCTGAGGCATTTGGTCAGCTCTTCATCCTGCTTTTATTAGAAGCAACAGCGTGGTCTTGGCATAGCTGTATTTTCAGCAGTTACTCAGGTTTCATGTGGAGGTGCAGCAAAACATTTATTAATTCCTGCACATATGTACACATATAGTAGCTATGGAATTGTACTTCATGGTTAGAATGAAAAGAAATAGAGGCTTCATCTATTGCCCATCTGTGACTTTGGCTTTCCAGATGTTTTGTTTTTTCAAAAGGCTGACAACTTTAGGGACTGGTCTATGTGCCAGGCAATAAATAAGCTCTCAAGAATCTTACATTTTACACTATGGGGTACAACTAAGGCTGGCAGCCATTGCTAATATAATTTAAGGTTTTAGTTTTTCACACCACCAGTGTTACCTCTTTATAATCTAATAAAAGAGAACTACATAAGAGAAAAGAATATAAAGGATGTGCAATAGCTGCTGTTTTTCCAGGTTTTTATTAAATTGTACTTATAAAAGCTCATGTGTTTTATAGGTCCTTTTGATGACAGTTCTGATACAAGACTGAAGACCCAAGTAGAACCTTTGCTGACCTGGGCAGTCATTCCCAGGGACAGGGCTGTGAGCACAGGAGGTGTGGAAGATGTGTGAAAAAATACAGGTAGCTGGAAGAACTGCAAAAGGGAGAAGCAAAGGACAGAGTCAGATGTCCAGGTCAGAATCAGTTTAAAAAAATACACACAAAAACAAAGCCCACCATACTTCAAGCTCTAGCCCAGAGACAGTCTGCCCTGAGACTGTGCTTGGCTTGCCCTCTGACTCTCACATCTGCACTACTTGCCCCTTTGATTCCAAAT
>NW_004524629.1:10166347-10197661 GCF_000260255.1 Octodon degus
AAGGACTAACTACAATCATGGCAAATAATCCATGATTCTTTTCTTGCCCTTTGGCATTTTCTTGTATGCATTATGTATGGTAGTCATCTGATATTATCAGTTGAGAGTGCTAATTGTGATGAAAATGATGATGGGAAGTAAAAATTAAAAATAGAATATAACCTTACCAAATTAGAAGCTTAATGAAACAAGATCTCTCCCTCATTAAAACTTTTCCTGTGTCTTCAGAACCAATTTCTACACTTCCTACTGTTACGCCCAATTGATTCTTCCAGCTAAGATTTAAGGAAGACGTTCCAACTTTGATTGAGGAGGTCCACTTATTTCATTAATGAAATGACTGATTATGTCAAAATGTACATAATATCCCTGTATTCTTTTTTCCCTTGAAATGAGATTGTATCGGCATACTGTTTCCTTAACAGAAAGTAGTTGAAGTTAGTTGCAGCTACATTTACTTGTCAATAAAATGCTATCCAAAGTCAGATATTTATAATTCTAGATCAATCAAGGATTTTGAGTATACAGTTATCACTAATGAAAAAGAATGAGCAAGTTTAAGAATATTGCTGTAAGCGGCTGGGGTTTGATCCATGGCTTGCAGTGATGGCCCCACCCATGGGGCACACTGAGACTTCGATTAAGATTGAGAGTGGTGGCACGTGCCTGTAATCCCAGCACTTGGGAGGCTGAAAACAGCAGAATCACTATGAGTCCAATCTACGTAGTATGACCCTGTAAACCCTTTCCTAAATACAGAATAAAAAGAATATCATTGTAGTGTACTAGAAAAATATTTATGTATTTTTGAACTCTACATTGTTGCAATGTAGAAAACTAGCTCATTCTTGGTCAAGATTTTTTCAACAAAGCCCCCATGGACAAACCAAATAAGTGAGCCTATCAAGCATTAGTAAGCTTTGCAACAAATACAGAATCCTCTTGTCTGGTAGACAATCAATGTGTAACAAACAGTCACTTGTAAAAAGGAGACTAATACATGTATTTTATGATGGTCTTGAAGTGAATCTGAAGTTAAAGATCCTGAATTCAAATTTTTTTCTTCATCCTTCAGTTGCGCCTACTAATCATACCAACTTTGTGGAGATGGTGTTAGTATTAAGAAAGATAATAAGAGTAGACTTAGGAATTAATGTAGTATGAATTGCATTCACTGACTAAATGTAACACAGAAGAGATTAGCAATAAGAGTTATTTATTGAGAAGCTGTGTCTATCCAAGGGACAGATGTTTTTGGATATTAGAGCCATATTATACCTTCTGTTTTTCTGTTTTATTCTTGATTGCAAGTAACATTTTTGTTCTATTCTTTAGTTATGTGCTTTGTGCATTGTAAAGACATGCTCTGTTTTTCAGGCCTGGAGTTGAAATTAATAAATATTTAATATACTGATATCAGCTGAGATACATAAAGAATGTCAAGGAGCACAACTGAGCGCGGCATCTGAGAACTAAAGTTTGAGATGACCTGACTGAATAAGAATGGATGCTGTGGCACTGTGAACAGCTCCGAATGACCCAAGGTTATTATCCAGCATGGTTTCCTAAAGAAAAGACTTAGGAAAAACACATAGAGGGATGCAGGTATGTTCACAAACCTGTGTAGAGTTTATCATTGTCATTTCAGGTGCTTTACTTAGCAAATGAGCTCAACAATATTTTCCCTGAAATTACTTGCTCTGAGGTGCTTAACAAATGGTTGGCCATTTAATGGCCCAAGGCAGAGCCAGGGAAGGTTAACACACTGGCAAAACGGGCATTAACTATGATAACAACTGTTTTCATGGGGGATTATTGCTATTATAAACCTTATTCAACATCGTAATGTTGGCAATAATTTTTCTTTTTCTCCCATTTTAAAATTAAGTCATGCCTTAGGATGCACAGGACACAGAAGAGAGCTGAAAACTCTAGGTATTAAACTTTTAATGGCGTTTTCACAATATTCTTTTGTTACCAAAAAACCTACTCGGACGCATAATACAAAATTTGGGTATGTTTAATATGAAGGGTACAGGGAATTTATTAGATACTATTATGACCAAGATTCATATCTATTCTAAGCCCTTATCAATTTCATTTCAGACTAGATTGATGTCCATCGTTAGGAGCGTTCCTGTGGTTTAGGCAACTAAAGATGAGCTGTGTTTGTATTACAAACTCCTTTTCTGGTTCCACATTGCCTGATTGGAAAGAAAGAACATAAATACGTGTTTTGTTTTGGGAAAATCTCGTGTAAACGAACTGGCTCCCACAGGCAGAAGGTACCAAGAGTTCAAAGACACAGGAAGATAGATCAAGAATTACTGACAGGGGCCCTTTCTTGAGGTCTTACAGACAGAAGTGAGGACAGAGGTGGCAGCAGATGGATGGATGCCAGAGACTTGAGTCTAAGGGAGCAGGCTATGCAGTGGTCAAGATAAGGATGGCTCAGATCCAAGCAAGAATGTATTTGGTTTATGCCACTCTTATATCAAAGATGTTGGGCACATTCCTGGCAAGGAGGGTGCCCACATCCAGGTGAAACTCTATCTAGTCTTGTAATTAATTTTTTATCTATCATGTATTGGGGAAATATGAGAGAAGAGTTTAGGTCTACTCAGGGGCAGCTGTGGCAGCTACAACTCAAGAAGGCCGCAGTCAGCCAAGGTAGTCCCTACATGGTCTCCTTAGCATAGAACATGATAACGTACCATGTAGCATAGGGAAACTAAGTTAGCTGGTTAGTAAGGACACATTTTTCTGGTAATATTCACTCTGGGACACAGGGCAAAAACAGCCGTTTGAGAGTGCACACTGTGTGGAGAGAAAAGGGAAGCTGGGGAGTGGGGCAGGTGATGGAGGTGCAGTGTCAGCAAGAAAGACTGAGGTGAGGACCGTTCCTGAGCTGCACACAGCTATCCAAGGAGGGAAGGAAGGGGCAAATTTCAGCATTTTGCATCCCAGCTAAGACCCATTAGACTCTGAGGAACAGACCCAGGCCATGCTCCCTGAGTCACTGTCGCCAACTCAGCCCCAATATGGCTGGTTCTCTGGTGAGTCCGCTGGCAGAGGCAGCATTGTGGATTCCATTCAGTGATGGAATTTTTCTCCTCACAACTGGATCCAGACAAGATTTGGCTTATTGTTTACAGTATTTTCTACATGTATTCTATTTATTTCCTTTTAGTTTCGTTTTCTTCCTCCTTATGGCCTCTGTTTCTACTATTCATTCCCCTTCTTTCTGAATTTTGAATTATTTGCTTTGGGAATTCCTTTTCACATTGCCTTAGAAATTGCTTTTCTGTTTTATACACACTCATGTATACCCATTCAGAGCATGAAAGGAAATTTTAGGATTCTTTTTCTTGTTGGACCATTCAGCCAATCACATCGCTGTGCCAGCTGGCCACAGCTTTGCTGACTGGAGCAATGTTCTAACACAAGCCACCAATTTAGGAAATGCCTAGAGGATTTTCCATAGTACAATCTTTATCTCTTTGGACCTTTGTTCCAACATTAATTCTTTAAATTCCATTCACCAGTAGCACGTTCACTGTATATGTCTACATATACAATATTAAGCTTAGATTCTTTGCCATTCTGTTTTCTTTGAATTGAAGCCAGGTAGCAATTTAATTATATTTCCATTATTTTACTAACTTTATATATCCTAATACATGACAAAATAATCATGACAAGGTTCAGAATTCCATATATGTAGTCTAAGTCATAAAACTTATAAGGTGTGATCAAACTATATGGTGAACTTTTGAATGACAAGATCTATTACAATGAAAACACATTGTCCCTCTCTTTGATCACTTTTATCCTATTGTTCTAGCCTTTCTTGAAACAGTTCTAGAAGTCCTCTTTTGTGAGTATTTTTATGAGGTTTGTTAAAAGAGATGAATGGTGACTGCTACTGCTGAAAGCCATCCAACAGAAAGGCAGGCTGGTGAAACATTTATAGCATGTCCTCAGCTACCTTACTCATCAGATCTGGCACATGCGATTCCTGACTTCCTCAAAGTGAAAAAGACCATGAAACAAAACCATTTTGTATTAATTTGGAACTTTGAAGCAACCACAATTGCACAAATGAAGACACTCCCAAAAGAGGACTTTCAGAACTATCTGAGAAAGTGGCAAGATTAGTAGGATAAGTATATTTGAAGTGAAGAAGGAGCCTTTTGAGGCAGATTAAAGGGTATGTGTCTTTTATTGTAATCATTTCAAAAAGAAAAGAATTAAGAATGAAATTTAAAATTCACTATACTTTTAAATACCTCATTTACTTATTTTAAGATGATTTCTTCAAGCAATTGGCCTACTCATCATATGTGTTGTTGCCCTAAATCATCCTACATTAGAAATCAACATAACTGAGAGTGGGTAAAATCATTTTGTTTTAAAATCCTACGTGTCTATAGAAATCATAACATTTTAAGCTAGTAGAGTTCTATCTACCACCCCCCATTCTACATAAAAAGCAGGTCTATTATATTAAGGGTTTTTATATATTATAATTGGGTCCTAAATCACACTTGGAGTCCTCAGGCATGTGTAGGGCAATGTTGGACTGCCAGCTGATGCCACTGCAAGACAGAAGCACTACATGGGCCAGTCTGCCACAAACCAGAGGAAAGCTAACCGGGCTTTGGAGCAGCCGGCGAGGCATTGTCTTCACCTCTCCCCACCCCCTGACAACTCACGAACTTGTGATGAGACATTGTCAAAAAGGTAAAGTGGTGACAGACAAATTGTATACATTGCTGACCTTTGACATGAGCTAACTGTGGTTGGCTTTAGGACAATATCGGGTGGAAGACCCCATAGATGCTGGGACACTTACCAGGCCTCTGGCCACTCATGCCCAGCTTCTGTCCTTCTGGATTCCAGGTCATTCCAGTTACTGTCTCAGCCCCTTAGAATCAAAGTTCTTCTTTTTTCTAGTTTCTTATATTCATTATTTCTTATCAGCCTCACTTCTGTTTAGCTATTAAGTGGAAAAAGGATTCATCTTTCAAGTGAATAACAATGAGTAGTAGTGCCTGAAACACTGTTTTATGAAAGCTTCTGTGTCTGGCTGGGTTCACTGTGATGGATTAACACTGCCTGCAGTGGGTACATGACGGTGAGGTGGTACTGCAGCATGCATGCCATTCTTTGATAATTGCTCATGCAATATTCTAAGAGAAATGGACACTGCATGTGTATCTTGACGTGTTGTTCGTGTACAGAAATTGTTTTAACTCTAGAAGTCACCCGTATATAAATCTATCATCAATAATGAATGATGAATTTGTAGTTTACTAAGAACAAATTCCAGCCATTGTGAATGGTAACTTACATGCATGATCTCAAATCAACGCTAAAAAGTAACCATCCTTACATAGCTTTTCTAGATGAAAAGATGAGGCTCCACTGACTTGTATAGTCTTTGGAAAGCCGCATGAATATATGAGAGGTTGAGGCATAGTTTCTACTCTTGCTTATTCTGCACCAAACATAAAAATATCAGAAACAAAAATTAATGAACTTATTGAGCATCTCCAAGGGACAGAATATTTTGTGACCGGAGAGTAAAGGGAAGGGACTCATAACTTCTGCAAAGCATGACCTCAGATCCAGCACAGTTTAGGCACACATAAAAAATTAATATATTATTTTTATACTAATCTTAAAACTTTCTCAAGAGTTGAAATTATGGGTGTGACCCCAAATGAGATGATCAAAACTAGGCACTGTTCCCTTCCAGTTTTGTATTATTTCTGAACATAACAATATGTTCTTCTGTCTGTCTAAGATGAAAACTCCATGAGGCATGAGTGCATATTCTGAAGTGTTCTTTCCTTACTATAGTTAAGACCAAATACACTTCCCCCCCTTTTTAAAAAAATATATTTGGTACAAGGTCTCATTATATTCTCAGACTAGTAGAGATCCTCCTGTTTTCAGCTTTCACAGTGCTGGGATTACAAGCATGCAGCACCATGCTCTGGTCTCAATGGCCAGCTCAGTGCACCTGGGCAGAGGCCGGCATGGCATGTGGTACCAGGGATTGAATCCCAAAGACTAAATACATAGCGTAATGTCTTAAAAAATCCCCATACATAAAAAAATCCCCATACAAATGTTTATTTGCTCAGTGCACCTGGGCAGAGGCCGGCATGGCATGTGGTACCAGGGATTGAATCCCAAAGACTAAATACATAGCGTAATGTCTTAAAAAATCCCCATACATAAAAAAATCCCCATACAAATGTTTATTATTTAAAAATGCATTTACCTTAACAGAAAAACTCCATAAAACAAACAAAACACAATCAAGCAAAAATAAATTAAAAAGAGAACAGGAAAAATATCATGATACACATCTGCAATCTTGTACACAGAAGGCTGAGGCAGGAGGATCACTATGATTTTGAGAATAGCATTGGCTATACAATGAATTCAAGGCCAGCTCAAGCTGCATGATAAAACCCTGTCTCCCACCATCACCACCACCACTAAGAACAACAACTCTCTCTCTGTCCCTCTCTGTCTCTCTGTCTCTCTGTGTCTCTCTCTATCTCTCTGTCTCTCTGTCTCTCTCTCTCTCTATATATATATATATATGTAGATATAGATATAGATATAGATATAGATATAGATATAGATATAGATAGATATAGATAGATAGATAGATGCAGATGTGGATATTGGAATGGAGTGAAGAATTATAAATAAGATGACAAAGAAAAAGGCTAGTTTCAAATACTAACTTTTCTATTTGACTTTGTTGAAGATACATTCTTGCTGTTAAGACTCTGTCTCAAGATAAATAAAAATTCCTTAATAACTCAATGTCATTATTTCAATTCACAGCCTAGACACATTAAGCTGTAGTAAAGACTCAAGGACAAGGAGGAAAACATTATTCTATTTAGTACTGTATTCTAAATGGACACAGGAAAAAATAACTGCATGCCAAGTGTTAAGTAATTCAAGTAGCAATGGCAGTGCTATCCTGTAAGTCGTGGGGACAGCGCAATAGTGTAAAGCTGCACCATCTCATTTTAGTAGCTGCAGTAATTATTCATGTTAAATAACCACAAAGTGATTATTGCCAGCATAATGATTAAGGTTTATGGTGCAACGTAGAAGGCCAAACTTGTTACATAAATGGTAAACCTCAATAATTCAGTTTTTTAATAACAGCTTGAGATTTAATCAACACTGAGTAATTGCATTAAATCTGAATTAAGTTCACATTGGAGACATGATAATATCAAGCTGAACATCTCGTTCCTGTTTTCTAATATTTAGAACAGATCCCGTGATCACACAAATCAATGCAGTTCAATTCAAGTTCACTGAAAAAGCAGCTAGCTCCTAGAGACCTTGGGCAGCATAGTCCCATCAACTTTGGTGTATTGAGCTTACCGATAAGTAGTAAACCTAGGACATTTACTGAAAGAGAATATTTTCTTTACTTTTTAAGCCAAATATGTTAAAATTGCTTTAAAAATTTTCCAAGTTTTTTTTTTGTTAATTCTTTTTTGCTATTTTGTTAATACCCATGATATAAGAGAAACGCATCATGCCTAATGAATCTGTATGCAACAGATTAACTATTCTCTACACAGGTATTTAAATATTTTTAGCTATTTTAATTTTAATGATTTGGGGGTTTTATATTCTCTTCTCAAATGCAAGTTTTCTTTAATTTAAAATATGTACTGCCATAGGTAAGAATTTTTCAGGGTTTATCCTTGAATTATGAAAACCTGCATTTTGAGAGGCTTTACTTAAATACTTCATTTAAGTAAAAACATTAGAAAATAAGTATTTACACAACAGGCCAGTGTAAACACTCCCCCAGCTTTTCTGAATCACCAAGAGTATTACTTGAAAGGTCATTTGATCTTGAAGGTTTCAAAAAGGTTAAAAACATACCTCAGCAGCTTAGATTTCTTTATGGATGGGTCGTACAAACATTTAATAAAAGCTTGTTTGAACTTATTTATATTTT
Source organism: Octodon degus (assembly GCF_000260255.1). NCBI lineage: Eukaryota > Metazoa > Chordata > Mammalia > Rodentia > Octodontidae > Octodon > Octodon degus. The sequence goes on from NW_004524629.1 coordinate 10,174,365, forward strand.
CAGTTTTCATCACTTTGAGTTGTCAGGGAATCTAGACATTTACACTATGGCTCTAGGTAAAGCCCTTAATATAAGAGGAAAACATAATTCCCAAAGTCCGTCAGGGAACTCTTGTGCCATGAGAAGGTCCCCACACAAGCGAGTGGCTCGGTGGCTAGCGAAGGGTGGGAATCACAGCATGCTCCATGTTTCTCACAGATCTAAAATAAATTCCACGCTATTGAAGAATCTGAAAAGCCTTGCAATAGCTCAGACCATTTTCAATTTTTTTATTATTTTCACTCGCAATTTTTATTTCCAAAAATTAGAAATTCAGTCAGTAGTGTAACTAGTGCTTCATGGAACACACTTTGTGCACAAAATGTACTCACCGATGTCCTGCACTTGTACTGAATCCATCTCAGCAGAGAATTTCCCAAACTGAATAATAGAATAAGCGTACTCCTGAAACAGTGGCTTATTTTTAAATCAAATTCAGGTGTGCTGAAGTTTACAAGTACAATCATGTGAAGTTTGTGTTTTGGCAACAAGATTTTCAGGACCTTTTGGTTTGGATTATGAATCCCTTCTGTTTGTACCCACCATCTGTTATTTATAGCTGGAGAAATGTCCTGAGGTCACATCAGAAAATTACAATGAGCCCCAAGTGTTTCTTGGAGCAAGAATTAAGGTACAGAATGTGCTAATTTAGCAAATGCCTTGAATTCATTTTTTTCTTTTCTTTTTTCTTTTTTTGGTGGTACCAGAAATTGAACCCCATTTATTTTTCTTTATATCAGTTCACTCCAGTTGAGCATGTTAGTGCCCCTAGATACTTTTTTAGTTTATATGTAAATATTTTGAAATGTTCCTAAAATCCATATAAACCTACTTAGCAATTTCATTCATTCTGTATAGCAGCTCATTTGATTTGTTCCTATCTAGTTATTAAATCTAGCAGCAATCTTTTTATTGTTCCCTCTAAAAGATGTGCCTATCAATATTTACCACTTACTTTTCTTCTCTCATATTGTTCCTCCCCAAGATTAAAAGTGAAATAGAAAATATCTTTTGGTTAACCCAGTGAGCTTGGCAGAGATTCTTGAAGCACATTAAGTCCCTATGATGCCAACACTGAATATCAAAGAGCTGCTGAGAAGGGAAGTAGGAGACTGCGCATCTCAGTGAGGAAATCTCACTGGAAAGGAACAGAAACACACAGAGAAAACCCCCCCAAAATAAGCTGGAACATGAAAATGGAAACCTGAGGGAAATGGAGTGGAAGATGGCAGAGGGCAATGACACATTTCAAAACAAATAGACTGTAAGAAAGCACATGGAAAAATCTAGTGGAAATGAATGGAGGGGAGAGGAGCGGAGAGGCGATTGCTAACCCTCAAATGTGACCAAAAGAAAGCAGAAAAGAGAAGCACAATGTGACGCTAATGGTAAGGGCTAATGAAAGGAGGAAAATTGTGACTTGGGAAATCTGATTTTACAACCTCACAACAGATTCATAATTTTATATATATATATATATATATATATTCTAATAAAAATAATTTAGCATGAAATAGAGATGAATAAATAGTTATAAAGTAAAATAAATTTTCTGGAATTTATCCAATAAATCAGAGTTTTTATGCTGCAATTTTATTGAGTTTGTAGGGATAATGGAAAGGAAAGGATACTCCAATTTGCTGATGTGAAACTTATTAGACATGCTTTTTAAAATAAATACACCTAGAGGGAGATGGCAATGTTAAGGTTGTGTGCTATACTTTGTGAGTACCCAACATATACTAGAAATTCAGTGATATTCAAAATTGAAGAAATGATGATAAAGACTTTGTTTCCTCCGGTCATATGTTCCATAATCAAGTCATTGTGCCTTATGGTTTTATTATGAGGATTTACAATATACTTAGAATTCCTTGCAAGATGAAAGATGTCATAATACAGAGCAAAATGTGCCAGTGAGAGCTGCATAAGAATTGCGATGTGGAAGGTTCCTGGAGCAGGGGGAGACTTCTGTAAGGTGGTGGGAGAGAAGAAACCAGGCTTTACACAGCAAGATGGGGTACAACCAGATCTGGAGTAGACGATTTGCAGAGGAAGATGGAGAGGCAGAGGAGAGAATGCTGCAAAAATATTAATGAGGATAATAGCAACAGCAACATCAATAGCAACAGAAACAGTTCATGTATGTCTATGCTCTACCAGGCAATTTAAGTGTATCTTTTAATTTAACCTTCATATCTTCCTGTGATTAAATATGAGGTAGGTAGATTTTATTCCCATTTCACAGATAAAGAATTTTAAATTTGGAAAAGTTAAGGAAAATCCTCATTACTACATAGATGGTAAATAGGTTCAAATTCACTTCTCTCTAGTTGAGATCTCTTCCCCTTCCTCACATAAAAATCTGCATCATACAGTTACAATAGAAAGCTGTTTAATAGTTGTAAAGGAGTAAATCTAAGGGTACTAACTATAGAAATATAAGCCATATCAATGAAAAGCAATATATTTCTAGATTTCCATGAAAAGTCATTTCATCTCAGTATAGTTTCAATCAGGTAAGAGGTCCAGTGTGGGAGATGGAAAAACCCCATGCTCAAGGTGTGTCCTTGAAGGAGTCTAAAACTTTCAAAGGCTCTGTTACCATATCTGTAGAAGGGAAAATTATAATCATGGGATAATTCCACACCTGTGAATTGGGACATTAAAGAAGCAAATGTACCTGTAGTGTTTATCACAGTGCCTGACAGTGTCTACTAAATGTTTAATAAGTAAGAGTTAATTGCTGCCTTTATTGATGTTGGTGCTGTTAGTGCAGGTATTGAATTTAAGGTATCTGAGATGCTGAAATATACCCCCTCCGACATGATTATATCTTTCAGGTTCAATACTGGGAAAAGGGAATGAACTTATTTAAAAAGAAAGAGTTACTGAGTTGAGAAGGACAGAAGAAGGAGTGGAGGAAAGAGATTTATCTATGTATATAAGCAGGATGGTTTGGACAACTGTACTGTGCATTTCTGCTGGTCTACAGGAAGAAGCAGTTAATATTTTAATTTGTTTTGTCTCCTTTTTCAACTGCTTTTTTTGTCTTTTTAATTTCTTATACTTTTTATTTTATTTATTTATTTATTTATTTATTGGTATGGGGAAGGGATTGAACTCAGGACCTCGTGTTTTTGTCAGATAGGCGCTTATGCCAGTAAGCTATCTCCCCAGCCCTCATACATTTCTTTCTTTTATTCTTTCTTCTTCCAATTTTACATGCATATATCTGGTAATATGAATAACTGGTTGGAAGACAATATTATATATTACAACAAATACTGTGAAATTTATATTACTTTGTTAAGTGAAAATCTATACATATCACTTATAATTTTTGTTTTGATACTAATTTCTGCTCTCTTTAAAAAATTTTTAAAAATGATTATATCTTAAAGCTCTTCTAATAAAAGAAGAAGTTTAGAACTAGAATGCCTAGTGATTTTCAGTAGCTGGATATAAAAATAGCCAAGTCTTAATTTCAGAAGTCAATCTCTAAAAAGTTGAAATTCTCAAGGCCCAGCTGTGAGCAAGTTTCTCTCGTCTGACTACCTTTGTGAACTCATCTAGTCTCATGGTTGTTTTATGCTGGTAATGACTAAATGTGAATCTTCAGCATACATTTTCCCTGTGGAATCCAATCTCATATACCCAGTTCCTTACTTCTTATCTGTATGTGGATATTTGATATGGGATATATCTAAAATTGAACACCACTTGCATTCTTCAGAACTTCTTTTGTCACATATTTACCTAGTCAAATTTGACAGCAAATCTATCCTTATTGCTGAAATCAAACATCTTTGAACTTCATAGTCTCTCTCTCTCTCTCTCTCTCTCTCTCTCTCTCTCTCTCTCTCTCTCTCTCTCTCTCCTTCCTCTCTCCTCCACATTCATTCCACCATCGTATTCTGTTGACATCCATAAAAGATGTCCACAGTCTGATCACTTCTCACCACCACCATTGGTGCCACCCTGATCTGGGTGGTCATTTACTTTAGTTTGGAATATGACAATTGCCTCCTTACTGGGTTTTCTGCTGCTTTCATATAACTTACAGAATGTTCCTCTTTTGAGTCAGATCTTCTCACCTTTCTGCTCAAAGGCTTCACTTGCTTAGCTTTTTATAAAAGACATGCTGAAGTTTTTATAAAGTCCTCTTGGGGCTTCCTGTCTGGACCTCTATTTCTACTCTGCTCATCTACTTCCTTAAGCTGAATTGCCTACACTGGCCTCCTTGTAGATATTATACATATGGGCATTCTCGTACTTTAAATCTTTGAAAGTTGAGGTTTTTGCTTTCTGAACAGCTGCATGGCTTGCTCTTTTACTGCAAGTCATTTGCCCAACTCTTATCCATTCAGATCTGTGTCTATCAGACATGGTATCTTCAAATTAAGCCATGCTCAATTATTTCTATGCCTTTTCCTTCTTCATGCTTTTCTCTTTAATCTTCACCATTGCCAACATACTATATAATGGACATACCACATTGTTTGCTTTAAAATTTATTTATTTTGTGTTTCTTTTCTTTAAAATGGAAGCCCTCTCAGGGATCATTTTTTTTTTTTTGATTCCTTGACATCCTTTCCTTTCTTTCTTTGCTAAGAACAGTATGCAACTTGACAATTACAACATGAAATATCAAATTTTAGGCCCAGCACTTCATCACAGTATTCTGTTTTCTCTGTATTTAATATTCACGCCAGTATCTCATTATCTATTGCTAACAAAAGTTTTGGAGTTGAGCATGTGCACGCATAAGCTGTGTACCATAGACTATGAGGTCTTAATGTTTGCATTTAACCATCTCTCCCATAGGTATAGCTGAAGGATAATTCTAAATGCAATGAATACTTAATAAAATGTTTATAATTGATTTTGATGTATCAAAGGCAAGCAAGCTTTTTATTTGTGTGATATATGTTCTAATTCTCTAAATGGAAAAATGAACATAGTAAAACACATAAACACATTAGTCACCATGAATAAACCTTCCAATTTGCCTTCATCTTTCTTCCATCCTAGCTCTTGTTCTATTTGCTTTTTTGTTATGAAGCTGGTATTTATGGCTGAGGCAGGGCTGAGTAAGATGCAGTGATTATGGCTGATTTTATCACAGCTGTATTACTTAGCTGCAAGGTGAAGCGTTGTGGTAAAATGGATCATGAATCCCTGGAATTGACTATCCATCACCTTTATAATCCTGATGAAGAGGCAGGTCAGATGAGGCCTGACAACTTCTCATGCAAACCAGAGCACCAAAGCAACATTCCTGACTTGATTTGTCTGGAAAAGTAAGTACGGTACAATAACATGAAGGAGAAAAAGGTAGCCACAATATAGTTTGGGCACACTGTGCAGAGTTTTACCCTAGTGCATGATTGATTGAAATTCCTCTGAGTTACAAAAAGTGTAGAAAACTCAGCTACTGTATTTAAGACACATATATTTAGAAGTGATTCAGTTATTGATTAATTCCTGCATTTGCAGGTCTCACCCTAAATTCAGAAGTTTTATACATTTTTAGAGTTGAACATAACTTTGATTCCTCTTGCTTAACATCCCCTGACACTTAAGTAGGAGCCTATAAATATTTGTTACATAAATGTATGACTGAATAAATCAGTGGACTGATATTTAATGATCATCTGGTCTGTGCTTTATCCTTATAGTAATGAGGAGCTCAACACTTCATAAAAATCATTTTTTATTGAAGAGTGCTTTCACTTAGAATATCTTTTCCTTATAATGAACCAAAACTATTTTTTCTAACTTTTATTAGGAATTGTCCTTACTAGAAGTTAATAATTTGATGTGATTATCTCTTTGTCTCTGTACACCAGCCTCCTGAATTTGTGACTGTAGAATTGTTCAGTAGACTGTACTTTTTCATCTCTGTACTTCATGGGATACATTGTTCAGAGACTCAGAATATACATGCCAGATAATTCGTCTTATGCCTGATGGCTGGAAGGTGCCCTATCAAGAGACGACTTCTCCAGATGACCTAATTCTAGAAATTGTGTATGTTTTTCTACATTTGTATGGTAATTTATTCTTTTCATTCTTCAGAGGAATGAGATGTTTGGGATGTAAAAAATTTCTGCTTTACTGTTGAATGGGGATCCAGTTCAGCATTGAGTTGCAGGTATGCATTTCAATAGGAACAGACAACTAGCTCTCCTGAGAATATTAACCATCGTCTCCATATTTCTACTATTTTACTACCTTTGTTTTGGAAGCTTAACAGAGATTATTTTCATAATCCAAGATTTATTTGTAGTTATCTGCTATTACAAGATATTATCCTGATGGGAATGGGTGGTCTTTGAGCCAGTGAAATGCTGTGGGATTCAGTCTCTCCGCATGTGTGACACACAGCCAGTTTAGCTTCATCTCATCATCGGTAAAATTGTAGGATTCTACTGTGTAATTGGACCATTACTTATTTATTTAATTCCATCAATTTTTAGAGCATAACTTATTCAAATGTGATACAACAGTAATTCCCAAGGTATAGATTTTCTCATTCCTTTTATTTCTTGAGAGAAAATGGTTTAGTTCTGTTCTCTAGTGTACGAGTCGGTGTATGTGTGTGCGAGTAGCTGTCTGTGCAATTCACTGTCCCTCGCTAAGGAAAGATCAGTGGCACTAACAAAGCAGAAAATCAAAAAGGTAAACAGCACTCCCCAGAAACAATTTGTCTCCTGGTACATGGACTCATGTTAAACACCACCTGAGTGACTCTTCACAGAGCAGGGAAGAACAAAAGGCTGCAAACACAATTAGCTGAGTCCTAGAGAAATAATAATTACAGTCACCGTTCAGTAAGATGGATGTTGAGACAGATCTGCCTGTGGGCCAGAAAAGAAATGGAGCATTGCAGTCATGGGCAGGCCCAGGAAAGATGATACATAAGGGCACACGCAAGTGCGGATTGCCTGAAAGTCATTATACTAATTAAATTAAACATCAGAAGGGCAGCTGTCACTGCTGACCATCACGGCCAGCAGCCCCAATGTCAAGCCAATTGCTGCAGAACACTCAGCTGAGAGAAGTCATTGCTTCAAATCTTTACTGAACCATTTTCCTGAACAACTACTATGTGCAAAACATCGCGATGCCACTGGTGATATTTTTACAATATTGCATGGAAAAAAATAAAAAAAGGCAGCATAGTTATGGTAGATATGATTAAGAACACTACTTTCTTCAAGTATTCACTGAGAATTGATGATAATTTGCTGTGTGTGGCCAAAACCAATTCATAAACTCAGTTGAAAATAATTGAAATAATTGGAGATAAATGTCACAAACCTTGAAGAAAGGTCTTTCTTTCTTTCTTTCTTTTTTCTTCTTTCTTCTTTCCTCTCTCTCTCACCTTTCTCTTTCTCCTCTCTCTTTCTTCCCCTTCTGTTTCCTTCCTGCCTGCCTGCCTGCCTTCCTTCCTTCCTCCTTTCCTTCCTCTCTCCCTCTCCTCCTTCCTTCCTTCCTTCCTTCCTTCCTTCCTTCCTTCCTTCCTTCCCTCCTTCCCTCGTTCCCTCCCTTCCTTCCTCCTTCCCTCCTTCCCTCCCCTCCTCCCTTCCTTCCTTCCTTCCAGTTGTGCTCAGAGTCGAACCTAGAGCTCCATACAAGCTCTCTACTGAGCACCCCTACCCACCACACTGGTATGAATCTTTCCATGGCTGGTAGTGGGAGACACATTCTAATTAGTGTTTCACAAACTAGGGTGCTCTACTTCCTGTGACCCCTGATTTGAAGCTATCACTGAATTTTTAAATCATTGGGAAACCAGTCAGATAAGAAAACTTTCACTTTGGCTAGAGATGCTGAGGATCACCTTAGTTTGAGATTTTATCAGGACTAACCAGAATTCAGAAATGTCAATTTTATCCTGTTTCTACTTGGCTACTCATTCCTCCAATAGGAATCCATTCAACTAAATCTGTGATCTTCACAGAAAGCATAGTACATTTTTGTCTAGTTTCTTTAGTACCCGACAAGTAGCAGGCATTCAAGAAATACTGGTTAGCTGAATTTTGGGGGGTGAAACTTTATATGGTTATACATAGCCTTTTTTTTTTTAATCTATGCATTTGGTGCAGGGTCTCACTACACAGCTCTTACTCATAGTGATCCTGCTCTTTTCATCCTCCCCAGCACTGGGATTACAGGTGTGCGCCACCACACCCATACTTAGTCACTGGCTCAGCACACCTAGGGTTGAGCTGGCATAACTTGTGGTATTGGGATTGAACCCTGGTTTGTGCGCTTGCCTGAGCAGGTGCTTAGTCCACTGAGCTATCTTGTCAGCCCACATAGTCTTAAACCACACTGTTTTCCATCTTTAAAAAATATAAATAAAGATTTCATGGAAATCTGTTATTTCATCCTTTACGAGGTTGAATAAGCAGAAATCAGGAAGTAAGGTGGTTTTAAAAAGCACCTAGACAATACCAGGAAAAAATATGTATTTGAGTGTTAAATTTTGATTAAATCTGTTCAAAAATAATTTTCCTGAGCTCTCTATTCCTGGGATACATTTCACCCCAAATATTCCACATCTGTTCTTCCAGTATTTGTCACTTCTTTGACAGAGTCCACTGGGAACCTGAACAGCACAATAGACACATCCATAGTAACCTGTTATAAAGCTATACAGCAAATAGTTTGGTAATCATTTTAACCCCAATTTGCCTAGCAGATGAAAGCTCAAAAGCTTTTTTTGTTCAAAGCTGTGTGTCTTGGTCTCAATTTTTAGCTACCACTCATATTGCTTATACAAACATTGACAGGAACACTTGTGAAATTTTGGTTGAAAACTTAAATATTGAATGTGTAAGGCATAGTGCTTCTCTATTTTTATGTGAATTCTGGCAAAGAAAACATGGCTTTGGAGCCAATAATTTCAGTGGTAGGTTCTGGTTATCACTATTTTTGATCACAGCAGAATGGAGATAGCTCTAGAACCACCAGCTGTGATGACAGCTTCCTGCTTTGGTGTGTGGCTCCCAGATAGCCTCTAAGAATCCAACCCTCTAGAATCCAGGTCAGCGATGGCCAACCCTCGAGAGATTTCAGCGATAACAAACCGATGGCTTTGCCACCACTGACCTAGATCCCAGCATCGGTTAGCTCTGTTGGGGGCCTATACCTATGTTATGATTTTAGAAGTTGTTTTATAATTCTGCTTGAAATTGTTTTATCTATCTTCTAGTAAATTATTTCACCCTTTAAAAAGATAGATGACATTCTCTTCTATATAAATGAAAGCAGTAAAGAACAGATAGTCTGTTTTGCTTTATCAAGGTGAGAAAATGCTATCTTCTCAAATATTTCTTTGGAGAGATCTGTTTCTGTAAAATAATTCCTGCAATATTCTGTCCTGGATTTTAACTTCTTCTCTCATAACCTTTTCCATTTCAGAGAACTGTGATAATCTCTTAACCTAAGTATAGACTCAATAAGAAGACATAAATACCAAGATTGCAATCATTACTATAATACTTATTTTCAGAACTTCAAAAATCTAAAGCTAATTTAAAGGATCTGCTATGACCTCTGTTTAAATCCATCATAAAGAAAATAATACCACACACGGAGCAGTTATGATTCATGAAAATGGTGGTTACTATTATAGATGTTATAAAATTAAATAGTGATTCAAAACAAGAATGTTAATAATTATTCTCTTATCCAAAGTAGATTCTGACAATGCTTTAGAAATCCCTTAATAAAAGAGCATCTAGAGCCCACACATCAGGCTCTGGAGAACTTTGAAGGTACTCAATAAATTCAAGAGAGATGTTCAAACAGCTCAAAGCTTTTCACATTTGTTGTACTCTGGCTTCACTTTTTCTTCAGAGTTATACTTCTATATAGGTTCATGCATTCAATTTGTCCACTTAGGGTTAGCATCACATTTGCTGGAAGGGCTGAGACAGATCACATCTTGTGAGTTCCACCCTTTTCCACCTGATAATCACTGAATTTGAAATGCTTTCCCCTGTTCCTCATACTAATGGAGTACTAACATATTTCATTCTGTGAGTTAATATTTAGCCATTAGGAAATGAAGAAATAAATAAACCTAGTGCTGCTATCTTTGCATTTTTGGACTTAAAACATAAAATATTTAATAATATCTTTCCATGGGAAGAAAAGAACTTCTTGCTAATTGTATTTCTTATATAGTTGTGTTCTGATTTTACAAAGCATCTCAACAAGCTTATATGTATTTTCTACTGACACTTATCAGTAAGAATAAAGTAGAAAAGATACTCTTTTCCTATGATATGATTTTTTTATGTAGTTAGAACAGGGTCTACAGGATCTCACTATGTAGAAAAGACTTGCAGTGATCCTCCTGTTTTAAGCCTCCCAAGAGCTGGGATTACAGGCATGCACCACCACACCCACTCTCAATTGCTGTCTCAGCACGCCCTGGGGGGTAGGAACAGCAGAGTACAATGGGGATCAAACCCTGGCCACTGAGCTCTGCCTAAGGAGGTGCTTTAGTCACTGAGCTATCTGGCTGGTCCTATGATATAATTAAAAAAAAATATTTGAAACATTTAATATCTATGTCCCATGTTGATTTTGGGTTTACTGTAAGTTATTTGGGCTGTGTTAAATTTGGTTAGGTCACTCATTTCAATGAATATAAATCAGATAACATTAGAACTGAGATCATGGCTTCTTAAATATTATTTCAATAACTAGGTATCAAGCTTCATAATTGCAAAGGCAAAGTCATGTTAAGTAATGCTCCATACAAAGAAAATCAATTTTGTTCATTCCTATAAGAAAATAGGTTTTATTCCTAATTGTACTTTTAAATAGATACTCCAATGCCTTTCTTCTCAAAAGCACCTTATGGAATATTAGAAATCAGATAAACACTCTTTCTTCTCAATTATTTCTCCCACTTCAGCTCTCTTGAAGTTTCCAATGGCCAAATGAAATTCATTAAGTAAATTTGCTTCCTATAGGATTGTGCAAACATGTCATAGACATTAACTCATCTTACTGAAGTGTTTGGTTATTTTTGTCAAACCTGTGCCATTGACATGAATGCTAAGTTGCTATTTTTTAAAAAGAAGGTGCAAACAGTGTCCTCTAATAAACAGCTTTGTTGACGGCTTACTACATTAGAGTTACAAATCCATACTGTGGGATGATTTTGTTTTCAGCATCCTTCTGTGTATGTGTGGTTGGCACTATGTCATGATTATGTCCATACTTTAGCTGTGCAAATACACCAGAGAGTCCTTTAGAGTAGATGACTAAAGTCTCTGGGCTCAGATCCAGAGACAGCGGTTGTCACTTCTACTTATGTGCCATTTACAAGCCCTTAATCACAGAAACATAGGATGAATCTAAGAGTCTCGAATGACTGCCGATGGTCTAGTACAGTGCTCGCTCTTGAAAGGGATTTGATTTAGCAGAAAACTAGCCATTTTGCCACTCTTGCCAACTGTATAAAATCAGTTGAGTTCAGCTAATTTACATCTATTAAGATGAAGAAAATTTGTCCATTTTTCATGATTCATACTTGAATTGGTTCGCTACACAGTCTTCAAAGTATAGTTTCCTGAGGGTCACTTGAAGATACGTCTGCAGTCCTCTTACTAACTTGTGAAGAGTTTCAATAGTCCTTATTCAAGTCTGTATGCATGGGAAATAAAATTAAGGGGTGGAGTTGAAGGATCTATAACTTTTCCGCCACCTCCCAATAACTCATATTGACTCTAGAGGCAAGAAGACTTGAAGGAGAAAGAGGCAGTTCTTGGTGAAGGCACACACAATGTCTGGCGGGTCTATCTCACACTCCACCAATCTTTTGACTTCTCAAATCACTTTATAATAAAGTTATAGAGGATGTGCTTTATGAATCTGTAATACTACAGCTCTGCAAAAATTTTAAAAGCCAAACAGCCACAATGATGTTATGAAAATAATGAATAATCCACTTGGTCCCCATTTAACTCACTCTGGCTACCTAACTTCACATACAGAGCTCAGGCATGGGAGGTGAATCAAGCCCTTAACAGGTATCACAGCATCAAAAAGGTGATGTCCCATTAGCCACACAGTAAATGTTCTGGAAACAGCCGCAGGAATGTTGAACTTCAAAATGCTGTTTGCATACAGAGTCATTATGTTAAATGAAGTTATTATTTTCGTTAAATAAATTCCAAGCCATTATAATAAACATATTAATTAAGGTTGATTGTGTAATCAAACAGGCTTACTGTTCACTTCACACATGTCAAATCATTGGGACCTGGAACAATTCGACTCTAGTAAAGGCTTCAATATGAAGCTTGTACACTAAAGGGCACCACCTGAGGCAGAAATAGATTTTCTGCTCAGATTATGGCAATATCCAAATTCAGAATTAGTAAACTTTTTGCCAAAATAATTTAGCACAATGATTGAGACAGCATAGGCTTTCAAATGAAGCTGACTTATTTTTTATCAGGCAAGCTGCTACTTATATCTGCATGACCTTGAACAGCTTTGCAAGGAATTTCTAAGCCTGGATGTCAACAACTGCAAAATTAGGGTTATTAATTGTTGTTTCTTTATACAATTGCTGCCCAAATTGAATTAGAACTACAATGCTAAGCACTTTGTATGGCACTGGAAGAGTGAAGGACTCCATAAATGTGAACCCTTATTACATTATGCTGAAATTGTTTATACTATTGGCCCATTTATATTGATATTTGGACCTCATGTTTGAAACAAAGGAAGCATTATATTACATTATACAAAATTTACAAGGACATCAAAATTTTTTAAGAGGAAAGACTGACATTCCAACCTCTAGATATTTGAAGGTAGGTACAAACTATCTTCAAGAAGTTAGGTTAAAATGGAGAACATAAGTATATGACATGTGGCTGAGCATTTGTATTCAAAGGATCAGATTAGTGATTCTACAAACTAGGACATAGAAAATCTTAGAGTTTGGATAACAGTTCTTCACTCTTCAGTGAAAGCTGAGGATTTCAAATTCAAAGTGCAACTGAATTGTAAGTATGAAGAATAATTTTCTAAACATATCAACAGGTACAATTAGAAGGAGGAAGACACTTCATTTTTTTATTTTATTTTTTATTTTTCAACAAATAATACACTGCATATATTCTTCTTAGTGGTTAATTGCTGTACAAGGAAGACACTTCAGATCATACACGTGCAACATGTTTGAAGAAATTGTCACTGTGAAACCCCTTCAAGAACTGACCCCATTGAAAATTGAAAATTTAAATGAATAAATAAAAGTCACTGAAGCTGATACATATATATATATATATATATATATATATATATCGCCTCTGGGTTTTCTATAAAAGGATCTCAGGGGTTATTACCATCTTATCAAATATTCCATTAAGACTAACAGGCCCAAAAGAGAACTGTCATTTACCAAAATTTCCTCTGAGCTGTAGGAATCCTTTTTTGTCAGTGTCATGTCCTTACCAAGATTCAATAGAGAGAAGGATGAAGTCAGAACCTGGTTAATATATAATTAGTAATAAAAGGACTTGGGCATTTGAATAATACATCAAATGGTCAGATTAGATGAATACCAAGAAAATGGGGAGAGCACAGCTAAAGACAAATCAGGCACAGAAGAGAATTGGGTGGGAAGGAGGAAAGAGAAGCAGAGCAGAGTAGCAGGGGCTTCTGCTTGTCCCTACTCTCTCCTAACAGTGTTCCTTTGTTAGTAATTCCAACTTTGCTGATGGAAGCCAGAGATAAGTAACTGAATCTTTATCTTGGAAATTAAAGAACAGTTGGATGGGCTGAGTCACAGGAAAATGATTCACATAGGATTTCTCTAATGAGTCAGGAAATGAGCTGTGACTTACTTTGTCCAGTGGTATCACAGATTAGGCATCCTGTCCCCAAGAAGTCCTGGGGGAAGCACAGCACTGTCCCAAGCACAGGAACATCCACCATCCTTGTCCTGCTAAGCTGGAAGTGATGGCAAGTCTGGGAGATCCTGCTTGCCACACATCCTTGCTCTCTGCAGGCCCTACTGGAGTACAAAGCAGAAGAATACTTGTTCCTCTCAAATTTTGCTCTTGTGAGCTGAAAGAAAGCATCATTCACTTTTTGTGGGTTTTTGTTTGTTTGTTTGTTTGTTTGTTTTAGAAATGTGGGATCTTTCATTCCACTCTAGAATTACTGAGTCAAATTCAGCCTTGTAACAATTTTCAAAAGGGATTTCACTGTTTAAAGTCATTTTGAATAGTCTTTCTTTGGAACTACTACAGTGTCTCAATTTGTGTTTCCCCATGTTAGTTTATTTTTGTTTACTTTGACACCAAGCAGAAGAGTAAGACTATGTATTCTGACTTTTTTCTTTTACTGAGGTGTTGAAGCCTGTGTATGCAGGTCCCACTCTATTTTTGTTTTTGTTGTTGTTTTTGTTGGTATTTAGTACAGGGTCTACAGCGTCTCACTACACAGATTGGACTCTAAGTGATTCTCCTATTTTTAGCTTCCTGAGTGCTGGGATTACATGCACCACCATACCCCAGCTGGGGGCAGGGCCAGCCTGGCAAGCCAGAGATCAAACCCTGGGTGCTGCTGCACTCTGCTTTAGCAGGCACTTTAGTCCGCTGAGCTATCTGACCAGGCTCCACTGTGGTTTTCTCATGAGAACTTAAAGATCTCCAACCTGTTTTACATGTACATGTATTCATATGCTCAAGGTTTTTCCAGCAACCAGGCCCTGAAAGGCAGGGTTGAGAAGCAGCAAATACTAGAGATGCCTGCATCTGCTCCACTCACAGCAAACAGAACAAACCTTGCAAATATTCTCCTTTCCTCCAAAGTAAAGCGAAGTTCAACTGAGCTTGACCACATCATAGGTAACTGTTATGTTTTCTGTTTAGTTGTTCCCCCAAAGCCTCATTCAGTCACTGTGGCAGGCTTCTAGAGTTAATGATTAACTAGTGATCCAATGGGGATGAGGAGTTATGGGTATGACACCCACCCAGGGGTTGGTAATCTGCGTACCATATGAGGAAGGGGGAGAGGCTTGCTAGATGCCACAGCTACTGCTCTTGTCTTTGCTTTTTGCTGCTTTCTGCTCCCATGAACAGCTGTCCTCTACCATGTGCCACTCTGCCTTGGAGCCAACTGAGTGGGGGCTGAAACCTCAACTAACTGTGAGCTAAATAAACGTTTTCTTCCATAATTTTGGTTGTTGGTATTTTGTCCCAGCAATGAGGAAAATGTAGCTGAGACACTGATCAATCTCAAAGGTACACTTATGGGACAGTCTGAAAAGCAACCTCATTTGAACATCTGCCTCCATGCAGAGCAGGTGCAAAAGGCTGCTATCTAAAAATGCTGGGCAAGATAAGTGGTCTGGACAGTAAGTAGGTCACAGTGCCCTGAAATTTTGATTGTACAAAAACAAGCCATTATGTACATTATAATGTCACCAATATAAGTTAGGTAAGTTTTGTGCTTCATTGACTGTTTTCAGTGAATTTAACATAAATTTTGAATTAACAACATAAACTTTCATATGTGACAAACATACTAGTATTATAAGAAAAGAGCAGGAGAAGTTCAAATATGATTTTGCTTGTATGAAACCTCTACAAATCATTTCTTGAGTCCTCCTATATTTCCATCTATCCAATTTCCACTTTTCCTTCCTCTTACAGCCAACAAATAATGCCCTCTCATCTTGAGAAAAAAAGAAATTAAGGACATGACCCTCAGCTATAATTAAGTTCATTACAATATTTATTGAGCAATTGTTATGAGTGGGATACTGGTTCCATGAACTGATGGAGGAGGAAAACATCAGCACAGTGTCAAGTGAAACTAGATAACAACAGTTGGATTGTATGGCATTGCATTGTATTTAAGAGCACATAGTGTGAATATTCAATCAAAGTCTTATTATTAATGTAATAAAAAGAATGATCAGTGGCAGAAAGGGAATCTTCATGAAAGAGTACTTTGTGATTGCTCCCGAGTCTAGTTGAAATCATTTTTTGCTATGGTAGGCAAAGCAATGGCCTCTGAAAGATGTCACACAATCTATGAAGATATTACCTTACGTGACAAAAGGGATTTGATATGTGGTTTACTTTAGAGATCTTGAGAGAAGGAGATTGCTCTGGATTATCTAGTTGAGGCCATTGTACCCTTAAGTGTTCTTAAAACTGCCAGAAGGGAGACACAGAAGATCATCTAATTCCAGAAAGGAAAGTCAGTGTGATACCACTTAAAGAGTTTTAAGCTTACATTGTTGGCTCCCAAATTGGCGTAATGGTGCTTTATGTCAGAAAAAGCAAAGAAAGGGATTCTTCAGCTTTAGGAAGAAAGGCAGACCTGGTAGCATCCTGACATTTATGCTAATTATGACTTGTATCAGACTATTGACATAACTACACAATAAATTTGTGTTGCTTTAAATTCCTCATAATTTGTTATAGAAAATAAATATATTTGCTTAGTGTATAACACCAACAAAGGGGAGCTCTTACCTCTTACAAGTCCAGGTTTTTACTTTTAAAAGAATTATAAGTTTGTCGATAGACATTTCCTCTCTTTTTTAACAAATGGCAGCAATGATTATTTTTTTAAATCACAGAAAAGATATTCTTTTAACAGAATTCATAAGATCTTTTGATCTATGAATAGAAACTAAATAAGCTGTCGAAACATTGGTGTCACATATAAATAAATATGACAACAGAGTTAAAGTTGAGAGTACAACATATGCACAAATAGCCTTTCTGTCATAAATGGCTTTAAGTCATCTAGGATTCCTATGAGGCCCAGTAGCTGCTTGTCCTTGTGCCTTACGCTGACAGAACATTGGTCTGCTAGCGCACACTATGGCAGATCACTCTGGTTTTGGAGTGACATCCCATACACCTATGGCATATTCAAGAAGTCCATGACATTCTGTGATTGGGAACAAATGGATGACAAGCATGAGTCCCTAGAATGCCCCAGAGAGGATTTTGAGAGGGAGCCATCTTAGAAGTAATCTCACAAGGAGAGCATGAACAGAAGCAATTATTCAAATGAACTAATGCTATTCAGGAATATGCTCAGGAATTTTGGATGAAATGAGCACATAACAAGAATGGCTAAATCTAAGACACAGACACTTATGACCAATATATTCTCCCAATTCTGCCCAAGAACATGCGTTCATACTATAAGCTCCTGGGAGTTGGCAGCATTTCTAAATTTCTTTTTTTTTTTTTTTTTTGGTGGAGCCGGGGATTGAACTCAGGCCCTTGCGCTTGCCTAGGAGGTGCTTATTCCACTGAGCCGTATCCCCAACCCTAGCAGCATTTCTAAAACCAGACAGAAGCATCAGAGAATATATCACAAAACAAAAATTCTGACCTTATTCCAGACAACATTTTGTACAAGAATAAATTACCCTTTAGTATAAACCAAATGATATCTGATCCCTCCATATTTTTTGTGCAGATTTTGGGAAGGTCAAGAGTTGTCCTATGACAAAATTAAACTGATGAGGCATTCAATCAGTGATTCAACTATAATGTTTCCTAATAAAAGGAAACAGTCACATAAAGGGTATACTAGATATCAAAAGGGAAACTCCATATGAGAGACACATTTATTAATAGCTTAACTGACAATATTATAGACTTCAAATTTTATTTAAATAATACCCACTATTTTGGCGCATTTTCAAGGGATTTGTATATCTATGGCAGATCTTTCTGAGTGATGGTAAAAGAAAAAAAAATCATTTGTCCAATGATGAATGTAAAAATGTTTAGTACTTTATGCTAGAAAAACTCAATAACAGAAATGAGTCAAATTAGAGAATATCTGTTTGATCCACAATTCCTGTAGCCCTCCATGGGGTAAAAATATGTCCCTGAACAATACTCTCTGAAGTCAAAATTCAGAATGTATTGATTCATTTTATAGTAGTCAGGTACTTTCTGTCATCTTCTTTTATTTATGAAATTCCATTACTGGAGTCAACATCAATTTATAAACTGGGCTAAAAAGGGTTGATAATAACTGGCCTTGGCCAGGAGAGAACGGAGAAAGAGAGCTTTCACGGAAAATGCAGATTTGTTTTTGCTATTTTTTTCAATTCAACTCGTCTCTTGTCTCAAAATCATTGTCAGTGATAAGTTAGTTGGCATGGATGAAAAAATATTTTAAATATCAAGAAACCTGGGCAATTTTAGTGAGAATATTTTTGAAACATCAATACAACTTCAAAGATATGTTTAGAGTCAAATGACAGTGCTGTCTTTAGGCAGATGAGTGTGTGTGTGTGTGTGTGTGTGTGTGTGTGTGTGTGTGTGTGTATACACCTCTATGCATGCATATGTGTCACTACTTTATCTCCTATTTACCTATTACACTCCGAAGATTTCTTTTTTTTTTTAAGATTTCTTAATTCCTTCTTTCTGCTTAATAGTTCTTCCTGATTTATATCTTAGTCACTTCTGTGTCATATTCAGCATCAATAATATATATTTATTGTGTAAGAATTATAAACAGTACATGATTATTATATTGGCCTAGTCAAAATGTCCACTTCTAGATAGTAAAGTTAGCAAATGAAAACTATATTTCACTTCACTTGTGCCAGATCCGTTTAGTTCTGGAACTTATCTCTAAGACAAGCACCAAAAGGCAGATGTACACAGATCTCTGAAGCCCATTATTTCAACTTAGATTAAAAAGCATAAACATAGTTTGCTTACTGGGAAGAGTTATTACTTTGACTGTTGGAAATCATTAACCTAGGCATTGTGATATAATAAAATATTGTTTTTGAAGTCATACTGAATTACAGTTTAGAGTCTGTCATATATAAGCAGCAGTGGCCTCAGACTAGACAATACTTCTTCATGTATAAAACTGATTTTTTAATTTTTTAATGAAATTAAATGATAGAACACAATAAGATGACCAATCACAGTACCTAAAACCTGGTAGATAATTATGAAATATTAGTTACATTCCTCTCCTGTATGCTTTCCTTTCAATAAGTGCTGCAATTAATAATTATTTCTATAAACTTCCCTGTAAAAATGCATTACTATGATTTGCTTATATTAAAACATTGAATTATTAAAAATAACTCCTCCCTTATTACAGTAAGACTTAAACAAAAATATAGTTTAATGGATTTAATTTGTCTTATCTATCAATCTACTTCCAAATGAAAGAATACTACCTACATAAATTATTTATAGATGTATGAATATTCTTTGATTTCTCCAATCATTCTTCAATCATCTTTATTGAACTTCTTTTTCTATATATGCCATTTTATTTTTTAATGTATTTGTTTGTCACAGAGACTCATTATGCAGCTTGGCTGGCTCAACCCACCCTAGGGGTGAGGCTGGTGCAGCGTGTGGTGCCGTGATGGACCAGTGGTCCCTGCACGTGCTAAGCTTGCCTAAGCATGAGTTTTATCCTGCTGAACTATCTTGCCAGCTCCTACTGAACTTCTTTAAGCAATCCTTTGGCTTGTAATTTTCTCGGTGTGTTATAATCTCTTGATAGTAGACAATAACTACCTGAGAAATTTAAAGTATAACCTATGAATTTAGTAGAAGTTAAATTAAAACAAATTTTTTTTCCTGTGAGTTTTACCACATTGGTAATCTATTTTATCAATAGGAAATTGAACTTATGTTTTCTAAGTACTTTCCAGCATTTTAGTTTAATGTTTACTACTGGAACATACAATGGCACTGACAACTTAAATTATCTTTCTTTTTGGGCTATAATTTTTACAGGCCCATTAAATCACACTTATGTATTCCTGTTTTACTATTTTATACTTCTTGTTATAAAAATTCCTGCTCTACTATGAGCAATTACCTTTGTACTTCAACATTTTTCTAAAACTTTCTATGTATATTATTTTTTGCATAAGTGCAAATACTCTGACATAGCAGTTTATCTAAGGGGGATAAATAAGCCAGTGAGAGGATACAGAAAATACAAGATAAGGATGGGTAGAAGTGGAAGTTGGCAAATGCAGTCATAGTTGCCAGTAACAGGGAGACGATATGAATTGTAAAGGAATGAAACACTAAAGGACTGAATTGCGAATCAAATATCTGTATTTCATTTTGAAAACAAAATTGAGTTTTATTTCAACATTAGGATAAATGTTTCAATAGCAGAAGGGAAACGATGAGTTTATAACTAAAGTGCATAAAATAGTAAGTTAATTCTCATCGCAACTCCCTGAGCTATGGTATCCTTTCTCTATAGAGAGCAAGAAAGCAGCAAATATCAAAGGCTCATGGTGACGTATAGGATATTAGTAACATCTGTTGCTTTGTGCCTCAAATTCACAGTCAGGAGTACATGGTGGTCGAGTGGTCAAGGAATACCCTGATCTGTACCTCCAAACCCAATCATTGACCTGGATAATTTTAATACTTTGTTCCCCTTTTGGAACTAAGCACATTCATGTGCAGTAATAGAGTATTAATGAAAGTGAGCTGCTTAGGTGGAGTTGATGACCATCCTAGATGATGTGCTCCAGGCCCAGTACCACATGCATACCAAGGCCACACGTTCCTGATCTCAGCTGAAGAGTAAGCACAGGGATGATACTAGCAATACATTTTGGTGGCATTCAGGACTCTTCAGGTGGGTGCCTCTGATGGAAGGGACAACCATCAGTATGGCCAAATAGTAAATCTGTGCTACAGTCAAAAACTGTTCTTCTGTCTCTCTTCCTTTCCTTTCACAGCTGCAGAATCTAAATCGTGGGTGGAAGATTTTATTTTCCTATTCTCCATCCTTTCCTTTTATTCTTCAGTATATCCTTAATATATATCATCTGAAAGCACTCATATCCTCCTGGAGGGCTCAAGGCCAAGATCTACCCAATTCCTTTCTTGTCCTTGAAGCATATTATACTCCTAAACATCTCTGAAGCCTGATTTCTGTGTGCTTTTGTGCTCCTTTTATCACCATTGTTCTATTACTTTCTGCTACATGCACTTCATTTTTTTTTCTCATTTTCTATACTATGAAAAAGTCCTTCCTGATAGATACGTGGGGACAGATACATGGGAGCATACATTCTTCATTTCCTATCATTGTCACAGGATAAGGGGAAAAATAGAGCAGAATCATACAGCCTCATCGCTCTGATTACCACTCACCACATCTAAGTAGCACATCGCAGTTCCTTGCCCTCTCTCTCTAAGGATTGATTGGATTATGCTATTCCAATTTGTCTATTGAACATCTGGGAATCCCTTAAATTCTTCCAGCCTATTTTACAACAAAAGAAAATTACTTTTTTTTTCTTTACTTCTAAGCTCATTTCTCTTCTTGACACCATTGTTATTTTAGTGGCACCATCTTCCCACTCAAGTTCCCATTTGAAGCAATACTTAATTTGTGACAGTTTTGACTTTCACCACCCACAACTCCCTTCTCTTACCTAATTCAACTATATTACAAGAGTCACTGTCCTGTAATAACTGAAAACTTTCCAGACTCCTCTCCTTTTCCACACCTGCCTCCTAAGTCCAAGTTTTTTTATCACTCAAATAAATATTTTATTAGTTTTTCATTTCTTTTCTTTATTTTTTTCTATGAGCTGAATACTGACACTGTACTAACTGAAAAGTATCCCCCCAAAAATTATATTTTATTGTTAGAAATAAACTGACCCTGTGGCTTGTAGACCTTAATCTAGCTATTTCAACTTACTATGGTACTGTCATCTATTTTGATATGTGTCAAAGTAATTTGCTATCATTAATGATTATAACATTGATGTTTGGAAATAATTTACATGAAAGAATTAAAATTGATGCTTGACTACTCTTTTAACATCACTTATTCACTTATACACTGATGATTTTCTGAGCACATTTTTATTATCATATACATAATTTGCTGTGATAGTTTTCCACATACTAAGAAAAATCATTTTTCATGTGTGTTGAGAAAGGAAAAGTTTGGGAACTCAGTCTTCAGGATGAAGCCCAAATGCCCTCTCTTGGCATTTCATAGCTTTTTACAAGTTGGTCTTGATCTGCTCTGTACTTCTTCCTTACATAGTCTTCATGCTAACAGGAAAACAGCAATGACCAAAAATGCTGAACTTCTTTTGCTCCGATGTATTTCACATGCCCACTGCTTCTTCCCTGCATTTTCCCATGCCGCTGTCACCTGGAAAGCGCTGAGTTCTCGTGCTTTATCGTGTGGACTGGAGGTCAGGACATCACACAGAAATAGTCCCACCTTCATTGCAACATGACTTTCTTCCTCCTCCCTCGAGCTATAAGTAAACACTTTACACACTGAAGCTTAATATTTTACCTATTCCTCGGGAGAGGTAGGCAATACTTTCTACTTAATCTTACAGCTTCTAAAGTAAAAGCTTAGAAAGTAAGTAAAATATAACCCCCATGAAGGTAGAGCAGTTTACATCCCTCACAATGCTTGTTGTGAGTTGGCTGTTGAAAACTACTTATCAAATGAAAAGACTTCGTGTAGGTTTATCATTAAATATATTCACTGATTTAATACGACTCTGCAAACATTGAAATTTCTCATGTAATATTATTCTGAATCATTGTTAAACATTAAGTCCTGATACTCTTATCAACTGTGTCTTGAGGGGGCCATTGTTTCCATGTCTGTATTAAGAAGAACATGGATCACTAAATTTCATCTTTCTTCTAATATTCTGATGAATAAGAGTGGTCTACCTCTTGGAAATACATGACATAGTTTTTCAAATTCAAATGAAGCCTCAATTACAGCATACCCAATATTTTTGTACTTCTGAATCCCCTAAAAAACTTAGACAGTAGGGTTGGGGAGATAGCTCAGTGGTCTAAGCATCTGCCTGGCAAGCACAAGGACCTGGGTTCGATCTCTGGTACTGCATACCATGCCAGCCCAACCTGGGGCTTTCCCAGCTGCCGCCAAAACCTGTAGTGGTGGTGCACATCTGTAATCCCAGTGCTGAGGAGGCTGAAAAAGGAGGAGCACTACAAAATCTGAGCTGCATAGTGAGACCATATACCAAATACATAAGCTAAAAAGAACTTAGACAATATAATTTTTTCTTAAATAAAGTGTATTTGCCTTCTTTCAGCAAAGGTTTGCAGAATAAGTAGCTAAGACCTATAGTTTCCAGCTCAGTACTTATCTCCTTTATCCACTATACCCATAGCACGAAGCAAGGTCAGCTCAGT
>NW_004524629.1:10197761-10198406 GCF_000260255.1 Octodon degus
CATGTGGTGCTGGGGGATTGAACCGTGGTCCCTGTGCTTTGCTAAGCTTGTTCTAAGTAGGTGCTTTAGACCACTGAGCCATCTCCCCAGCCCCTCAGTATGGGTAGTGTTGAACCTGTTACAGGTTAAGAAAACAAAAAGAAAAAGAAAGGAGACAAATTTAAAATTAAGTGATAATCCCATAGTATCTATTTTTGCAGCAAGTAAAGGGCACCAAAAGAAGTCACCTAGCTTAGGTTTTTTCTCTAAGAACAAGGATTCCTCTAAACTGTCCTAAGACAGTTATCTCGTTTCACCCTCTCAGAACAAGCACACCATAATTTCATTTATTTCCCCACACAGTATGTTTTCCTGTGCTGATTAGCAATAAGATATATTTGCCAACAAGCCCTTTCTGATAGATGTATTCTGAACCTCAAATTGGTTCAATGATAACAATGAATTTGACAAAATATATTTGATAATTCCATATTCTTGGCTTTTTATAAGATTCCAGTTGAGAATGTTGAAGAAAAACAAGAGACACAAAATATTTTCCTCAGTAAGGGGGGTAGGGTGAGGCAAAATCAATGCTTTTAGCAAGGGGCTAGTGTGAAAAACATCATTCTGTTCTTCTAACACAATTTGGGAAAGTGAAGTATATAT
>NW_004524629.1:10198926-10204645 GCF_000260255.1 Octodon degus
CTCTCTCTCTCTCTCTCTCTCTCTCTCTCTCTCTCTCTCTCTCTCTCTCTGTCTCTGATACACACAGACCCACACAGACACACACAGACACACACAGACACACAGACACACACATATTGACTTGTCCTTTGCCAATGAGATCAATATTTTAGGCACAAATGATATGAGCTCAGGGAAGAAAGATTCATATTGAGGTGTGAAAATGTTTTAGGAAGAAAAAGACATCCGTCTAAGACTACAAATACATCCAATAAATCATGGTGAGTTTGGTGGGTGACTGCTCTTCCTTCTGGCAGCTTGATAATTACTCGCTCAACACAACAACAACTTTCTTTTGCAACAATCACTCTATATGCAAGACAATTACAGCATTGGGCATCACTGCTGGCGAAAGCCCAGGCTATATGTGTCACAATCCATTAGTTAGCAGATGTATCTGAGAAGCCTGAAGTTCATTAAACCCAAGTGCCACTTTTGTCGATCACTTTTCTCAAGGTTTCCCAAGGGCAGTCATTGACTGTTTCTAATAGTCCATCAATCCAGCTTGCAAATAATTCTCTCCAAGTCCAGACTTTATGAATTATTAAACTGATCTATGAGATCTGCTAATTCTCAGTTCTATTCTTCCAAAACAACACTTTAGTCTTTTGTTACAGATCACAAGGAATAATCCTCAGAAAATACTACGACCTATGAAGAACATTATTTCACATTTCCTCATGAGGACCTGAGTGGATTTGTGTTAGATCATGCCATAATATATTTTGGTGTTTTTAAACTTTTAATTTTTTTATTATAAAAGAAAATATAAAATAGTAATAAAAATAAAAAAATTAGAAATGATACAGAAATTCACTAAACAAAATAATAAGAATTTAAAAATATTTGTTGCATTGCATAGTGTTGTCTTCAACTTGGTTGTTCACATTACCAGATACATGCATGCAAAATCGAAAGAGGAAAAAAGCAATTAAGAAGAGAGAAAAAGGGAAAACATTAATAAAGAGGACACAACAAATTAAGCATTAACTTAATTTGTTCCTTTCCACAAACCAACAGAAATCCACAGTACAGTTGTCCAAACCATCCTGCTTACATATATAGATATATCTCTTTCCCCCACATCCTCTCCTCCTCCTCATCTCAGTAATTTCTTCCTTTAGAACAGGTTCATTCTCTTTTCACAGTACCTTTAGATGTGCGCATGCAAGCAAGAATATATTTTGGAAAGTTCAAGATAGAAAAGATATTAATATGAACAGTACAGAATATGTTTGTCTTTTTCATGTGACTGAGATTTCCCTTTCTGCCAACACCCGTCATGTGTCTAACTACCCACTAGCATTTAAGTATGCTATGGTTTATATTATCCTTCAATTGGTTCTCATGGAAAAGAATCATTTTCTCAATCAATTCATAAGGAAGAGGCCAAGTATTGAGGGTTTCCTCTTGCCAAGAGCCATATGTTGGAACTGGCTTACATAAGCTCATGAGATCCAGTTTTGAAATTTGCATGGAACTGTGCTAGTCATTATAAAAATAAAAATGTATAGATTTACCACCAAACAAATAATAAATATTGAAATCTCATTGTACTTGATTACGTTTTACTCTATCTGTAGTTTGAGGCTGTATGTATATCTTCTGTGTTCACATTGCACATACTGAATTTTGGCATGCTACTGTGCATCTCTTCACAATTTTGTATTCAGTTATTTCACATCAATGACTTCGTGTTAGTAGATTTGAGTTAAATATGGTGGGAATATATACACCACAGAAATCACCAATTAGGCAAAATTAGGACTCTCTTCTCCCTGAGAATTGGTTATATCGTACCATTGATCACATTGATAACCTTTGAAATAAACTTAAGTTTCAGAATTATCTTCTATAAATCAGGAAAGGAAATTACAGTATTAGGCAAATCATCCATTGTCTTGCTTTCCCTCTTTTGCATAACTCTTGCCTAATTAGGCCCTAGTTCATAATCTATGAACCTCCCAGGATTATCTCTAGATGCCAGTGATTGTGCCAAAGGTGGGCCCCAATCACTGTGGATGGAATTTGGCTTATGCCCAACTGCTTCGATGAAAGTCTGAAATCAGCGAAGTGAGTGAGGAAGGTACAATCTAAGTAGCTGTGAGCTTGACTCAGCATGAGAATCCCCACCCTGGTCTTGGGGAAGACTTGCTTTGGTCTGGACACACTGTGACATGCCACAACAGGAGACTCAAGGCATCCCTTAGATGAGGGTTCTCATTTCTTTGGACCTCTTTTGTTTAAAGGATGAGGCTATAATCTGAATTCCAATGAATAAAAATCTAATAATATGCTTCTTCTATGAGTTTCAATTTTTTTTTCATTTTAATCATAACTGATCTTTTGCTATATGCTGAGAGCTACAATATTACTCTGTTATTTTGTTTAAATTTAATAATCTTATAAACAATATACAACTATTATTAAACTTTTCAGATGTAAAAATAGAATTGTGCAAACTTAATCAGCATGACTGTTTCTACACTAACACATGATAGAACCAATTAAACCTTAATTTTGAACCCTCCCTACTTTTATCAAGAATAAAACTTCGACTTCAAGTAGAAAACAATGGTTTAAGGCTTCGAAATTTTATCAGAATTGAGAAAAAACAAAACAATGTCATTTAGAGTACTTTTAGATTTTTTTTTCATACTTTTAGTACTGTCACATTTCCAATCATTTGAGAACCAATAAGAGATACAGGAAATTTCATTAAAAATTGCCTGAATGTTCATTATTAGATAAATGGCATCCCAACAAAGATCTTTCCAGCGCACTTTGGCAGATCGAGTGTTACTATGTCATATATTTAATTAGAGGCAGCAAATGAGGCCTTGATGAACTAAGCTCTCAGGAGAGACCATTCAGGGAAGAAAAATGAATGGATTTCTTGAAGAAGTGAAATATCTGCTTAAGAAAAAAAGATGGCCATACTTAGGGTGGACAAGAGGAGAGATAGGGATTATACTGGAATGGCTTCTAAATATTTGAAGTGTGATGTAAAAAAGATATTAGATTTAACCTTTGACCTAAGGAACAGAATTAGATGCAATCTGGAAGAGTAACAGAAAGCAATATTTTATTCCAAGAGTTCTAAAGATTGAACTTATTAAAAATGATATATCGGGGGCCAGGGAGATGGCTCAGTAGAATAAGCGTTTGCCTGGCAAGTGCAAGGGCCTGAATTTAATCCCCAGTAATGCAAAAAAAAAAAAAAAACAAAAAAAAAAACCAGATATGTCGGATGCAACAGTGCATTTTGTGCACCCCTGAGGAATTCAGGCAAGGCTCGATAATCCTGGTACAAGAGGTTCAGAAAGTTCTTTCAGGTCATTTCAAACTGATTTTTCTTGTTCTAGATAGATGGTAGAAGATTGGGGATTGTCACCCTGAGTTACTCACAGATTCATGTCTGTAATCATGTACAATCTGGTTTCCACAAAGAAACTCTTGTCAATTTCAACCCCAAGTCTGTGGCACAAATGCTGGATAAAAACAAAAACAAAAACAAAAAAAACCAAACTAGTCCAGAGGGGAATGAGCATCCACCTTCCAAGGTGGAGAAAGGCAGCCCCTCACCTTGCAGAAGAAGGCTGTTTTCATCAGATAAAATAAGACCTTAAGCAACTGTGGGAAGCACTGCCAGAAAGGAGGTCCTATTACAAAGAAAAAGAAAATGAACATGAGGCATACAGGTGATTCACTCAGAAAGACTTTTCAAGTCAATGGAATATCAACTCCAGGAAATGTATCTTGAGGAGAATGTGATATATTAGATGTAGGAAAATTAGCAAAAGTTAGGAATAAATTGCGATTTTTTAACATATATTTTAAAAATCTTGGATGAATACTATTTGTAATTGCTACCAAGAGAAAACTTGAATTTTACTTTTAGCATCTTATTATTTCAGTCAATAAGCACGCTACTCAAGTTAAAAGAGTAAGTCTTGATTTAAACCATAAATACTAGAGCAACTAATTGGACAACATAACCAGAATTTGTTGCTCAGGCTGATGCTTGCTGGGAACTATTTTAGTCATCTGATGTGCTGTGTCCCCCAGGCATGAAGTGGTCTTCTTAGCAGGTAAGAGGCTTGGCTGGCTTTAGAAGGTTTGCATTGAATGCCAACTTGGGTTAAGCTATGAAAGTTATTTCTCTCAGTCTCATTTATATGTACAATAAGTATGAGAATCTACTTCCATTTCAGGCTTGCTGTGAGCAACAAATTAAGGAATATATACAGAATCGAACATTTAACATAGCTCCTGCCATAACAGATACTCAATAAGAACAATTGCCTGATTGTTATTATCATCGGCTTTAAGCAATTTAATTTTTCACAGATCCATCTGAATGCAATGATTTATTTGAGTCTTACAGATATACAACTTAAAAACATTTTAGGCACAGATTGATTTATATGTAAATAACAATGGTAGTAGTATTGAAATTAATTCATTTTAAACTCTGGTAATACTGTAGTGGGTTAAAGAATAGAAAGTGTGGTTATTTTGGATTTATTAAAAATTCCCATGAAAATTACATCTGAAATGATTGCTCCTGTTCACTCCACATCACTTTGAAGGGAAGCATAATTGTGTATTCCACTACCTGTATGCTAGCAATTTGAAGAACAGTAGAGTGAAGTTAAAAATAATGTCACATTTCATCTTCTTGAGTCCCCAGCAACAGCAATGGCTGCCTGGCAAGGGTGAGATTTAATGACAAATGATAACTGATTTAGAATGATTAGGAAAGTTAGAAGACAATGTTCCTAGAGAATGAAAGCATTTCTATCGCTTTACATCCACATTCACTGTTTGAGTGTTTTGTATAGGGGAACAGCTTTGAGCTCAGGGCTAATGTTTAAGGGGGGGGGGTAGTACCAGAGCCACTAGCACATGTGGCTCTTCTCAAGAACATTAAAATTCTGATTTTCACCTATTTCAAGTGCTCCAAAGCTCCATGTGGCCACAGACTGTGGTATTGGATAATGTAAATATGGGGCATTTTACCCTTCCAGAATGTTCACAGGACAATGCTAGGAGAAGGTGAGAGGGAGAGGTGGAGTACACAGCTTTCAAGGGCAAATAATGCAGCTCCACAGAATATTATGGTTGTTCCTCAAACACTGGAGATGGAAGAAAAAGTAATAGATGATAATTCTCATTTGCACTGTGTGAACAGAGACTACCATAAAAGGGTGAGAGTCACCACGCTAATGTGCGCCTCGCTCCTCGAGATGAGTCAGCCTGGAAAGGTCCTGGTGTGTGAGGGACACCACCTGGGATTGCTGTGATTGGAGTGAAATTCACTTCAGCAGGGAGCTGGGCATCTGACATGCCAAGACAAAAGAAAGCAGAACACACAAAACACGATCCCTTACCATTTGGGCCAACACAATTTCTTTTAAAATGTAGTTCTCTGAACGAGATCTCCAGTAACAGCGAGCTACAAGCACTTCTCTTGCTACAATCCTTCTGTCAAGCCACGGATGAATATTCATAGAGGCTTATTTTAATCTCATTTTTCTTGATGTGACATAATTCTACATAATTTATTTTCCCTCCTCCAGCATTTAAAATAAAAGCTGTTTTATTTTTTGTTCCCCACTGTCAAGTCCAAAATTTTCTTTTTCTTTTTCTTTCTTTTATCTTTTTTTTTTTTTTTTTT
>NW_004524629.1:10204785-10207403 GCF_000260255.1 Octodon degus
TTGGGATGCCCAGCCTAGCAGGGTCTGAGCCCCTGCTGGAGTCTAGGCCTCCATGGGAGACAGCTCCTGGGCTGGGCTAGGCAGGGCCTCTGATGGTGGATTTTGAACCCAATGTAATTTCTCCAGTTTCCCCTCATTGTGGGAATACAAACATCGCAAAAGGGCAGGTGCATGAAAAATAGAGGCCAAGGAGAGGAGAGAGACGATTGAAGACAGATACACATGAGCACACTTACACACTCCGGATACGCCGCCACAGTGGCAGACACACAGACAAACACAGAGCCTCTGACAGAAAGAGGAAAGTCCTTCCTGGTTTAATTATTGTTTATTTTCCTTCTGCGAATTTGCACTAGGACCTTATCCAGTACAGACTTCCCATGTGGTAGTTCCACATTATGTTTAGCCTAAGTAAGAACTGGAAATTTTGAATAATGGACAAAATTCAAAATCAAACATAAGGGTAATTTTATTACTTAAAAAATGTTTATTTAACTTTGTGAAACATTTAGAACAATTAGAAAGAGTACTGAAAACGAGCCCCAAACTTGCCAGGGTGTCTCAGAGTGCTGGAGTACTCTCACTCCAGAAATGTAAGCCCTCCCTTTTAGTTATACTTTGACAAGCTGTTTGCCAAAACATAATGCTCCTCAGAAGTACACCAGGAGAAATCTCAGGATGTGGTATTTTCCTCACTTCTCTGTCTCTACAAAATGACTAAAAAAATCAAATGAAGCAACACAACATTTGGTAGTCTTTTTCTAAGCAGAGATTATTCATTGCCAAAAGAAAGCAAATGCTCTCTTTCCCTCAGCTGTTAGATTTTACCCTTTTTATTTTTCTCTTTTTTGTTTTTATTTTGATCTGTTTTTTTCTTGCTGCAGGTACAAGTAGGGAATTCTGGAACATTATGGAAAAGTTGGTCTTGGCATTGTACTGATTTCTCCTGCACTGGGGAATCCCACTGTGCAGACAGGAGAGGACAGTGAGAAGACATGTCTCAGGAAAATGCTGCAGATATTCCAGGTTAGGCCACAGGAGTTTCTATTGGAGACTCTTAGGTGCCAGACACTGTCAGGTAATTCTTCCCCTCTGAAAGTAGCTTTTAGGACCTAACTCTTCTCAATATAAAGAATCTCTTCCCTTCTGTTCTTATCCAAGGTTTATCATATGCCCACTACTCACTAGATACTAGTCTTTGATTTCCACTGGAAATAACACACTGCTTCTGTGTGAGGAGAAAGGCTCAAATACAACCTGTCTAAAATGTCCAACTTCACAGCACTGTAATATTTGCATTTTATAGAAAACATCTGAAAATCATTTTAGTAAGTGGAAACCATTTTCCCCCATGAACTGTTAATATGGAATTTTTAACAGCTTCCCCAGGGTTTGGCGTCTTGCTAGGGAGCCCTTAGTGGTCCCATCATTGTTAAGGCACAGTAAACAATCACAGCTCACACTCATGAGCAGAAAGAGCTCAAGCTGTTACTCAGGCTAGTTTTTATCTTCTTAAAGACAGAAAACTTATTTTCTACTCAATCTGGCTATGAGACGTTAAATCGGTTTATAACCCTAGCAAATATTGGTATGAACACTTCTAAGACAGTTAAATGTATAATATCAGCATTTTAAACTCTCATAAAGACAACTGTGCTTGCAAATTTCTCAGTTTTTAAAATAAGCCACCAACTGCCTTTTCTCATCATTGGAGCTGGTTTCAGTCTTTGTTTCTGACTCTTATTCTTTGTTCATTAAAAAGACTTTGTCAATAAGTCTCTCACAAATAATACTAAACACTTCTTGAAAACCTTAAATTCTTAGTTTTGGTTCCAAAAGCTATTTCTTTAAAAAAAAAATAGATCTATATTGAGGTTTGGTCCCCACACAACTAAGATATCAATGAAATTATAACTACAATATATGGATCTATTCTTTTTGCAATTGTGAAATACACGTCGACTAGAAACAACAAAATAGAAAATATGAATATATATAGGAAGTAAAATAATATTTAAACTTAGATATGCATCCCTAATATAACGATGAATCTGCATGTGTGTGTATATTTTCCATATGTTAGGTATCTAAACACTACGTACTATCCATGGTTAGATACACTGCTTTTATTTTCAGTGGCTTGAGTACTTTCCTACTTTATTTCCTTTTCTTTCTAAACATGACTCTGCATTCTATTTTGCTATGTTCCTGTGCCATCATTTATTCAACTATATTACTATTCTAGGGAATCCGGTCATCTATAACTTAAAACAATGAGTGAAATACTCATTTGCTAAATCTTCAGCTAAACTTTCGATTATTTCATTAGAAAGTGTTGAGGATTCAAAATAAGAATTTGAAAGGGTGTCATATTTAAATTACCACTTAAAATTATAAGCCAACAAAATACTATGAGATTTGCATTCTGAAAAATCTACTTTCTTTGTTTTATCATATAGATTTGTTCCTATAGTCTATCTTTTTATTTTGTTAATTGGATCTTTTCTAAAATTTAAAGGATTTTTCAGAAACTTTTTATTGTATACCTTCATTTTATATCTGGCATCTATTTTTCCTCTTGGGATTTCATTATTTATTACCTAAGGTATATTGTTTTA
>NW_004524629.1:10208845-10225081 GCF_000260255.1 Octodon degus
TCTCTCTCTCTCTCTCTCTCTCTCTCTCTCTCTCTCTCTCTCTCTCTGTCCTCAGCCTCCTGAATCCATGAATCGTTCTAAACATTTAAAGATCTCACATACCCTCTCCTTCGTTTTGTCTTTGTTTGGTCTGCTGAGGCAGAATTGCACACACGGGTAAGTTTCAAATAACAAGAGTTTATTTCCCATGGTGCTCAAGGCTCCGAAGGCTAAAACCATGGTCCTGGTGGTGCGGTGTTCGCTTAGTGCCTGTTCTCTCATAGAAGTGCCCCCTCATTGTGGCCTTCCATGTGGGCTGTCTGCAGTTTTCTTTATCAGGGCACCCATTCTGATATGATGGCTACCTTTATGCTACAATTACATCCCAGAACCCCAACTTCCTATACCAGGACTTGAGAGTTAAGATTTTAAAAAAAGATTTTGGTGGAAACGGGTTATTCAGATCATAGTCATTGTTCAATTGTTTAACTTTTCCTTTACTC
The DNA here is from genome assembly GCF_000260255.1 of Octodon degus. NCBI lineage: Eukaryota > Metazoa > Chordata > Mammalia > Rodentia > Octodontidae > Octodon > Octodon degus. The sequence continues at coordinate 10,209,328 of NW_004524629.1, forward strand.
AGTATGTATGCTTATAAACATTTAAATTAGATATTTATTATAGAATCTCCTTTTACTAAATATAAAATTAATTTCTATAAAGCATTTTAAAATTTATTATATCTTCTATAATATTAATAATTAATAACTAATTTATATTTCCTTTGGTGTGAGACAAAAATATCTCACGTCTTTCACTGTGACTTTTGTTTTCATACTGTGGAAAACTATGTTCTGTTTTTTGAGTCAAGCTCTCACTATGCAGTTCAGGCTGGCTTTGATCTTACTCCATGAATTGTGGTCACTCTGAACTCAAGCATCCCTCCTGCCTCAGCCTCCTGAGTGCTGGGATTACAGGCATGTGCCACCATGCTCACTTACTGTGAATTTTTGTCTTTTTGAAAGATGTATCTCCCTCATTTTTATAAACTAATAATTGAGAATTTCTTGATTCAGACTTTCATGAGTATTATTGGACACAAAACATGTAAAGCATAAAGTATAACACATAGCATAGCTTCAGTTATATATTAAGGAGTAAAAAATAATATATCATTAACATTATTAATAATCACTTAGTAACAGATTGGAAACACTTTATAGTGAATCTCATCACTGACCTAAGGTCTGACATTTGTCATCTTGTGTTGAGTATTTTTTTTTCTTTCCATTTTTTCCTCTTTTTTATGAGTGTGCTCTTTCACATTCTATGTAGTTTGCTGTTCTCTTTTTCAGTGATATACCGGTATATAATTTGGTTTTAATTCTACTTAGTGGTTATCTTTACAGCTTGCAAGACTAATCTTTTAAAATGTAAAATATTACGAACATATGGAAAACTACAGAATGTAGCATAAATGACAACAGGCAAGAATGTTGCAGTCAAATTTAACAGATGTTAGCATTTTGCTTGACTTGCTTCAGAGCTTTCTCTTAAAGAAATAAACCAGTACAAATAGAGCCAAAGCCCAGTTCTATACTCCCTGGTGAAATACTTTTCTGAAGTTGGGGGATAATTTTTCTTGCATTTGCATGTTTGAAAAAATGCTTAGATATTATATTTCTAAGTCACTGAAGATCTGGGAAAGACTAAAAAATTGTCTCAAGGATAATATCTGTGAAGGAAGAAACATTTTCCAACATATTACTGCCTGGTAGGTATGTTGGGAAGTTGGTGTGGCCTGTACCGACTTGGGAGATAGCAAAGGCAGCACCAGCCGTCTGACTGCTCCTCTAATGTATTTTCCTTAGCTTTGTACCTCACCTATATTTGCAGCAGACAATCAAAGAGTGTCCTTTGATTGATTCTATTGTATTAAACCAGACTCGCCTTGGTTGGTTTCTTCATACGGTCCTTAGGCTCCGCAGCACATTCCAGTCACGTCTCCATCCACGGCTTCTGTTCAGTGTTCTCCATGGCTTTTCAGTGAGCACACTTAGTTATTAGACCAAGTGAAGAAAATTACTCTCTGCCATTTATTTCTGTCATTATTTCACACATTTTCCTTTTCTCCTCCAAATTTCCAGTTTTTTCTAATTTTCAAGGCAGACATGCTAGCCTTTTGTACCATACTAACCTGACTTTTTGACTTGGTATTGAAAACTACCCAATTCAGATTTTAATTTTGTCTTTTTACAAGTTTCATTAAAATCAATCCACAAAGCTTTTGTCAGACTTTAGCATATATTCTATCGTCTTTCCATCTCATTCCTCTGTTTCCTTTCTTTTCTGTGAATATAATGTGTTCTCATGTATTATTGGAAGGGCTAATGTTTTCTGAAGTTTATTCGGACAACTATTCAAGTTTATTAGAGGTCTGTTCTTCTATTTCAAATTAAGGTTCTTGTGCAAGTTTACATTGTTTTCACATTGTCCTCTTTAATTCCTTACTGTTTATATTTAGTGAATATTGTGGCAAGGACAAGTGGATCACGATCAAGTTTAGTACTTGTACTGTGTTTGGTGTGTAGAATGCCTTTGTCTTTAGTCTCCTATTCAGCTGCTCAAATGTTTGTAGTTTACAAAGGAACAGTAGTTGTTATGCATAACTATACCATGTCTTCTTTTTCTTCTTCTCCTTCTCCTTCTCCTTCTCCTTCTCCTTCTCCTTCTTCTTCTCCTCCTCCTCCTCCTCCTCCTCTTCCTCCTCCTTCTCCTTCTCTTTTTTCTCCTTCTCCTCCTCCTCCTTTTCCTCCTTCTCCTCTTCCTTCTTCTTCTTCTTCTCACCTTATTTCTTTTGGACAGTGTCCCACTAAGTAGGCCAGACTGGCCTTGAACTCCTTATTTCTGTATCCTCAATCCTCTTGCCTCAGCCTCCTGGGATTGCAGGCCTGCACTACCATGCCAAGCCTCCTGATGCTTCTTAATCAGTTGCTCTATGTAGCTGTACTAGGCTGAGCCCAGTTATCATCTTATCTCAAGTACATGACTGATACAAAGATAAAATGAAATAAAAGATAAAACAAGTCTCTAATGTGTGTTTATACAATTTTTCTTACTCCACTACTTAAATTTTTACTAGTTGCAATTTAGAGTACATGAGTCACACCCATTGTTTTGTGGAAAACATGTGATTAAAAATCATATCATACATCAAAAATATGCAATAAAGAAATCAGAGAAGGGAAAGCACTTGGCCATAGAGTGAGAAATAGGTGATAGGAAACTACTAGCTGCCTCTTAATACAAATTGTTTTATTTCTGATCTGATAAGGACAGTTTGGTGGACATCTTGAATGCCCCATCTCCTTCAAATATGAAACTCAAGTAAAATTGGCAGCGAGTGATAATTTAAACTACACTATCAAAACCATGCAATAATAATGGGAAGCTTATTTTTCGCCCTTACAGATTTAGGTGAGTAGTTCTCTTCTAGTTTTGATTCAACAATACTAGGAGCTTCTGGTCCATTTTTAACAGTCTTACAGTTTTACAGGACTACAAGCAAATTGGTGGGTAGCGTAACTTTTGAATGGCAGCATTGTGTTTATGTTAGCACTGTCTCACCTTTGAATCAAAGACCTATAGAAAGTATAAGGACATGCTTCCCCTTGAGGTCCCCTGGGCCCCTTTATCTTATCATTATGCTGTAGCTTCCACTTTCAGGGTCACATCAGAGTCAGCACGTCACCAGCATCCTCTCACTGTAGCACAAAGGGAGAAAGGGAGTAGGAGAAAAGGCAAAGGGCACTGGACATGAACAAGCTATCTTTATGGAGGTTCCAAACAGCTACGCTGACTCTCCTGCTGGCATTTTATTTACTAGAACTTGGTCATAGCACTATGACATCTTACAGGGAGGGTTGAGGTGGGAAATAAATTCCCGTCATGACAGTCCTGCACTTGCCTAACAGTAAAGGCTTTCAGTAATACTGAAGGGATAAAGGAGAGAGGTGAAGAGGCTACCAGCCTCTGCCATATTCATGGCATTTTGACCTCCAGGGCATACTGCAGTATTATTTGAATAGATAATCCGGAGTACTTGAATTAGAGCCTGGTACCCAGAGCCCATCTGAACCAAAATAGATGCTCGTTCATGTGCAACGATTTTGTGTTATCTTGTAATAACCTTACATTAGAGGACGTTTACATAATTTCACACTTACATCTTCAGTGAAGTTTCTAATATCACAGCTGTTTGTTTATATTGAAATCCTGATTTGTTTCTGGGAAAAACACATTTATGTCACCCTTAAGAGAAATGTCTATTTTTCTGTCCTCTGAGATTGTTTTTATGGCATTTGAAACAATTTTTCCATGGATGTTCCACACTTGTTGGTATTTTCAAGAGGTCCAATCAGATATTGGGCTAAAGGTCAGATATCATCATAGGTTGCTGGAATGTGGCTCGTGAACTCCTATAATTTCTCTTCTCTGTGCTCAGATCCTTCGTGCCATTTTCTACCCATCCAGTTTAAATCATGAACCTTAACATATCAAACTGCTCTCCTGTGAAAAAGCAAGCAGTTTTGCCCTGTGTGGTGACAAACACCTGTAATCTTGGCTCTCAAGAGGCTGAGGCAGGAGGTTTGACATGAATCTGTGTCCAGCCCAGACTGCACAGTGAGTTCAAGGCCACCCTGAACTGTATAGTGAAGCCCTATCTAAAAAGAAATCCAAAAAGGCAGTTTTAATTGCCCAAAATCACTTAATCTTCTCTTCCATTTGTTTCCTAGCAGATGTCTTCAACTTCATCAAGACAAAATTTTCACTGTGTTTCAAGAACAATATAGCTGAGTGGTCCCATGTAGAGCCAGCCACCGAAACTGAACTGGGCACGGTGGTGAACACCTGTAATCCCAGTGCTGGGGTGGCTGAGACGGAAGGATCCCCACAAGTCTGAGCTGCATAACAAGACCCTATACCAAATAAATAAAAGACTAAAACAAAACAAAATAAAACGAATGATCTTTCCAAGAGGTTGTCTCCATTCGTTCTGTTCTTGTTATCCAACTGTTTATAGTACATTGTAAAGGAAGCCTGAGTAGATTAATATACAGACATACAGCTCTTGAAGCTAAATTTTAATACCAAAGTCAAGACAGGAAAAGAAAATAGCCAAGGCCTGAGATCTCAGCTTGAGAGAAGTTGCAATATGTAGTGTAAACACCAAAGGCAACACAGGGTCCCTTATGTGTTCTCTGACCGCATCTAAGAGAGACTGGGTGCAGTTACCCTTAACCAACTCTAGTGACACCAAGTGACCACTGCAGGGCACTGGCAGGGACCTGAGTGCCTGGCCTTGCTGTAGTGAGGCTGTCATTAGTCACATATCATGTTCCCAGTCTTGGCTTTCTGATAGGGATGAGGAAAAGGAGAGAGATTACAGTTGAACAGCACTGAAAAATCAAGACATTAATGAAAAGGAGAGTGATGTCATGGCTCTACAGAACCAGGGGGAGTGCATGCCTAGTGTATTTGCTATGGCTGCAAATCAAAGCGCACTGAATAAGACTAGACTTGAAAAAATCTCCTAACCCACTAAGCAAAGTAAACTGAAGTAAACAAAAGGGTTGTTTTCTGGCTGTTGTTTCTTGTATGATTTTATAATCAGAAAAAAGAAAAACAAAACATGTCATAAGTATTTAAAATGTTAGTGTCTAGAGCATCGTCTCTATGTCCTAACTTCGATCGCTTGCTGCGTGCACCTTGGAGCCTGCATCCTTGCAGCTGGGTGCCACTGGGAAGCTCAGAGCCCGTGTACACCGCACACACTTGTGCAGCTCCCTGGGCAGCAGCTCAAGCTTACTAAATTTTGTATATTTTCATGTAATAACACACATTATTTCTCATTATTTCACTGCTTCTAACTTGTTGCTGAGGAAAATCATTCAGAGTGAAATCCTGTGCTTTCCTAAGAAAACATCTTGTTTTGAATCAAGGAAGATACTTATATTCGCCATGCATCAGAGGTTTGGGGAAATTTCCGTGCATCTGTCTATTTAAAAGACCTCCGTTTCTACAGGTACTGTTTAGCACTTGCTGTTAGAGAGAGGGCTGCTATTATATTTGTGATGTAAGTATGTGACTAAATTAGAGTGCATTCTACCATTTCTGACTGAGATACTACAGCTGTTGGAGTTGCCTTCACCGTTCCCTCGTTATTTTTTTCTTTTTTATTGTTTGGTTTGTTTTGATTTTCTTCTCAAAAGAGAAGTCTATGAATATTAAACCAGCATGTGGTCTTCAAATGGAAATCCATAAATCTATTTTTTTCTCTAACTTCACTAACCCTGGAAAGCATGAACTCATGCCCCTGGAAGCAGGATTCAGGAAAACTCATGTACTTTGTTTCTTTAAAGAATGAGCAGCTTAGCCTTTTCCAACACACAGAGAGTATGGGCACATGGGTGACGCCCTGAATTGCCCCATCTTCTCTAAATACAAAACCCAAATCAAAATTGGCAACCATTGGTAATGTAAACTATGTTGCTAAAATCAAAAGTACAGGTAGAAGATTGAAGGTAAAACTTTACAAAGATGTATCTCAAGATGAATAATTAAAGAACATATGCACATCTAGAGAAAAAATAGATGGGTCTCTATTCCCCACCTCTAATTTTTATATGTTTTCAATAAACAAGAGAAAGTAAGACAAGAGAAAGTGGTTGTATACCAGAGTGCCTCTAAAATTGGCAATTAGTAAGGATGTAAGGATGCTGCTTTAATTGTCTAAAATTGCCCTCTGCCACCTGTTTAAATATATAATTATCTTTGCTTCCACTCATGCTATGTCTGGCCCAGGGAAAAATCCTTGTCCTTTTGACACCCCTGACTCCAGATGCACAGAGGTGACATTTTTTTCCAAATAAAATGATTTGTCTCTTTGTGCATTTGTCTTCCTGGATATAGAGAGAATTGTAAATCTGTGAGTCATGGTGATCTTTCCTCGCAGTTGTGTGCTTTGGGCAGCTGACACATTTCTGTATAATCCTTTCTCCATCTTTGTCTCCCTCTCTGTCTCTCTGATAAGACGTTGCCTTGTTCTTGTTACAATTTAGGAGGCTAGGCATCTAAATGGAGGGTCTCAGCGTCATCCTTATAAAAGAAGAGCTTGCAATTCTATCAAGAAATAATAAAAGCCAAAAGTGCTAATAATGTTGTCTGTCTTTCTCAGTGGTGTCATACTGAGATCCCAGGCCTCTCACTATTAATAATAACACAAACATCCAGGTATCTTTCTTTTCTTTTTTGAGTGGAAGCTAAATAGGAATTCAGATAAAGTGACAAAGGCAGAAGGATGGAGGGTGGGATGAGGCCTCACATTCCAATTTCACTGTGGGACATCTTTAAGACTTCTACCATGTTAAGTTGTTCATTATCCAGAACACTCTGGAGAAGTCTGAAAACGGCATCAATCCAAATTTAAGTTCTTTTATAAAAAGATTTATTCCCTCAATAAATATTTATTGGAAACTTACAATGTGGAAAGCATTCTGGAGGATGCAAAATGCATAACACAGTCTTTTCTCTCAAATGGCTTATGATTGCATAACAGGAGAATAATATATATATGCAAATAACTGTATTATTTTGTTCAGGACTTTTTCAGTTGCAAATGACAGAATCCAAGCACAAATTCTCTTATACTGGTAAAAAATTTACTGCTTCATATAACTTAAAAGTTTATGAGTAGATGCTCAGTTTAGGGGCTTATTTTCTCTCCTTTCTCTCTTTACTTTTCCTCTGCCTCCCTTTCCAATTTTCTTGGGGTTCAATTTTGGCCCCATCACTGTGAACAGAGGTTAACATATTTTCTCAGTATTGGTCATCCAAACGTATCATATCAAATAGTACCTGGACATAAATCATTGTGCATTAAACACTTGCTAAGTACATAAATTGTTATCAATTGCTTGGAATGATACAAAGTGAGTTGAGATGATTCTTACCAAAAAAAGTAGATAATAGGATCCTTAGCACACCAATGACAAAGGGAACAAAAGGCCTATGTCTGACACCTCTCTGCAGTTCTCAATCAGAGCAGAAAGGGGCAAACATAATATTCTAGAGACAGAAGTACTGGAAAATAAAGATGCATGTACATGAAATCTGAAGGGCCTGACATGAGCATCCACCCTGGGCAAGGTGACAAATGAAGTCAGAAGTGAGCCCATGAACTGCCAGAATGAGAAAATGGTCAAGGGAGTCAAGTTTATGGGAGAAAATATCAGAGAGATTGAATAGAAGTGAGAAAGTAGAAGTTAACGTGATTGAGTATCCTGAGGGGGACGAGATTAAGGCTGGTCCTTTGGTGTGTCTGGGTTGCTAGGCAACTGAACTGAAGAGGGGAGGCAGCCTCTGGACTGAGTGTGGTCAGGCACTAAAGGGTCAGGGCTTCTCAGGAGTACTGAACTTGCAACTGTGAAGCCTTCAATCACGTAGGCACAGCCACCTCTAATGGTGAAAGAGTTGGAATGAGGTGAAGAAGAGCACTTTCATCCTTAGGAAGACCCTCCTGGGGGCTGTGTACTTTGATCCCTGTCCTTTGCAAGACATGAGAATAGGGCCAGCCAAACAGCTTGGCAAATTAAAGTGCCTGCCAGCAGGCACAAGGGCCAGGGTTTCGATCCCTGGGCCTGCCTTGCTGGCCCTGACCCTGGGGCATGCTGAGACAGTAATTGAGACTGGGCGTGGTGGTGAGCACCTGTAATCTCAGCTCTTGGGAGGCTGTAAACAGGAGAATCATTACAAGTCTGATCTAGTAGTGAGACGTGAACACCTGTAGACCCTCCCCTAAAATACAAAAAAAAAAAAAAAAAAAAAAAAAAAAAGACTAGGTCTAGCAGAGCCAGCCTGGACACAGGACACAAGTTGCTGGTTCTCCACTTGGGGGAAGTGTGGAAAGAGTGATTAAACTTCACTGCTTGGGCTGGCTGCTGAGTGAGTGGGAGGCTCTATGCATATACTGATGATGGACATCTTCTCTCTGAAATCTCACAGCTGGCCCCATAAGGTGCTCCAAAGTTGGGGTCATTGCCTTCATTGTGATGTGCTCAGCCTGCACTCCCAGCTTTAAATTCATGATGACTTACATAGGAAATCTTCAGCATTTCCCATGTCTACTGTCATTTGTAGTTTTATTTGCATCATATTTAATAGTAGATATTTTTAATTAAATCTTCCTTGATGGAGGAGATAGATTGGTGGTCTAAGCACCTGCTTGGTAAGTGGAAGGAACCAGGTTCAATCCCTAGTACTGCATGCCCTGATGGTTATGAAACCTGGCATGGTGCTGCATGCCTGTAATCTGAGAACTGGGGAGGCTGAGACAGGAGGATCACTATGAGTCGGAGCTGTGTAGAGAGATCCGGTACAAAATAGAAAAAAATCTTTTGGTAACTCAAGCTAAATGTAGTCAAGGATCTTGCCTAATTTGCACAATTTTATGTTCCCAGTTCTCTTCTATATTTTTGAAATAGAAGAATACACACATAAACACATGAACATACATACAGCATTTTGTTAAATGTTTTCCTGCAAAAGAGCAGTATGTTATCAATAACTTGGAACTGTATAAACAATAGACAATACTAAGTAATAATAAATGTAAATAATACTAAATAGACAAAACATTCTTTTGTTATGTTGCTCACCTTAGTGCTATTTAAAGGTAACAGATAAGATATTACGATAATAGACAACAGAAAAAAATTAAGAAATATTGTGAAAAATGAATCATGTGGACTCTCCTATTGTCTCATGACTCTTATAATTATTTCTGTTTTAATATATATTTCTCTTTTGCTTAATGAGAATACAGTTCTTCCTCATTCTATCCCTGTCTCTGTCTCTGTCTCTGTCTCGTCTCTGTCTCTGTCTCTGTCTCTCTCTCTCTCTCTCTGACTCTTTCTCTGTATGTCTCTCTGTCTGTCTCTGTCTGTCTCTGTCTCTCTCTCTGTCTTTCTGTCTCTCTTTCTCTCTGTCTGTCTCTGTCTGTCTGTCTGTCTGTCTGTCTTACTGTCTCTCTCTCTCTCTCTCTCTCTCTCTCTTTCTCTCTGTCACTCTCCCTCCCTCCCTCTCTTCTCCTCCACCCTCTTATCTCTTTTCTTTACCCCACACTAAATACACTCACATGACACACACATTATACATGTGCGTGTACCACGACGTATTGGCCAAATCTATGATTCCGTGAGTACCTTAATTCACACTTTCTTGTACATCCTTTCTCTGATTTGCATCACTCATGAGAAAAATGAAAGTTCTCGATTGTCTACTTCTCTTGCTGCATCTTTGGAAACAGTACCACATTATTAAAATAATGATGGCAAAGGCTCAGCTGGTTTGAGTATAATGCTGATGAGCTCAAGGTAGCCAGCTGAGTCTCTGGGCAGGGCTGCTAGTAATTCAGAGGAAGGGAGAGAAAGGGATTTCCAAGCCTTTGGAGCATATCTTCAACTTGAATCAATTTTATAAGGAAAAGTTGATTGAAAGCCTACTGGATGAGAGAACAGGTTTAGACAAATCCATAATTTATGTAGAATTAGAGCCATATTTTGAACTACTCCAGTTATTTTGGACCCATTGTCAGGAAGTCATGTTACCAAGTAGAATCAACATTAGGAAGTAGGCAGTGAAGACATCAAGGATATGAACAATAAATAAGAAATAGTCAAAAGTGGGGATGCGTGTCAGGTAATAGGTGCTCCAATAACAAATTTGTGGTTGAAGGCAACAAGCTGTACAGTGTGCCACACTTTAGAAGGAGATTTCATTGTACTGTGAAGAGATGGAGCCACACAGGATTATTTAATCTTTGTATGCACTCAATAAAATAAATACTACAATATCTCTTTTCTGTTTACAAATCAGAAAACAAATGAATCATGGATAATTCATTGGCCCAGGCCATATAGTTAACAAGTAGTGGAGACAGGGTTTAGAGCTGTTCTTAAGTTACAAATAATGACTTAGATTAAGATAAATTAAAAGAATTATCTCTTTAATTTGGAAGGGCAATATGCTGTCAAAAGGAGCATGTCTTCGTTACCTTCAGAAAAATCCATGGCATAAATGAAGTCAATACAGAGTCATAGGAGAAATCTTCTGAGATCAAAAAGGCACATGTCTTTCTTATCTCCAGAAAAACCCATGATATAAGAAAAGTCAGTACAGAGTCACAGGGAATGACCTGAGATTCTAGAATGCAGAAGAAGAAAGAAGCAAGCAGAAAAGGCACTGGATCTGACCATTACCATGAATTCATAGATCTATCACACATAGTCTTGTTTAGGGGAATGATTCAGGGAGAAGAATCCTTAAGGATGTCTCTGCATTCTGCTTTCGAAGCATCATTTCATTAGAACTTTTACTTAAGATACAGAATTTGACAGGCTATTCCTGTGATTTTTCTAGTGCTTGTCCACAGTGAGCTTATGGAGTGGTATTGTAAAATGCAGATAAGTGAGACCACCTCTGTCTCCTAATTCGGGATTTCCCAGGAGGTTCAAAACACCAGAATTTGGGAAGCATTTCTCTAGAAGGGTGATCTGGTACAGTGCGGATATCAGTTTCTACTCCCAGTGCTCTCCGTCAGACCTTTTCCTGTTAGATGGATGACTGCACAGGTGGCGCGTTGTCGTGTGCGCAGCCTGTATTAGGAAAGCATTGGCAGAGCTGCGATGGTGGAAGAATTAGGGGTTCAAAGTCCGAAGCACATAAGAAATAAAAACTTCCTCTAGCTTCTGTTTTCTTACACAATACAGAGATGACAGTATTCCCTCACTAAAGTGGGGCTAAAGTGGAATGATTTATATAATGTGCCTGATATAACATCGTCTTTCACAAATGATAAATGCTAATGAATGTATTGGTGTTGGCTGTATCTAAAAAAATATCCATACTCAGATTTTGGATTGGGCAAAGCGAGTACTTAATTTTTTTCTTGTTAAATATGTCAAATCACTCCACAAGTCTGAAACAAATTTGGTTGTGGCTATGTCATAAGAGTATCATTTAAAAGGAGATTATTTTGAAGAAAAATAAATATTTAAGAAATGCAGTGAAAGGAAAGGAAAGCCTAATGGAGACTGCGTACCTGCAGCCCTGGGCAGGTGAGCCGGGAGAACAAGTCATGAAAACAAGAAAACCGCCATCCCCTCTGAGGACAGCAGGGGAGAGGGGCCAAGCCAAGTTTGACTTCATTCTCAGAGCTGCAGACAAAGGAGAAAGACATCAGCACGTGTCTGTGAAAGGACCGTGTCATGGAAATATGACTGATGGAGTCAATGACTTTCACTTCTAAGAGGCATTTTAGCCCAGATTTTAAAGACATAAATGAAAGCATCTGGCAAAAGTGTCAGGAAAGGTATAATCTTTTAGTTAGCTTAGAGGAAGAAATAGACAACAGCAAGTCAAAGCAAGTGCTGGTTAGATTTTGCAAGAATTGCCACTTAGAGACGCGTGATTGAGAGAAGCAGCTTGCATGCGGAAGTATGCGTTGACAGTAATTCAGGATGCCTGGGAAATGGCAGTGTGCTGGTTAATTGGACATTATGCTTCCTCAACGGTTTTTATCATTATGCAACACATATGGATTACGAATTTTCAGACAAATAAAATGCATATGCAATCTTAAACTCTTCAGATTGTCTGGTCTACTGCTCCTCTTTTGTAGATAAGGATGCTTAGACCCAATTAGGAATCACATGTATCAAGTCACAGCTAATTAGTAATATAGCCCAAATCAGAATGCATACGTCCTCACCATTACATTAGGCTGTATTTTCATTATTCAGTGTGGCTGTGTAACCCTTAACATGCTGGATTATTTTTGGCGATTGAAGTTGAAAGTGCTAAAGGACAGCAGTTACAGGAATGCAAGACTGAAATGAACCTCTATACACCGCAGACAGTCCCTGAAAACTTTCTTTTGAAGACAAACTACTAATTATCATTTGTTTACTTGTCATTTGTACTGCTTTTATAAATTGTCAGTGAGCAAAATTCACAAAAGGGATTGATTCAGGTTGTGGTTTTGCAAAATGAGTGATTTTAAAAAAGAAAATTTAAGAGTAAAATAGTTGCCCATGGAAATACTGTACAATAATGTGATCAGTGGAAGGCCATCAGATATACTAGAAGCAGTTGCTCATAGGCAGGGTCTTTGGTATGGCCAGGCCCTCAGGAGCGATTGATCTGACACCCTACTGAAACACGGGAAGTCATGAAGTACACAAAATGGATTTTGGGAGGGATTTTGGAAACTAAATCTTCATTTAAAGGTTTCACCCTGTGAAACCTTTTCACAAAATGTGTCATCGGCCAATTTCAAAGTTAGGAAAGGTGTGGAGGTATAATGTGGGGCATGGTATATTGTATTTCAAGTTAAAAAGGTTGAAAGTTATTTTAGTGTTTATGAATGGGCACATCTTTAATCTCACGAAAATATATTAGTTCATAAAACATAGAAATAGAAGATCTAAAGCAGTCCATAGTAGATTCCTAGAACAGTCTCCTCAAGCTCTAACATGGAAGTAAATCATCTGGGGAACTTGTTAACATGTAGATTTGGATTTGGTGGGTCTATGATGAGAAGGGCTATTCCTGGGTTTAAACACCTCCCAGGAGAAACTGATTATTCTTGTCTATGTACCATATTTTGAGAATTAAGAGTTTAGAAGTGTAGGCAAAGAAGAGAAGAATAACAGAATGCCATTACTTAGGAAAACCAAATCTCTTTCTTTAATTTTTTATCTATCTCTAACTATAAATGCAAACAACTACTCTAAATTACAGTAAAATAACCTTAAGGATTTGTAGCTCAATGCCACTAAGTGCTTGTATGTAACTCCAGTCTTACTTTTTCCACTTATCCTGCAAGCTAGGGGCAGAGTAATCTTTAAAACTCCCAGGGTCATTATTTCATTCACTTTAAAAAATCTTTTGACAGCCCCCTTTGTTGTACAGACAATGTACAACAATGAAAACTCTTAAAATTCTGTACAAGCTTTCGCTGGATCTGCCTGCCATCTCGTATCTAAGCTCTTTACACTGTCTCACTATCTAAGCTCTCGGTACAGAAAAATATCTGTTAGTCTTTCCGATACCGTATTTTTCCCTTCTAGATTTTTATAACATCATACCATCTCTCTGAACCCTTTTCCTCTGCCCCAACTGCAATTTTCTTCTTCACTTCTCTGGTCCTTTTTATCTTCCTGGAAAGACCATCTTCAGTGTGTAAAGGCAAGTGTGAGGGCAGGTGCTCTATCACCTTAGAGCACCTTGCTTGCATCCTATCATAACCTGTCAGTTAGTCTTGCTAGATTTGCTGGAAAATTGCCCCCACGTTACTCACAAGTTTTCAAGGACAGAGATCATATCCTCTTTGCTCTTTTTTCATTTTTATTGTCTTGATTGTCTTTTGCAAATAGTTAACAAGCAATGAATAAATTAACAGACAAGGAACAGCTGCAATTCTTGGATAGAAGAGAGAGTGGGGTGTGTAGCGAGAGCAGAAAGTATTCAGTGAGGTAATTGAATGGGGTTTGGGTAACTGGACATATTTTTTGACAGAAGCCCTGAAACCAGGAAACATCCACAATGACCAACTAGAGTGGGAAAATAATACAAAAATGAGAAATTTCAAAAAGATGACAAAAAGGAATGCAGAGGACACAGCATGCAGATCTACTTGTGTTTTTGCCTGTGTTATTTAAACAAAAATGGTAATACTTTAGGCAGAGAAAAAAACCACAATGTTCACAGAGGGAAGACTCAGGTGGCCTGAAGCTGGAATAAGCTGTTTTCTCAAAATTCTTTTGTAGAAAGAAAAACCATTACAAGAAGAGGCTTGGGGGAAGTTGATGGAGAGGACAAGAAGGGGCTTTTAGTTGTGTTTCATTTTAAAGAACAAAAACAGTATTTTGTGTCATCCATGTGACAATTAAGAGCATGTTTGTGAAAAAGTCCATATCAGAATAGAATAGGCTGGAAGAGGAGAGATTTGAAAGGCTTTTAGAATAAAAGTTCTCTTATAGCTCAGCATATTAATATGGCTTTACTTTTTATATCTCATTTTTATTCTTTTCTGCTGGATGGTTAAGACCAAGATAAAGCAAGACCTATGTAACAAAAAAATGTAACTTCTGTATCTGACAAGGTCAGGCAAATCCCTCAGGACTTGCCCTGAATCCCTGTACAGCATTTTGTAGATCTTTTTTCAGTGTCTGCCACGTGGATGAGTCACTGCCATTGCTTGACAAATTTGCTCCCTATGAAAGCCAGAGAGAATATTTTCTCCCCATGTGACTCTCCTTAGGCACACTCTATATTGTGATCATTTTCCTCTGTGCTCCCATAATCTCCTTAAACAGAAAATTTGGGACACCGCTGAGTTACAGGATGTTATAGTACAGGTTCTCTCATGTCCTGAGTCGTCACTGACCTTGAAGGGTAAGGGCCAAAATGTTGTCTATCCTTGTAGCCCTACTTTGTATCCAATTTTTTTTGTCTGCAAGCTTAAGCTGTTAACCTTTCAGAAGAGAAGTTTAGTGATATCATTGCCCTGGAACATACATTATGGAGCTTAACATCAGTATCTATCTGAATATCAAATGCTTTACACATAATATGGAACAGATATTTTCCATCAATCACTGATATGCTAAACTTTAAATCTGCACAGACTGTTAAAAAAATTTAGGAAACATATTTAAAAAATCAAGTCAACAACTTCTGACTTTGCCAGTTATGCAGATAACCCACTACTATCATAGACTACTGGACTGTATTGTATTACTTTGCTGAATTCATGCACCTAAAATATATGAATGACAATGGAATACCCATCTTGAATAAAGTAAACAAAAAGGGGAATATAAATAAAGGACCATTTTGTAGTGAAAAAATGTGTGTAATATATCTATATAGATAGATAGATAGATAGATAGATAGATAGATAGATAGATAGCTACTTTCTCCTAGTTTAATGAGAAAAAAGTTT
This sequence comes from Octodon degus, assembly GCF_000260255.1. Lineage (NCBI taxonomy): Eukaryota > Metazoa > Chordata > Mammalia > Rodentia > Octodontidae > Octodon > Octodon degus. Next base: position 10,224,753 of record NW_004524629.1, read on the forward strand.
TGAACTAATATTGTTTAGACAAGCTATCATGTCAGCATGTTTTACCATGAATAACTACTACAAAGACAACATTATGCAATGTATTAATTATTGTAACTGTCCTACTAACCTGTTTTGAAACTGTCTCATTGCTACTTCTTTCTCAATAAAATTATCTAAAAGAAAAGGAATAGTGTTTGTGGACAAGATATCTTGTCTGCATCTCGTACAGTGAATAACCACTAAGACAACAATATGCAATGCATTAATTGTTGAAAATGTGTTGGTAATCCATTTTGAAACTGTCTCACTGTTATTTGTTTCTCAATAAAATTATTTTAAAAATAAAA
>NW_004524629.1:10225216-10226077 GCF_000260255.1 Octodon degus
CTCTCTTGCCAAGTAAAATATTACACCCTAGGATGGCATACTCAGTATGCTGATATTGGAAACAAACTTGGGAAAATGAATTGTAATTTGGCCTCTGCCCTCTCCCAACATGCTATCAGCAACCTCTGAAGCCCTCTGGAGAACCCCAACACAGAACAGATGATAATGGTTCAATTCTTTTCTTAATGTTAAACCAAGAGTTTGTCGTCCCTAAACATTTGGTGTATTGCATTTACATGGACCCTATAGGCTATTTAGTAATATTCTGAAATGTTAAAATCAGTTTTGATGCCAAATAAACTGCATTAGTAAGATATAAATATATCACTTTATGTGATTTATTACATAAAATACTAATGTAAAAATCTTATATATGATTGAGGGAACTACTGAAGATATAAATTCAGAGATTCAAATATAGTAAAATTTAAAGGAAACAAAAAGTAATGCAACTAAATGTTTTTCAGTTCTAATTTTGTTTGTTAGTAATCAGTTTTTCTCTGAATTTTTGGCTTCTAATTTACTCTGGATGTTTTTAAGCCAACACCCTTGCCAGTAAATGATCAAAATTGATGGCTAATGAACGTCGTCTTCAGAGGGAAAGCCCTAACTGATAATTCTGGTAAGCTGCTCGGCCTTAGCAAAGTACGTGGAGGGCTGCTTACATGTTTCTCAAATAACGCGAATGAATACGGACTGACTTAATTGTTGAAGCTCCATTATGCGATCGTGCATGTCATTATAGTGGCTTTGCATACAGAGCAAATTGCTGTGGACCTGGAACCAGAAGGCTGCATTTGCGTGTCAGTGCTGGGCAATTTCTGGAAGTTATGCCTAACTTCCTTCTTTCTTCTTTCTTCT
>NW_004524629.1:10226971-10227779 GCF_000260255.1 Octodon degus
AGATGTCTGTACTTTCTTTTTTTAAAATCTTTATTTACTTATTTGGTTCAGGGTCTCACTACCCAGCTCAGACTCACTGTAATCCTCTTGTCTCTGTGTCCCCCATGCTGGGATTACAAGTGTGTGCCATGATGCTCAGCTTGGTGAACAGCTCAATGCGGGGCTGGCACAGCAAGAGGTACTGGGTATCGAACCTAGGTCCTTGCGCTTGTCAGGCAGATACTTAGTCTGCTGAACTATCTTGCCAGTCCCTGTACTACTAATTTCTATCAGTTTATTGAAAGGAACAGTTAACGCTTAATTTTAAAAAATTGACCAATTTTGCATGCTTATATCTGGTACTTGGAGCAATTACTTTGAAGATAACCATATGCAACATAATAACCGTTGTTTATTTCCTATCTTCTTAGTTTAAAATTCTATTTTGTTTTTAATTTTCAAAAAACATTTTATTCCCTTTAAAATTGAAAAATGTTCTAGAATGACAAAAGGTATCATATAGTGCGCAATACTACACTGCAAGATGAATTCTGTGAACTGTGCCTGCAAAACAAGATGTAGGAACCAACTGAAGGATATGTTTCCGAGTAACTTAAATAGAAATATAATAGTTCTATTTCTTTTTAAAAGCTATTCTTTACTAACTAGATTATAGCAATATAATTAAGAGAAGAAAAATAACCTGAGATTTTCAAATTCCTCTAGAGTGAATTGAATAGTCAACAGTACTTAAAAAATTCCTCTTATAGACCATATTATAAACTGATTTTCAAAATAGTCATCAGTAGTTATTTTCATTTTATAGTTG
>NW_004524629.1:10232937-10251420 GCF_000260255.1 Octodon degus
TTTGTTGAAACTGTACTTCTGATTGGATTTGAAACTGTCTCATTGCTATCTGTTTATCATTAAAACTTTGAAAAAAAAAAAAAACGAGGCCAGGGGTTAGGGAGATAGCTCGGCAGTATGTACCTGCCTGGCAAGTGCAAGGACCTGGGTTTGATCCCCTGTACCACATGCCATGCTGGCCCCAGAGCCCTGGGTGCAGTGCCAGCCACTGAAATTGTGCTTATAATTCCAGTACTGGACAGGATGAGAGGAGGATCTCCAGCCGCGTAGTGAGATGGTATACAAAACAAACAAATAAATAAATAAATCCTAAAAAAAAAAAAAGAGGCACAGGTGGAATTTGAACACAGGTGTAGCTTCAAACCACAAATGCTTTCTCTAAAATCATCCAGTTTCCCAGAGGACAAGAAAATAATTTGAAAAGATATAATATTTTAAAATTGATTTTGAGCATATTATATGTATCCTAGATTTAGATATAATATAGTATACAGGATTTAGAATTTTTTTCATGTATAATTGAGCATAACATTTTATCAGAATCAGAATTGTATCTTGTCATTAAGTATGTATTTTAGCATACCCTTTGCATGACAGAGAGTTAGCTATTTGATTTTCAATACTGACAAAGCTATAGTCTGTCTCAAAATTCCTTGGTAGTGGATATCAAAGCTTGCATATTCTCAAATTCCACTATTTGGCAGAAACATTACAGACATCAAATTGGACACTATATTTCTAACATCTTATTTGCATTTAAGATTGTTGAAAACAGAAAATATTCAGACATCAGTTCTTTGTTCTAAATTAGGTCCTAAAATGTGCACGATATGCTCTTTGTGCCCTTTTTCTTTTCTGAACGTGATGAGCCCAGCTTTCCTTCTGCGGAGGTCACGCTGGCCTCTCAGCTCAGAAGCAGGCTCTAGAGGCCATGCCTTGGTGCCGTCCCCTGCTCATCTCATCCTTCTCAGGCAGCTGGGTTAACGTATCAGCCAGAAAACCAAAAGAAGAGCTTGTCACCAAGTAGAACCAATTCAAACTCTGATTTCTTGGTGATCAACATGTGATTTAAAGTTAAAATCACATTTAACTCAACCTTAACTCAAAAGTAAAACATGAGAATCAGGTGCAGAAGCCTTGATCAAAATACAAATTCACCCTTAGCCATGGAAATATGCTTACATTCCAGAGCCTACCTCTGTCATCAGAGGAGCAGAGATGGGTTAGTACGAGGGTACATAAGTTCTTACTCAAGCCCACTGGGGATTCAAAGTTGTAAAATTGTTAGATAGGTCTGTATTTTAGAATTTGCCTCTGGATAAGAGAAGCTTTATTACGTGGATGTTTATCCTGAAATACAGTAAGAGCTCACAACTATTTTACACAGAACTTATTAAACAGAGAGATGATAACAGATAATTGGAAAGTTGTAATTGCTCATTAGCTATACTTTCAATAATATTGTAGATTTCATGAATTCTGATTTCTACAGAAGACAAATAGGAACCTTTAGAATTAAATGTCTAGAGAGTTAGCACCCTTTGTTCAAAAGTTGTGGAAATGGTCTGCCGGATGGCATATAATTAGTGTTCCAAGAGTGTTGCCAATAGCACAGGATAGTGAAATGCTGTTAAATGTTAACTGAATACGAAGGCACAGGATACAGAACATAACGCTTCCAATTAAGCCGCAGTTAGGATAAAGAAACGCAGTCACACTTTCATGGGTACTTTCATATGCCTTGGGCTTTGTATACAATTTTTTCCTTAAAAGGACACCTTAAAGGTGAATTTCCCCTCTACTTTTCAGATTAGGACACTGAGACTCCTGGAGGTTATGAAATATATGCATATGAATGAGAAGAGGCAGATACATATGTGTCTGTGTTCTGCCTAAAGTTTGAAACACTTTCCCCAACCCAAAGATCACTGGATGCACATTTGCTCTGGAGAGGGTCCATGCAGAGGCTGGAAACTTCTGTCCAATAAAGACAGAGCCAGGATTTCTGGGCATGGTGAACCTTACTCTAACTTCTAAACTTCCTCATCTTCTTGAAATAGTCAGTGCTTCACTTGTTTATTAGTATGTAGTCACGTGCTCTTCAAACATCCCAGGTAATTTTTAGCTTTTTTCTTTTTATGCTCTCATTTTCTTCACCATCTTAGTCCATGTTTGGTTTCTTGAAATGTGTGAAACTTCAGCCAAAAAGTGGACATACGCATGACAAACATTTTTATCTGCATTCATAGTCCATCCCTCAGTGAAATGCATGTTGCTATTCAGAACAACCTTCCATCTTTTTTAAAAAATATGTTTTTGGTTATTACATGGTCTCACTATGCAGCTTGGACTCCTAGTGATCCTCCTGTTTTCAGCCTCCCCAGTGCTGGGATTACAGGTATGTGCCACTGCAGGTGCTTTAGTCCACTGAGCTATCTTGCTGGCCTCAACCTTCCAACTCTAGCTAGCAATAAGATGGCTTTAGTAGGAAGATTCACCATTATTTTATGTATCATGGAAAAAAATAAAACAGGCATCCAATTAAATTATAATGCTATGTATTCCTGTGATCAATTATAAGGTAATAGAAATTATATTTCAGAAGTATCTATATGTAAATAAAATATGCTATTTAAAACTCAAGAACTATGTTTATGTGGTTATCATAGCACACTATATTTGCTAACTATTCTTCTACATGGTCGTAACACACATAACTTACTAATCGTTTACTTATTACACAACTCCAGTTTGAGTGCATGTAGACAGAGAGGCTAGCTGCATAACTGAAGGCAGCTAGCCTTCAGTGCCTATGCCTCCCTGTCTGGGTTCAAGAAGTATCCGTAGTGCTTAGATCCTCAGAACAATTTCATAATCTTTCTGTAAATTGTATTAATAGTCCTTAAAAGATGGCTAATTATAAAATCTAGCACAAAGAGTTACTGTCAGGATTGAATGAGCAAAACCGCCCTTCGTAGACTAAACGCCTAAAAAGTATGAACCGTTAAGGCAGCTTTTATTATGATGGCAGAGAGCATGAGCATGTGAGACACACTGAACTCTCTAGGCAAATCCTCACGGTGCCCAGGGGATTCCGGCTCAACTTCAGGAGGCAAACCTTTACAAGCATGCAGCTGTTCAGGACATCAAGAATGCAACCCAGAATCACACCAGTTGTGTAACCTTCCGTGCAAGCCACATCCCTCGAAGTCATGTATCCCCAGAGGACACACATGGCTATGCACCAAGAGCCAGCTGCCTCTTAAGTATTTCCACTTTCCATAAATTTACAATTAATATTATTCCTGATCTTGAAAATAAGCTGTGAACCAAAGCAAATCGCCTTCAAACCAGATTTTCCTTAATGAGAAGATTTACTGTAACTTCTTAACAGCCAACTTCTTTAGCTGGCTTTTGAGAAATTACAGAGCATCTTTGCCTGACAAGACCTGTGCCATGACCGCTGATTCACGGCACACAACACTTTGGCATTGAATTAGGGCAGCAGCACAAAGTGAGAGCCTCATTCGGCCTCATTATTGTTTCCTCTCTACCCTCTTACTGAAGATGCTGGTACAATGTCCACACAGAGCCAAGGGGCTCACACATACACCTGCTCCAGAATTAGGCTATTTGCAACCTCCCATGGGTCTGCACACTCTCCTTAAACATCACCATGCACCTTTGCCCACTCCTTTCCCTTGAGTCAAGTGATGCTTAGGTTCTTTAATAAGCACCTTCCTCCACCTATGCTGTTACTCCGCTGTCCTTTCTATTCAGTTTCATTTGCTTGAGATGTTTTTCTTTGGGGTCAACTCATGGCTTGAGTGAGAATTTTCCTTTTCCTTTTTCCATGTGTGCTACAGTTCTTAGGTATTAGGCAAAAATGAAAGCATGCCACATCATTTCTTAATAAAATTCATGTGAGCTACTGGAATTTTATTATGGTGGAAATATCCAAGTCACTAATTTCACACAACAGAAAAATTTCAACTCATCCATTTCTCTCTTTTGATGCTTCTTTACTTATGTATTATTATGTCAGCAAACAAGTAAGAGACAACATGATGCAATGATGTATCAGGCCATTATAATGCATGATAGAATCCTGTCTTTTCCTGCAGGAACAGGTAAGAGGTGCAATTGGAAAAGTATGATATTGTTCAGCTACAAATCTGTATCCTACCCTAATTGATACATGTTTCACCTGATCTCTCTTCCTTAAGAGAAAATAAACAAACAAACAAACACTCATATCTTTGGTATTTGCCAAGTAAGTCCAGAGAGAGAGCCTGTTGGGAAGGTAAGAAGCAGCACTAAAGGAGCTCAGGATAACCCCAATCACAGACTTACCTAGGTTTATAAGATCGCTCAAGTGAGTCAGCATAGGAAGTTATCAACCAGAGGAAAAAGGTGCAATACAGCACCTGCCGTCCATTGATCACTACCAATGGGCACCAAGGTCCTCCATCTCATCAGTACTGTTTTATTTTCTATCTACACCTAAACTCACTTTCCTAAATTTCTTTCCTTTTTATTTTTTTCTGTATGTTTTGATATAGCATTTTACTATGCAGTTTCGGCTGGTCTTGAACTCACTTTGTAGCCTGGGTTAGTCTCACAATGAACCTCCTGTCTCAGCCTCCAGAGAGCTGGGATTGTAGGCGTGCACCACCACATCTGTAGAAAGCCTTTGCTTTTCTAAATTTAATTGACCTTTTTCCTTACCTATAGAATCCATTGGCCAGAAGTTTTCCAGCTCATCAGAGTTGCATACCTAGAGTCTGTTAAATAATCTACCATCTCAGTTCTCAAAACTTCTGATTTAGACAATCAGTCACCAGACAAACACAGATACACATAGTCAATTTCACTACCTATCCAATCACAGAAATGATAAGACTTGTATTTGTCTTTCTTTTTAACTTTACTCATTTTTCTGCTGCTGAAATTTTTCTTACATGCTCCATTTTGAAAATGTAAATCACTAGCCATTTAAAAGGTGAAAGATTTATCTGAAGAGTAACCCGAGTATCTCTCTAGCCATTTAGAACAGCATGGACTTTGGTGAAGGAGCTCTGAAGTCGTGGGCCTCCTCCTGGCTGCTGGTGCACAGGCCCTGAGGCCATGCCAGGATGTCCTCATCCTGAGTGCTGGCACCCTCCTGTGAGCTACAGAAGCCTCAAATGGGTCCATGATCTATGAATGAGGCATTAGGGGGACCAACAGGGACTATGTAGAGGGTAGGGACAGTGCTCAAAGCTGCCAACAACTTCTCTGGAAAGAGTGGAAAATCAAACCTTGCTTAGTAATTTTTAAAGCTTACTAAATAAAAATAATTAGGTGTTTATTACTCCGCATACTCCAGAGACATGGACATATACCGAGATCATCACTATTACTTCTTTGTAAGTTTCCTGTATCCAGGATACTTTTCTGTATTTATTAAATTTATCCAAGTATGCATACAGCCCCTATATACAAGGAAAGGTTATTTTGTCATTACTTCTTTCCTGGGTAGCTTCAGTTCTAGGAAATTGAAGGAAATGCCTTGGTTTATCCACTCGGACTTTCTAAACAGAAAAAAAAAAATTGCGATTTCTGCTCTCAGAGTGCTCTGATCCCCTGGGGCTGTGTGTGTGTGTGTGTGTGTGTGTGTGTGTGTGTGTGTGTGAATCTGTTCTTGTTAAGTGCTCTGTTTTGAACTGGGTAAGGTGGAGTTTGTAGAGGCAACAAGGCAAAGAGAACAATGTGGCAAGATCCTGAAATCTAGCAGCGCTCCTTTTATACCTCACGGCCCATATACCGCGTATCTTGGCCCATTAGGAACTGAACCTAATGCACCAGATCACACAATGCCTGAGGCAAATGTTTCCAAAAAATAGTTGTTTGCTGTCTGGCATAGTCTGAGGGGAGGCAACCATCCCATCCAGATTATGCATTTATTTTGGGGAAGAGGGCACTAACAGTGGAGCATTACATTTAGTTCAAAAGCCAGTCATAGGCCCAGTAGTACCAAAAGGTCTCTACCACCATTTACTTCAGTAGAGCATAACGTTCTGAAAATTAATATCTGAAAAACTAAATAATAAGAGCAGAAAAATCCTGTCCTGTAGCCAGGAGACGAAATGTGAAACTGGTGAGATATGAATAAGAAATGCTGAACAACTCAGCAGGACCATTATCTACTTGTTTATTAAGTTTTCCAGTGTACTAGATTGATCAGAAGATAACAGAATGTTTATGAAGCATGAAGTGTTTCCTAAGCTTTCAATTAAAACGAAATAAAATAAAATGCAGGATGTGCGTCCAGTGTAGGAAATCTCGTTAGAGCACTGGCCATCACAAGCAGGCCCAGCTGCAATACCCTGTGCAGTTGCCTCAGCACTCTGTGCCTGTCTCAGGTCAGGCTGGGACGCCAAGTGATGCACCTCTTTGTGAACCTGAAGTTGACTTCCCAGGGTATAACACACAGCAGCGGTCTCCGAAGACAAAGGGCAGCACTGTGTCTCCACTTTGCAAAGAAAGAACAGTGCTGTCTTAAACACATATCTACTTTTTTCAGTTCCCTGGAAACATGAACTGACCTAGACTCATTTCTGGGTTAAATTTCTGTTATATTTGAAAATGTCTCAATTATAGACAGTTTTCTCCAGCCCTTGAATGGCCACTAGGAGCACACACCCAACAGGCAAAAATCACATATGAATAATACACATTTATAAGTCAAAACATTCCAAGAAAAGGCAGCACCAGGGACAGTATAAATTTTACATGTCACTTGTTTTCTAGTTTTTCCTAGTATCAGGGTGAGATTACTTTAATGAAAGTAAGAGTTTTAATGTAATGTAGTTTTTATTCCAGAGACTATTCTGGAACTCTTGTTGGTCTGAACACCATTGTCCTCGCTATGAGTATGAAACACATAGTTGGGCTAGTATTAGGCTATCCCAGTGAAGGGCAGCTGTAGTGTACTGGCCCCAGTGTGGCCCGGGAGGGGATGCAGGGCCACAGGCTCACCCATCCCCTCGGAATAGGAGCCTGGCGATCACAGAGACTCTCCGAGCCCTGGAAGTTCAGGCTTTAGGAGGACGCAGCTTCAGTGCACATTTCAGCTCCTACCACTTTCTGGTGATTAAGCTTGGGCCAGTTGCTCAGCTGCTGTCTGTCTCTGCTTCCTCAACTGTGAAAGTATACAGACCTCATAGGAGTTTGTGAAATTAAATGAGACAAGGGTTCTGAGGAGCTAAAATAGCACCTGGCCTATATTAAGTACTCAGTGACTTCATGCTATTGTTATTAGGATGACGATTCATCATCTCAAATAGTAGTAATTTTTTATGTGCCTGGTGGGTGTCTATAGCCATCCACTCCACTAACAGACTGATTGGGTAAGTAATGATTTGGAACAATCAGCACTGGAGGCAGGTTTGGGAGGGAGAGGCTGACTGATTGCTGTTGTGTTATTTTTCTTTCTTTTATTGTGACCCATAACCAGCACTTACTGGAGAAATACGTATTTACAAATTGCAGTCCCAGAGAGCTGGAAGGGAAGTTGCTATTTAAAAGCTGCTCACAGGGCCTCGATTGGCATTTTGTGCTTATTACACAGAAATAAACAGTTGGAAAGGTCTGCTTAGGTGTCTTGTACCTGTTTAGGTACTGGAGTTGCACAGGAACAACCTTTAAAAAGGAAAAGTTATTTTGATCTTGAAAGTGTTTCAGGTATACTGAGCTATACCAAAGGGGCCCAGGACTGAAACAGTGATGTCTTAGGACGCTAGGATATGGCTGCAAGTGTAGTGCCACTCAGCCAATCATGTTCCAATTACATTGGCTCAAAAATGAATCAATCATGGATGATATTGATAAGCCAATAATTCATTTGAACGGTCATTCTAGGAAGGATGTTTATTGGAAGCATGTAATTCTTCAGGTAATCTTGTTTCTTACTGCGAATTGTGTGTAAGCACTCAAAGGGAAACATGGATGATGTGGGAATGGAGAATTCTAAGAGCATGGAAAGGAAGACTGGGTGGGAGGGTGCACATCGGTAATCCCAGCACTGGGGAGGCTGAAAACAGGAGGATCACTAAGATACTGAGCCTCATAGTGTGATCCTATACTAAAAGCATTAAAAAAAATGGAAAGGAAAAAGAGAACAACCATGTCAGAAGCAGAATTGCAGCAACAAGAGATTCTTCACCAGGTAAAAGGAAGGAAGCATACTAGTTTCTAGGTTAAAGAGGATCATGTGATTCACATTTCAGAGTTGTTGCTTCAATCTGTAGGTATTACTTATACAATAGAGGGTTCTACATGAGGAAGAACTGCACCGAAATGAACATCAGATTGAAACTTTTTGAAGTAGCCACGGTTTGATCTTTTCTTACCTAAAGGGAAGGCAATGTCATATGGTTCAACACTCAGCCTTAAAATCAACCTGTTCATTGGATAAAGAGACAGAGAGACAGACATCTAGAGGCTGGACATTTTATCCAGAGGAAGCATCTCATGGGCTTTGATAGAAGTAGGTCTTTTGATAGAAGTAGGAAGAGAAGAGTGACTTTTCCCAATTTTTTTTGTGTGTTATTGAGAAAATAAAATATTTGCTTTTATTGGAGGTTCTAATTATTATGACTTTGCTCTAATCTCCCTCAATTTATTGACTATAAATCCTTTATATAACAGCAAGCTAAGTTGAGCTTAGTTTTGTAGGCTAAGCCTGTTTATGTTGAATTTGAGAGGTGAAATGCAAATTCAGGGGCGAACTATTCAGAACCATAACCACTCTCTTACCAAAGCTCTTTATTAGGTTTGGAAAAATAACAAAGGTCTAAGAAAACCAAAGGTTTTAAAGATATTTTTGTATTCTAGCACTGTATTGAAGATACAGTACTAGCAAAGGAAAACTATTGATTAGTATTTAAAAGAGTTTAGGAAGCTGCATCTTTGTAATGCTCAGATTTATGCATTCTATAAGGATATATGTATAATTAATACAATGGGAATATAAAGCTACTTATGTTTTCTCAATATCTAAAAATAACTTGTGAGTTTCTGCTTAGAGATTAGGAAGTAATGAATTTCTTTGAATCATTTTAACCTGCTCCTAGATTAGTGGTTGTATTATACAGTGCATAGAAAAGTCTTCAACAAATGCACACCCAGGCAAATGAAATGATTGTAAGGCTCTATAAAAAAAATTCCATTTGTATCTGCAGAGTTAAGATGACTGAGTAATTATGACATAAGAATTTACTTTTTAGTTACACATTGTACTTTATGCTATACACCTTTGTGTGTACTTTTGTTAATGATTTGCATCTGTGTGTTCAAAGTTCTTACTCATCATTGTAAGTAAAGACACTGTTAGTAGATCTAAAGACTATTAAAGCAATTACTGGTGTTTCTATCACCTTTTAATGATTTGCATACTAATCCATGCCTTTTGGGGAGGCATGAAAACAGATTTGAAATAAATATGCTTAGAGAAATGTTAAGATCATCACAAGATTTATTATGAGGTTGGAAAAGATCTCCTCTCCCATGACTATTTACACTAACAAAATCTGCATTGGACCCTATCCTTGCCAACTTATCAGCTATTTTTTGAAGGTTCAAGGTATGTTTGGGAAGGGAAAGGGAAAAGCTGGGTTAGGAATAGGGCAAAGATTAGGTACTTCACATGTGCTGACTTCCCTTATGCATCATCTAGAAACATCGCTAGACAAGGGAGTGACAAACCACTTGACCTCTTCTTTCCTTTTTCTTAAACTGTAGAGATAACTCTGTTTCCTCCCAAGGAAGATATGGACTTCTTGTATTTATTTGGGTCAGTAACTGAAGAAGCCAAAACACTATTATTAAGTACCAGAAATATCCCACGATAACTCCATGGTAAGCAAGTAGGTAGAAACAAAGGAGCATCTCTGTGTGTGCATGCATGTGGTCATCTATGCAAACACATGAGTTGATGTGTCCAGCTGATCTGGTACTTTCAGTGGCCCTGCTCTTCTCTTTTCTCCCACTCTCTCCCTGTGTGCCTCCCTCCTCCCTCTTTCCATCTCTTTCTATAATTTATGAAAAACAGAAAGCTGAGCAGGAGATGTAGGGAGCTTTCTTTCTAATGATCCAGAGCACTGAAGCTCTGCCTGGCCCCGGCGATGTGCTTCCCAGGATGTGTGCCAAGTTCTTTCTTTCCTGCTGACACATTACATTCAGAGTGGTCCTTCACAGGCTGAGGGAAATGGAGCCAAACCTTGGCCCCATGCAGGTTGGCAGTTTAGGAATGCGAGCGGTTGCACTCCGAGCCTAAAGCACGCAGAGCGATGCAATTGCACGCTTTGTTTCTTGTCTCTGGCACACATCTTGACATCAGAAGATTTTGTTTGCTAAATGAATCACATTTGTTTGTTAACCTGCATGACTTTAAGCTTCTAAAAGTTAGAGTCCCATCAGAGAGACATCTCCTTATGTCCTTCACAGTGTGCTTCCCAGAGATTAGATAAATGTGCAAGATCCATAAAGGTGGAACACTAAGGAAGGAAAAAAATATATGAGACAGATGCAACAGATTAGTCAAAAGATGTTGTGCAGCATTCAGTAGAGAAAAGCTATGTTCTAAGAAAGGAAAATGATGGACAGGGTTGAACGTAAAGAAAATTTTTGTTAGAGATGCTTTCTATTGTTCTAACTTTTTGTTTCCTATCCTGTCCTTCTCTCCTCTAACTTTCAGCATATGTAGCCCCACAGTAAGCACTAAGCAGACTACAGGTCAGCAGGGCAGGTATGCTCCTGCCTGCATCAGACTGCATGGCCCTGGGCAACCCACAGAGATGCTGTCTGCTGACCTGATGGAGACTGGAGGGTGGCTGCCCTGCACAGTTTGTGAGACCCAGCTCCAGGTTCCTAGCATTGTGACACTCCCTTTTGTGCTAGCCACTCTTTCAGTTTGTCCTTCCCTGCAAACAGTGATGGCAGTAAAGAAATGCACCCTGATTTATTAAAGAACCACCTAGGAAGCCCATCAAACCTTTTTCTCATCAACACTAAGAAAGGATGGAAGTCTTCCTTCCAACACTTTTCAACATCACTTGTGGCATGGAAGCATCCTTTCTCCTCACATCTGTTTCCAGAAGGAGCGCCAACCCAGCGGCGCACCGTCCTCGTGTCTGGGAGGCATTCTGAGAAATGGACCATCTGGTGGAGCCACATCACAAGGGACTCCTGAGAAGCCACACCACTTAGACAATAAGCAGTGGGACTGAGCGGAGCCATAGTGGCTAGCAAGACAACTCAGATGGGTCTCACTTCCTTTCTGCACGTTTTAATCTCACTTCGCTTTTATGCCTCTTTTATCTCATTTTTTCTCCATTGGGCCCCTTTACACTTAATCTTTGTTTTTCCAAACTCTTACCTTTTCTTTGTGTTGTATTGCTGTCACAATAAAATGTTTTATCTCTTCTGTCTCTTGCTTGCCTGATTTTCATGAGATTTATGCTGCTCAATGTCATTAGTCCTCTTTTCCTCTAAGGGAAAAGAGTAGATGGAGTCCAAGGAGAAGGGGAGAGGGCTCTATTTCCTTTTGACAATTTCTAATCTTTTGTTATTTCTTAATAGCTCTCCAACAGCTCCACTACCTCCACAAGCAGGAAGATGTTTGCTTTTAAAACATCAGGGCCCGGCCAGCCTGATAGCTCAGCAGAATAAAGCACCTGCTTTGGCAGAGCACAGTGGCTGGGGTTCGATCTCCAGCCTGTCATGCCTGCCCCACCAGCGGGACTCACTGAAATGGCAACTGAGACTGCGTGTGGTGGTGCGCAGCTATAATCCCAGAGCTTGGGAGGTTGAAAACAGGAGAATCACTATGAGTCTAATCTACATAGTGAGACCCTATAGACCCTGTAGACCCTGTAGACTCTGTACTAAATACAGAAAAATAAATAAATAAAAATAAAGCATCAGGGCCTAGCTAAAAGCTTACCAATCCCATCCAAGTCTCAATGGTCCTAGGCCCTCCCTCTCTCCTCTGAACCCATGTCTATGAGGTACCCACACAGAAGTAAATGCCATTCATTAAATGATGTGTCTCCAGCTGGCTTCTTCCAATTTCATGGACCTCAATGCTTGGCTAATGATGGGGACAGTGAACAGATTTCATTATTTCCCTGTGTTATAGAAGATGCTTTTCCATAGAAATCCTTTTCCAGCCTGACTGGAGAAGATGTGTGAGGCAGTCTTTCCATGGTAAGTGTCATATTCACCTTTCTGTTGTGTTTGAAATTTATAGTAGCTGAGAAGAAGGGACATATTACTATTCTTGTTTTTATAAGGAGAAGCATATTGACTACTTAGAAGCTATTCTATCTGCCCCTTTTATTCTCTTTTCCTTCCTCTCTTTCTCAATGCCATTATCAATTCGAGGCTCTGAAATTGTTTTTTAGTGAACTGTGAAAGAGCTCATGTGGATGAGGGATGGAGCAACACTGCTTCAATTCTTAATCCTTTTGTGCCAAACCTGGTGTCCATAGAAAAAGCCACTTATTTTTTAATGTATTTAGTACAGGGTCTCACTATGTAGATCAGACTCTTAGTGATCACCCTGTTTTTCAGCCTTCTAAGCATTGAGATTAAAGGCACAGGCCACCACGCTCAGTCTTATTCACTATCTCAGTGAGCCCCAGGAGTGGGGCCAGCATGGCTGGCCGGAGATCAAGCCCCAAGCCCCTGTGTATGCCTAAGCAAGCCCTTCAATCTGCTAAGCTATCTGACTAGCCTTAAAAGCCATTTCTTACAGATGTGTGGGACTCCTACTTCTTGTGATGCTGTGGCAGTAACCAAGGACAGCCCTATGAAAGATGCCATAGGGAACTAAACTGATAAACTCAGGCCATTGTGAAAAATACTGTAGTCTCCAGGAAGGTAAGACTGGCTTGGAGTTATGGATCTACAATAAATGGGTGGCAGCAGGAGGGGAAGAAATGAAGAGATACAAGACAGAATACTGTTATTGAAATAAATGACTCTCAAGAAAGGACACAGGAGAATGGATGAAGAGGAAAATGGAGAGAAGAACAGCTGAATCCTAAACAACAGCATTCCTCAAGTTATCACAGGGAGCCACCCTGCACCTCCTGCCTATTTGTCTCCTTCAACACCCCTTCCCTAGCAGCCTTTCTGAGCATTTGTTCTCAAACAACTTCATCTGAACAGGTCTCCTGCAGTTGTAAAGGATGCTACCTACCATTTCCCCCAAGAGATATTTGAATGTGAAGTCTTTCTTCACTAACTGCTTAATTTGAGAGGATAATTGTTCTTATAAGTGAATAGGCATGCATTCATTGTTCTTCATGCCCATTAACATGGCTTGCATTTAGCCTTCAGTCCAGGCTATACTCAAATGCCAGTGGCAATGCTGTGACTGCTGGCATCAACTTCTCCTGTCAAACGCACATATATGCTCAGGACAGTGTTACAGAAAAATGCTTCACAAACATGATGGAAATAGAATTGAGGTCCTCACCACCTGACCAAATCTAGTCCCTCAGTTACCCATGTTTCTCTCTTTTCTGGGCACAGATTACTCTGGGAATGATTTTCTCTCACTTCCTTAATTATCTTTGATCATTAGCTCCTCTCTCACCTTTGCATCATTTTCGGCCTTCTATACATGACCAGAGTGACAGCAGAGAGGGACTAGATTATGTGTTAAGTGCTTATCCTGAGATGTTGTCTTCTGGAAATTTTTTCAATGACTTTGCTATTGTCATTACTCTTTAATGAACATTGCCTTAGTCAATCATGAATGCACACTTTTGCAACCTTATGCTGTGTGTGCGTTTTCTGTTCTTCTGTTGGCTTATTATCTGCCTCAACACTCGAAAAAAAAATCTTCATGGAGTATGGGCTTCAAACATAAAAATTTGAGTTACGTTACAAGGAAACTCCTATTCTCTCTATAGGTGAAAGTTGCCACATCCTCACAGAGGATGCACTCTGGGTGCAGGAGTTTCCAGCTAACTTAGCAGGAAACTGGGGAAAGCTTGGAGGTGTTGTTAGAGCCCTTGGGAGAGTCACTCTTCCACACACAGCACACTACGATACGGACTGGGCTAGGGACATACCACAGAATCATTACATTGGTTAGTTTTCACTTCCTTGTCATTAAATAAATTCTTTGTTCTCTTTTCAGAGGGAAGTGGATTGTGTTATACTCATTTGGGGCACCCAATAAAGATAGTTCTCAGTCTGAAAGGGATTGCATTTTACAGCAACTAAGAACTAGACAGGCTCAGAAAGGAACTTTTCATTCACAAATATTAAAGAGCTGGGTTGGAATATGATCCTACTAGGACTGAAACTAAGTTAGCCCTCCATTACAGGGTCTCTACAATTATCATAAACCACATTTCACTGAGTTCTAAGATGGTTTATAATGCTTAGAATTCTCAGGATATAACAAAATAATAAGTGTTTGGGGGACTTATCTTACATGAAATATCTGAAGCAATTTTTATTATTTTGAGAAATAAATGAAAAAAAAAAAAAAAACAGTGGAGCCTGGGATACATTGTCAGAAATCTTAGGTTTAAAACCCCTGGCCAAATAGAGGTACTAGATTTGTAACCAAAGGTAGGAACAGAAATTTGCAATATTTTTCTACTTTAAAAAGAGTACTGGAAGGTTGTATATGGTGTGATTTTTGGACTTATGTGCAAACATGAGAAGCATAGAATTCTTTATCCTATTGTTAAAATATAATCTAATTTTTAAATGTTCTTTATCATATTATGTAGGGACTTAAGGTTCAACATATCAATACTTGATGAAAAATACCTGTTCCTTATTATGCCTAAGATGTTTGAAATGTAGTGAAATAGTGAGGTTAAGCTTGATAACGTAAATCGTTTGATAATAACAATAAGCTTGTCTTCTGGATGGTTAACAACCTAAGTTTGCAGACCAAAATTAGAGAAAAAGGAGGGCTACAAGGAAAGCCAACATTTTGGCCCTAGCCTTCTAAGGTCAATTAAGACTCAGGACATATGAGAACTTGTACAGTAACGTCATGTACCTCAGTAGTGTCCCAGATTTTCTGATCAAGAAGGTTATGGGGCCAAAGAGGAAATCGATCGATGACGTGGAGTGTGCCTAAGGAGAGTCACATGAGGAGAAGACACTCTCTCAGGCTTTCACAGAGAGCACATTGGCCAAGCAATGGCCGTGACTCATCCACATGGCTGCACTGACAAAGGTTCTACAATCTGAGGTACAGGATCTCAGGATAAATCCTGAGGGCATTTCACTGACCTTCTCAAACCAAAAAGCTACAACTCTTGTTGCATAGGTTCTGCTTTACCCTGGTCTTAACCATCCAGTAGAAAAGTATGAAGATGAAATATAGGAAGTAAAGCCATGTTGTTATGTTGAGCTGTGGGGGACTCAGGTCAATAATTTCTGACATTGCCAATTAAACAGAAGACCCAATGCTATTATGGGCTTCTGTACTCTTTTAGAATATTTTGCTGAGTTTACACACCTATAATATTCAACAACGGAACTTAAAAAAAAATTGGGGTATAACTATGAATGTCCATTTTGTATCTGTGTATTCAAAGTGGTTGGGATAGATATATAGTTGCATTCTCTTAATGAATAGAATGATTTTTTCTAATGGTGTTTGTAAGTAGGATCACAAGTCTGCATCTTGTACAGCAATTAACCACTAAGAAGAATATATGCAGTGTATTATTTGTTGAAACTGTACTTTCGATTTGATTTGAAACTGTCTCATTGCTATATGTTTATCAATAAAACTTTGAAAAGAAAAAAAAAAAAGAGTACTGGGCTTTCCAGATAGCTCAATGGACTAAAGCACCTGCTTAGTCAGGCACAGGGACCAGGGTTAGATCCCAAGCATGCCGTGCTGGCCCTGTGCCTAGGAGGTGCTGAGAGGGTGAATGAGACTGGATATGGCAGCACACACCTATAATTGTAGTGCTTGGGAAGCTGAAATCAGGAGGATCACTAGGAGTTCAATCTGTATGGTAAGACCCTGCAGACCCTGTACTAAATACAAAAACAATTTAAAAAAATAAAAAGAGTACTAATTTGTTTTTCTACCTGAAAGAGTATGAGCAGAGAATAAAATAAAAGGGTGGGAAGAGAAACAAAAAAGATAACAGTGGAAAGAATGAGGAACAAATTGGAAAACGATGTCCCATATTTGCACAATCAATGAAATGTTAAAAAACAAAGGTGGCTGATAGCTACTTTTTGTACATTCAGATAGGAATTTCATTGCCTCCGTAAGTAAAGAAACAAACGTCAAATATGCCTTGTTTTCTGCTTACTTGAATGTGGTATGCATTTTAAATTTTTATTTACATTTATTTTTGATACATAAAATATAAAAATTTTATACATATATATGGATAGCATATGAGTAGACACATATATGAAATATGTTGTGAAATATTTAAGTCAGAGCAAGCATACCTCTTTAAACTTTAATCATTTTTTGTGGTGAAAACATCAAGATCATTTCTTTTAGCTTTGTGAAATTTATAGTGCATTAGCATTATTTAGTCTCTCTCCTATGCAATAGGATAGCAGAACTTTCTTCTTTCTAACTGTAATATATATTTAATTTGAAGAAAGTTAAGAGCAAATGATGCTTCTGAGCTCAACATGGTGGTTAGAGCAATAAGGGCCAAAAATATCTGCTACTTGATGGCAAGAGGGGCTCCAAAGAGGCTGAATTCAGCAGACAGAAAACACTAGTTATTACCAAAGAACAAAACCATAAAGAATTGAAGACGTATAAAAGACAACACTTGAAACAGGAAACACCTTCCATAGTTAAGGAGGATTCACTCCAGCCTCCTGCTAACCCATGCCCTCAGCCTCACATTTATGTATATGGATCCTGAGCATCCTGTGGTTAAAATAAGAACTCAGTGCGACAGTGCTCAATTGTAATAAACAGAAACTTGTAAGAACAAACTCTATAGCTCCAAAACTCTTGTTCCTTTTATGTTTGCTTGTGTATTTTTAGTGAAAACCTACTGAAAAATAATAACTGCCTTTATTTATGTTGTGTAAATGCAAAGGTGCCCTCTGCTTGTGGGCCAGAACTGTCACAGTAGAACTGCAAATTCCAAAACATGATGAAAGCCAGGGAATGGGGAGAGAAAAGAAAGAAAAGAGAGAATAGAAAAGGAAGAAGAAGAGGAAGAAGAAAAAGAAGTGGAGGAGGGGAAGCAGGAGGAAGAGGTAGTGTTGGTCAGGAGATGAGTTAAGAGAAAAGAAAGGGAGCAGAGAAAGTCAATATGGGCTTCAGGTGGTGGTGAGCAGAGTCAGGGAACTGAACAAGCCAGACTCACTTCCTGTCCCTGCTGTGTTTCTTCAAGTTGTAGAGGAGCTCGCTGCTCCTGCACTCTGCATTTAGGGAAATGACCAAATGGCAAACCTTAGACACTTCCTGAAACATCTTACAAAACAATTGAAATTTATTATAGATTTTATGAATTCAAATTAGAATTCCCAAATAGGAAAGATCTTTCAGGACCTTTCCAATATCCATCTAGAGACGAAGACTGAATATTTATTTATTTACTTATTTATTTGTTGTTGTTGTTGTTTGTATTTTAGGGGAAAGGTCTATAGGGTGTTCAGGGTCTTACTACTAGATCAGACTGGTAGTGATCTACCTGTTTATAACCTCCCAAAAGCTGGGATTACAGGTGCGCGCCACCACGTCCAGTCTTCATTGTCCTCTCAGCGCACCCCAGGGTCGGGGCCGACATGTCAGGCCCGGGATTAAATCCCAGGTCCCTGCGCTTGCTTGCTTTAACCCTCTGAGCTATTTGGCTGGCCCTTGAATTTTTATAGAGCATCTCAAATTACTCTTCCAAATACCTAGCACTTAACATGAAAAACAACACAACTCACTTTGGAACAAATTCCTGCTGTTCCTGATTTTTCTATTGTTATTTACTTTTAGTCAAATAATGAACCTTGTACAAATGGGTGTAAATTGTTAATTAATACTATGCTTAACATTCTGACCAGTTATAAAATAACTAGCTACATTAATGTTGACATAACAAAAATCTTAGAGCTAAAACGAGTAGGTAAACCCATCCTAAAACTGCATAGAAAAAATGTGCCACAAAGGTAACACTAAGTTTTACTTTCAGACCATAATGAAGTCACAAATAAAGGAAGTAGAGTAGGGCAGTCTTGATACTGCCACTCTGGCTTTTTCCTTCACTCGTAAAGATTTTCTTATCTAAGTACAAGAATCTTAAGTAACATATATATGGGAGAGGAAAGGGTTCATAATGCTTTTAATATGTGTGCTCTTCAAAGATCTGATCCTGATCATAGAATCTGTACAGAGTAAATAAATGTAAATCTATCTATCTATCTCTCTATCTATCTATCTATTGATCTCTCTCTCTCTCTCTCTCTCTCTCT
>NW_004524629.1:10251591-10254847 GCF_000260255.1 Octodon degus
ATATATATTTGCAGGGTCTCACTATACAGCTCAGACTCAGGTGGTCCTCCTGCTTTCAGCCTCCCCAGCACTGGGATTCTAGGCATGCACCACCATGTCTGGACAATGACCAGCTCGGCCTGGCCCAGGAGCAGGGCTGGGGCAGCATGTTGTGTGTTTGCCTAAGCTTGCCTAAGCAGGTGCTTTAGTCCCCTGAGCTATCTTGACAGCCCCGGGTATATTGAAATACTATATTTTCAAAATCATAAAAAGTCAGAATTTTGCAATGTATATCACACATTTCCACCATATTACTACATTACTCAGAAAAATACATCTGCCTTGTAACAAGGAAGCCACACTATGTAATAACACGCATGTGTGAAGATTTTTCCTGCTTGAAAAATCTTTGATACATCAAAGTAGTTTATGAATTTCAAATGACTTCACTATTTACAGTGAATGCTCTTTCAAATACATTGATAATAGAAAATTGCAAGTTTGTTGCTTTTCTCTGGGTGAACATAATGTTCCTCTGCTAATCTACTGTCATCTTGTGGAATTAATAACCTTGGCCCATCTCCATACACTTTCCCTAACCCTCCCCCAGGGGCTGGAGATGTATGGTTTCAAATGCCAGCAATCATCAGCTCACATAACTAGTGTTTAGCTCTTAAGGTGTCTAGGACCCGTCAGCATCTATCCTTCTATATATGAAATCATTAACCACCTTTTAATGCAAGATATCTCTGTTGAATTAGGAAGATACACTCATGTAACTTCCAATATCAAGACTGACTTTCTTTCTCTTCGGAAGTAGTGAGCAGTTTTGCCTATATGTCAAAGACACTTGTGCTTTCTGCCTGCCTACTCTCCATTCCGAAAAACTGTAGTTCAGCCAGGTACCTGGAATTGTCACTGAGTTTACTTTCGAAGATGAAAACCTGAGTTTGTTAAAACTATGCTTACTTTGAGCTTCACATGCTAGCTGCCAGATTTTTGAAGAGATAAGGGCATCATTATTGAAGATACTTAGGAAGTTGCTGCTAATTAAGACCTGTTCACCTGAACCAAGATATTGGCTACACACAGTGTGAGAATATATGTTCTTGATCATTCCTATCTTTCCACGCATTAGTTAAGGTGAGAAGAAGATGACATTTGACTGGAAACCTATTATAGATCTATTGTATGCTCCAGAAGGAAATAAAACTAAAAATAGTGCTGATACAGTATTTGTAGGTCACTTTTTCATGTAGAGATATATACAAACTTAAAGATCCATTTAAGTTTTGGATTTATACATTCTTTTTCATATATTTAAGATAAATAAATCATATCCTCTTTTCAAAGATCAAAATTTTGATCAATGCTTAAACAATTATAAGCACTGTATCAAAATGTTGGTACTTAATGGTTTCATATAATTTAAGTATTTGTTCACTGAAAAACTTTTATGTTGATTATGTATAAGAGACATTTTAACAATACACAATACATAAGTGTTTTGACATCCTCCACTGAGTTTTTGAAATATGCATTTCAAAACTTGTCTTACCACAATCAATCAAGTGTTTTAACATTACATGCAGAAAATAAATACCTCAAAATGTCTATTTAAGTGTCCTTAAAGTTAAAAGAGCCTTAGATGGGGTAATCATCAAAGAATGAAAGGATGTATTAAAACTTTGAAAAATTGCACAACAGAAGACTAATCTCCCATTTAGACAACAAAATATATGAATGTGTCTTCAACTGTGTTGTTCTGCACCCTCCCACACACGCCCCACAGCTCCCTCCGCTGGCACACTGAAACTACCCCAGAGCCCCAGAAAGGGTAGATAGGGACTTATTACACATGGTCACACCTTCCCTGTGGATAGATGAACACCCAGACTTGGGGCAAGGGATGAGCAGGCAGCAGATAAGAATTCTGGCATCAAGGAGGAAACAAACCCCTTCCGTACTTTTGCAGCTCTTGAACTGTGGATCCTTGACAAAGATGACTACACGTCCGTGATGCCAGAGCTTACATTCAATCCTTTATTCACTCTTACATAATGCAGAGTGACCATGCATTTCCACCATGATTTCTATGATGACGCCCTTGAAGGCTAAGACACAGAGGATAAAGGTCAGTTCTGAAGGGAATTATTGTTGACAAATTTCAGTGTCTGAAGATAGGTTAAGAGCCCCCACTGAGATGATGATGGTCCTATGAATAAGACCATTGTTGTGCAGCTTCCACTTTAGCCTAGGATTAATAAAGACTTTGCCTTTTTCTTTTCTATCAGGTTGCCTGCTGTAAAAGCAGGAGATCTTCTGAGTTTCAGTCCCTTTTATAGACTGCCTCCCCTACACATCTAGGACTAAATCCATAATCCTGCTACTCAAATTCAGAACTTTCCATATACTCTCTTCCTCAGGGAAAGGAAGAATATATCTGGCTCAAGTGAGAAATCTTAAAATAAATTTTATTACCTCCTCTTCCTTAAACTATTAGAATCCACTTATTATAAAACATGTCCAGTGCTGCTCCCATGCCAGTCTCTAAATCCCACCAACATACCTTTTGCTCCTCTCAGACTCTCCCAACATCCATTATACTGTGACAGTGGTTAGATGTTTTTTTGCTCACTTTTCCCATCTTTAATCTGGTTTCAAAGTGCACTGAGAATAATGTTGTTATTACTCCACATTCAGCATGTCATTGGTGAGAAGTAAAAGTCAAATTTTTTCAGAAAAAAAAATGTCTAGGGCCTTTCACACAGCTCCATAAAATTTGACTAAATCTTCAAGTTTAAGACCCTGACTTTAAAACAGTCAGTGCTGAACCAATCAGAGGCTTGAGCTCCAGATTGTTCTCATACCTAAGGAGAATCCCATATCCTGTAAATACAAACAGTGAAAAGAAGAATTCTACTATGTATTTCTACATCGTATACCCTTGTATCCAGGGCCAGCTCACAAGGGCTGGTAGCATCCACAACTACAAGGGCTGGATTTGGTTTGTGTTTATTAGCTTTCAGTTCTTGTGAAAATAGACCTGAGATAAATGATATAAAAAGGTGAAAGGTTAATTTTAGCTTATGATTTTGGATGCTGCAGTGCATGGTTGGCCAAGTTGATTAGAGTCTAGGGAGCCTGCAGTAAGGAGGAACATCACAGAGGTGGGAGTGTGGGATGAAGGCTCTCGCTTCAGGGTGGACAGGAAGTGAAAGAGACAGACTGAGGGGGAGGGGAGAGAGAGAGAGAGAGAGAGAGAGAGAGAGAGAGA